>NW_022111373.1:104912318-104915119 GCF_000313985.2 Echinops telfairi
TGTTGATGGCATAAGGGATTAGGCATCAGAAGACCCAAAACAAACAAATAAAAGGATGCAAATGATGGGGGTAGGAGTGGAGACACAAAGCCCATATGTAGGTAATTAGATATTCCCTCACAGAAGGGTCACAGGGAAGAACAAGACAGCTAGGGTGAAGCACAGCCCTGACGGAACACACACATTCCTCTAGTTCTTTAATGTTTCTTCCTTCCCACTCTCATGACCTCAGTTCTACCTGAGAAATCGGGCTACACCAGACCACATAAATTGGTACAGATAAGAGCTCTCAACACATGGAATCCAGGACAGATTAAACCCCTCAGGAACAGCAATAGGAGTAACAATACCATGAGGCTAGGGGGAAGGTGGGGTGAGAAGTGGGAGAAGTGGGTAACCAACTACAGTGATGCACAATCCCCACTCCCCTCCCCAGGGGGATGAACAACAATAACGTGGAAAAAGGGAGACAGTGGGCAGTGTAAGATATGGAAATAATGATAATTTATAATGTATCAGTCGTCCATGAGGGTGGAAGAGTGGGGTAGGAAGGGGAAAAAAGAGGAGCTGATACCAAGGGTTCAAACAGAAAGAGAATATTTTGAAAATGATGAGGGCAACATATGTACAAGTGTGCTTGATAAATTGATGTATGGATTGTTATAAGAGCTTTAAGAGCCCCCAATAAAATGATTAATTATTTTTTTAAAGAAAATTAGACATTGAATAAGAAAGTTTGATTAAGAATCAATACATTTGAATTATGGTTCTGGCAAAGAATATCGAAAGTACCATGGATTCATCAATCCCAAGATGGATTGACACAGTGGTTGCAGCAATGGTATCAAACGTAAGAAGTATTATGTGGATGGCTGAGGACAGAGCATTATTCCATTCTGTTGTACTTAGGGTTGATATGAGTCAGAACCTGCTTGACAGCACCTAAGAACAACAACAACAGCATGTTAAGAGTAAAGTTTGGAGTGTGGTAGTCACCTAATCTGGTGTCAATTTGAGGTTTAAAAGTGTAGGGGTGGAGTCTAGCCTGTTAATCCAGAGATAGCCAATGAGGCCTCTGTGTGGGCATGGCCTTCTCCTGAGAATTTTGAGAAATCCGGTACTTCCTCCTTGGAGATGGGAGACTCTTGCACACACTGGGAGACATAGCAGCTGACAAGACACATTGACCCACCTTGATGCAGAGACCCCTGCCAGCGCTGAGATGTTCCCAATGACACTGCATCCAAAGACTTTCTTCACACTGGCATATGATCGTCTACATCTGGCTTCATTGCATGTGTTTCATGAGTCTGAAGAGGACTTTATAGATTAGTATCGGACGTATGGGCTAATATCGGACTCTGGACTGGATCTGAACTGGGTTTGGATGTTTTCTCAATGTTCAATTGCTCTTGTATATAAAGTTCTTTCTTATACACACGTGTGTTCATGGATTTGTTTCTCTAGTCAACCCAGACTAACACATGGAGTATCTTTGGACATCCACTAAGGTCTTTTCTTTCCTCTCTTCTAATTACCTTTTGCTTTCTTCATGTATAATGTTTTGATTTCATCATATCCTGAATACAAAGTTGCTAGAGCAAATAGGAGAAACAGTGAAATGAAGAACTGAACCCAAAATTTGAAAGGGCAGCTAGTAAAGACAAAGCATTATAATTAAATGTGTAAAGTACTGGCGTTAGAAAACCAAAGGGATGAAACTATCTCAGTATTTCTCAATATGAAATAATTGAAGAAAATAATTAAAGCCTTGAGTTGAAATATTCAAAGAATCCAAAAGGAAACTGAACAATGCAGGAAGCAACAGAAGCAGATGAAGGAAGTGCACAACATCATTGTACTATAAATAATTGGTTGACATTCAATCATTTCAAGATACTGAAGAAAGATGTCCGAGTACCTTAGGAACAAGGTAATTAGAAAAAACAAGGCTTCAGGAATGTATGGAATATCCTTTGAAATATTTCAACAAAGTGATGCAGCAGTGGAAGCACTCATTAATTTGTGCCAAGAAATTGAGATTAACTCATCTAGAATTTGGAAGACAACTCTCTGGCCAATAGAAATAATAGAAATGATCCATATTTGTGTACCTTCCAAAGAAAGTGTTCCAATAGAATGTGGAAATTATCAACCAATATGGTTCATATCACATGCAAGTAAAATTTCACTGAAGATAATTCTAAAAGAGTTGTAGCAGTAAACAGAAGTTTACTGAATCCAGAAGTTCTAGCTGGATTCAGAAGAGAGCGAGGATAAGGGATATAATTTCTGGTAGTACACACATATCTCTCTTGGCTGAAAGCCGAGAGTATCAGAAAGATGTTTACCTGTCTTTCATAGACTATGCAAAGGCATTTGAGTCTGTTGATAACATTGAGAAGAATGGGAATTCCAGAACACTTAGCCTTGCTCGTGTAGAACCTGTGCATGGGCCATGAGGCAGAACAAAGGAACATGGCATGAATTAAAATCAGTAAAAATTTATGTGAGGGTTGTATCCTTTCAGCATACTTTTTCAACTTGTATGCTGAGAAATAATACAAGAATCTAGATTATATGAAGATGGACATGGTGTCTGGATTGGAGGAAAGTTCACTAACATACAGACAACTTAATTTTATTTGCTTAAAAGCATAAAGGACGTGCAGCATCTAGTTGTGATATCAAAGAATATTACCTTCAGTATTGATTTCAAACAATAATTCTCACAACTGGACTAATAGAAACCATTATGATAAATGGAGAAAAGATGGCATTTGTTGAGGATTACATTTTAC
>NW_022111373.1:104915883-104917977 GCF_000313985.2 Echinops telfairi
GCCCATCGTCTGGCACTATATCTAACAATATTCTTCTGCCATGCATGATGTTTTCAGTATCTGACAATATTCATAAAGCTTTTAAAGATGAATTACTCAGAAGTAAACAATCTTTTTTCTTTTTTCTTTTTCCTGTTCTTAGTCTGCAAGCTCAGTTGAAATATGTTTACCTTGGGTGATCCTGCTAGCATGTGGAATACCAATGATAACGCTTCCAGCATCACAGTCACATGCAAACCTCAGTAGTACACTAAGCAAACAGAGTGGTGTTGGGCATGGAGGTTAGAACTCACAACATATCGCCTAAGGAGTTATGGCTAGAAGAATCCTTGACTCGTGTCAAAAAATGGCTTTTACTTCATCATTTCTTCCATTCACTTTTATTTCTCTATGTTCAATAGTGAATTCCAGAGTCTCTTCAGATACCCACTTTGGTCCCATGCCCAGAATGTAGGAATTTAATTTTAAAAAGGGACTGCGAAATGTTTGTGGCAAAAAGGAATAAAAAAGTAGTGAAGTTTTTTCCCACAGACATTTTGAAGTCCCCAAGAATTTGTTGAACAATTGAAAAGGATACAGTATAAATGAAAGCTCGTTCAAACTGGAGTTTCCTTACTTAAAGATCAGGACTAAAATGGTCTAGATAAGATTTCTTTCTTTAAATATTTGAGGTTTACCTCAGTAAACCCTAGAGGGCAGGATTATTTAATAACACTCAAACTTCTACAAACTTTAACTTTTTATTATCCTTCTTTATGCAAGGATTCTAGCAGCAGGCTGTACCTCCTAAATCTTTACATTAAGCTTCTGTAAGTGTATGCCAAGGAGCCCGATGGCACAATGATTAAGTGTGGCATGAGCAACAAAAATATCAACAGCTCACGCCAATCCATTCTCCGAAGGATAAATGACTTAGTACTTTGCTACTGTGAAGATGAAAACCTAGTAAACCCTGTATGGTTTTACTTTGTACTGTCGGCTTGCTATGATTTGGAATTGGCTCTATGACACACACAATTGCACCCCAATTTAGACGCTTGAGCTATAGTCTGTGAAGTATCATCTTGAAATAAAACAAATGAGAAAATACAAACAGGTTTCCACACACAAATCCTAGCCTAATTAACTATCCTTGTGTTTGGCAGGGTTCTGCGGAGAAATGAAACCAGGACAATTATGATTTTCTATATAAATAAGAGGATAGGGTTATACAGTGAGAAGGAATATAACAGCTAATTAGTCCACACAGCAGTACAGAGGGTTCAATTCCACTCACTTCTGTGGAACAGTTAATATACTGGAAGTCCTTCAACTCACGTGAGCTGCTAGGTCCAAGGTCAAGGAAGAAGACAGCAGAGTCCTCCCTGGGTCAAGGCAAGAAGAGTCTGCTCACAGGCAAGAAGCGGCAGGGTGGGTCACCAACAGTCAGTAGCTCAGGAGCTTAGTGAAACAGGCCCAGATGGGATGTCGAATGCAAGCAAATGCATGGCGACAGAATCCACCAGCCTCAAGCTTAGGCAATGGACGCACCAGCAACATGGCAAAGCAGGTATTGAAGCAGGTCTCAAAGCAGGTCTCAAAGGAACCTCAAACTCTCGCAACACAATCACAGGTTGCCTGATCCACAGGTGGTGCAGCTCACAGGCTGAGGCATAGAACTTATCTACAGCAGCAGCACCTTTATTGCCTCTTCATTCTCAACCAGGCTATTCCCATTCTGTACTTGAAAGCCGGTCTCTGTGGGAAACCAGTCACAGTTTCAAATGTTACGGGTTCTTTATTCAGATATTTAAGCACAAAATAAAAGGACATCCAGAATATTTACAACTGCCTCATGATCCATGAACAAATTCAACCTGTGCACAATTAATTGTTCTGGATTTCCCTTTCTTCTCAAAGTTAGCCATAGTTTGTAAAAATCCACAGTTGAATGCCTTAGCATAGTGAAGAAATCACAAAGTAAGTATCTTTCTGGTATTCTCTGCTTTCAGCTAAGATTAATCTTACATTAGCAATGATAGCTCTCATTCCATGTCCACTTCTGAATCTGACCTGAGCCTCTGGTAGCTCCCTGTCAATATAGTGCTATAACTG
>NW_022111373.1:104928982-104931160 GCF_000313985.2 Echinops telfairi
CATTCATGTCCCATTGGTCGACTTTACTTCCTCTTCAATCATATTTCAAGTGTCTTCTGACCCAAGGGGCTAATCTTCCAGCAGGATCTCTGTCAATGTTCTATTTTTATTCATTAGCGCTTCAGTTCTGACAAGTTTCAAAGCTATGCATAAGGTTTTCAGTGGCTATTTCCCTGAAGTGAGCAATAAATTCCTTCGTCTTTGTCTGTTCTTAGTCTGGAAGCTCTACTGGAACCTGTTCACATTGGGTGACCCATCTGGTATTTGCTAGTGCAATAGCTTCCAGCATCACAGCACCAAAGAAGTCATCACAGTACAACAAACTGACAAACAAGACAGTATAACAATTTTGAATTCACTTACTCACTACTGAGTCCTGGGTTTTCTCAATTAATCAAGCTGACAAAAAATATTGTTAAATTGCTTTACCTAGAACATTTACTCTAGAATCTTCAGAACAATTACAATAAGTTAAGGCCACTTTAAAATGGTACTCATCCTTTGTTTTTAAAGTAATCTCCTTGCATTTAAAAACTTCAAAAAAGAATTTTCAGCAGACCTATTGTGATGTGGTATTTGATCTCTTAACTGCTGTTTTTATCAGCACTTATTGTGGATCCAAGTAAGATGAAATTTTTGACAACTTTAACCTTTTCTCCACTTATTAGGACATTACCTATTGGTCCAGTTGTGAAGATTTTGTTATTGCTGCTTTTAGATTCTATTGAGTTGATTTTGATTCATAGCAACCCAAAGTACAACAAAATGAAATACCGGCCAATCCTGTGCCCATCCTCACAAGTTTTTAAAATGTTTAAGGCCATTGATACAGCCACTGTGTCAATCCATCTTTTCAAAAGTCTTCAACTTTCTTGTTGCCCCATTACTGTATCAAGCATGATGTCCTTCTCCAGGGACCACTCTCTCCTGACAACATGTCCAAAGTCTATGAGCTGGAGTCTCATCACCCTTAGCTGTAAGGAGCATTCTGTATTTCTTCCAACATGTTATTATAAGGAGCTTGGGGGGAAAAAACTTGTGCACACATTCTATTATTTTTCAATTCCAATATTTGATAAAGTTTTTGAAATACTCTAAGAGAAGAGCTCCGCTAACCACCATGTAACCAGAAGTACTCCAAATGTATATAGTATTTTCAAAGGATGAGCAGACAATACATTCTATATACCCCAACTAAATCTTTGAGCTCATTTGCCTAAAACTTTTAAGTCTTATCCTAATGTTATTAGAGCCTCTGCTGCAAACTTTAAACTCTCTTTCCTCTACTTCTAAAACCATTCCAGGTTACAGGTATCATAGGTCACCTACCAAGGTTTTTTGGTTAAAATCTGTCATTAGAAAAAGCTGACAGAAGAATACAGGGCAACAAATACAAAAAAATATTTTTTATTTTAATGTGAAGTGACCTTGAGTATGTCTCTACTTAGCCTTTTTATATTTGTTTCCTCAAGTATAGAAATGGTAATGACTTCCTTAAATGGGTATCCTCAAATGGATATTGATTAGTTAATGTAAGTTTATAAAGCTATTTAGAGAAACCCCTAAGAGCTAAATATGGATATAAGACAAATCCTGAGTGGGTGGTAGACAAAGCTCAGTATATGAATTGTGAGTATATAATTGTGTTTTACATCCCAGAGACTACTTTAGAAAACACAATATGTTAATTTAAATTTAAGTGACATGACAAAAACACAATAAAGTTTTTAGGGTGACATCCCTAACCTCTCTTACTCAATTGGCAACACATTAAAAATAGATTTTTCTCTGTTCTTTCTTCCTCTCTCTCGTAGTGTGTGTGTGTGTGTGTATTTCTGGTATAAGTTTCAAATTGCCCTCGATGATTTCCTAATCTCCAGGACTGTCTTTTTTCTTTTTCAAAGAAGGCACTGTGATATGGTTTTCATGATGTTTTTGTCAATCCTTCTTAATTCAACTATTCTACATATGTTTCAGAAATCCAAATATTACAGATTCTATAAAGGAGTATTATCTGTAATGTTGGCAGTTCCAATACACCAAGAAGCATATTAGAACTGGAAGAATGGACATGACATGACATTTTTTGTTTGGGATGTGTGTGTGTATGTGTACATATATATAGTATTACTGCAGAAATGACAAAGTATTATGTCTTAAGCAAATATATTAAAAAAT
>NW_022111373.1:104932591-104942764 GCF_000313985.2 Echinops telfairi
ATTCAAAAGCTCTTGAAAAAAGGGGTTAGAACATAATAGAATTTTCCCAAAACATTTTGAAGCCCCCTTGTATAAAGAGTTTTCTTTAAAGAACCAAAGAGAAATTATTTTCAAATTTTGGGGACAAAGATTCTATGTTGCTGGCCCTATTTGATACTTTGTTCTCATTAAGATATCACTGAAGGTATAGGTGCTAAAATAAAGTGTGGCGAAAAAATCAGATGGTTCCTAGCTACCAGAAAGAATAGTGTCTGGGGTCTTAAAGGCTTATCTTAAAACGAGCAGCCACCCCCAATAAAACGATTGAAATAGAAAAAAGAAGAAGAAGAAGAAGAATTAGAAAGACATAATGTAACCAGATATGATGACCTGGCATCCAGCTGAAGCTCAATAAAAGTTATTTCCTTCCTCTATCAAGATGCAGACAATGAATAATGCTGAAATTAAGGGCCTAGCTGTGGATTCTCTGGTCATTGAGCACATCCAGGTGAACAAAGCTCCTCCATGTGCCGCCAGTCTGACAGAGCTCATGGTCAGATCAACCCATACCAGAGCTCCTCCTGCCACACTGAGATGATCCTGACTGAAAAGGAACAAAGTGTTCCTAACCCAGAAGAGGAGGCACAGAAGAAAAAGATCTCCCAGAAGAAACTGAAGAAACAAAAATACAATAGTAAATTAAGCTTAAAATACAAGTAGAGAAAGATTACAGCTTTGAAAATCCCATGGGGAAATTCTACTGTGTCCTAAAGAAGTACTAAGACTTGGAATGGACTTGACAATGGCAAGTTATGGTTTTTCTATTTTTTGTTCTTTTGAGGAAACACCACACTGTTTTCCACAGAAGCCATAACATTTTTACATTACCATCCGCAGGGGATAAGGGCTCCAATTTCCCTACATCCTCATGGACCATGTTACTTCCTGCTTGCTTTTGTTCTTTTTAATCTTAGCCGTCCTAGTGGGAGTGATGATCTCTCCTTCTGGCCTTTATTTGAATATCTCTGATGGCTAATGATGCTGAGTGCCTTTTCATACATTTAGTGGCTATTTGAATATCTTCTTTGGTGAAATATTTACTCAGGTCCTTTGCCCATTTTATGATTATTTGTCTTTTCCTATAAGCTCTATGGTTTACAAAGATGTTCTCCCAGTCAATAGCTTGTCTTTCCACTTTTCTGGTAAAGTCTTTTGATGAGTAAACGTTTTTATGAAGTGAAAAACAAACAAACAAAACACAAGCAGCCACAAAACAAGATGTCAATTAAGTGAGGTGTCCTTGCTTCTAGGAAGATTCTGGCTGTACTATCTCCAAAACAGATTTGTTTGTTCTTTGGCAGTCCTAGGGATTCTTTGTAGTACCATCATTCAATTCTTCTTTTGTCTTCCCTGTTCAATGTCCAACTTTCAGAAGCACATGAGACACATGAATGAAAATACCATGGTTTCTGCTTGATGCACGCCACATGAAGAGTTCACTGACAATAAGGGCACTAAAGTACAGCATGGCAAAGCTACTACAAGCTTTCAGGAAGAATTGTGTCTGAGATCTCAAAGGCTTGTCTTCAAAGAAGCAGCCACCTAAGTAAGGCATCGATTTAGCACACATGGACGAAGCACACCAGATCTCAGGACTGCAAATAACAAAATTCAAATCTGAAGGAGGGGAAAGTATCAGAGCTTATCCCATGAACACTCAGTTTGCAGAAGGTTATAGAACACTGGAAGCCCAGAATCCATTTGCAGGGCCCATACTCAGATTAAGCCTCTTATGAATTACTTCTGACTATAGAACATGCATGTGAGGCTACCATGCCGAATGCAGTGGAAAGTGGATCATTGCATAGGCAATCAACTAAAAAAATTTAATTTTACTTTATCGTATGAACTCTGCTTTGATCCATTTATATGTGTTCTAGCTGTAATATTTTGTTTTCTTTTATATTGAGATTTTTTGATGTTTTAGTTTGTTATTATTGGATATTTGAGGGAAGTATGTTTTACCATATACGTAATATAGAATAGGTAAAGCTATAAATCTACAAAACATTAATGATTTCTTGGAAGTATGACAGGAGAGGTTAGAGGGAAATGGGAAGATAATAACAATGAGTACAAGAAAGAAGAAAATACTCTAAAACTGATTGTGGTGATGCTTTACAGCTCTTTTTACGAGGATTGAACAATTGAATTGTATGATATGTTAATTATATGCCAATGAAATGATTAAAATAAATATGTATTTCACAGAAAAAAGAAAGTATCCCTTAAAATATGTTTTATTGACATGTAATCTACATAGGATACAATTCAATAGTTCAATAACTTTAGAGGGGATTCATTGACAGTTTAGACTAAGTGTGGCCCCTGAAATGGAGTTTGCGCTTCTCAGTGTCCTGCATCTGTCTTCTGTACAACATCTCATGTAACGAAAGTGCCCTCCTTGGAAAATGTGGTCCCTTTGTGGCACTGGTGATTTCCCCAGTCATGTGAAAAATTCCACTTGAGTGATCTTTTCACGTTCACTGCTCAGTCACTGCAATTATATTCATCCTCAGCGCTGGGGTTGGGATGGGGGGGGGGATTTTATCCTTGAACTTGAAATTCTATTGAGCTTTTTGAAAAAGGACTATTTTAAAAAGAGATAAGAGTTAGATTAGAAAAACACAAAAGAAGAAAATACTATGACTTGGGTCAGGCGTACCTTTGTCTTCAAAGTAACATTCTTGCTTCTCAACACGTTAAAGGTCTTATGCTATAAATTTACCCAAGGAAATAAGGTTTTTGATCTCTTGACAGCTGCTTCCAAGAACATTGATTGTTGATCAAGCAATCAAAATCTCTGACAACTTCAACCCATTCTCTATTTACTGTGAGGCTACCTACTGGGCCATTTGTGAAGAATTTGGTTGTAATCCATACCAAAGGCTGAAATCTCTTGATCTTCATTGGCAGGTGCTTTAAGGTCTCCTCACTTTCAGCAAGCAAGGCTGTGTCATCTGCTAATCGCAGGTTATTATTAAGCCTTCCTCCAAACCTGAAGCCAAATTCTTCTTCATATAATCCAGTCTGATTATTTTCTCAGTCTACAGATTGAATAAGTATGGTGGGAAGATACAATCCACATGCACATCTTTCCTGATTTTAAACCATGCAGTAGTTCCTTGTTCTGTTGGCACATCTGCCTCTTCATACATGTACAAGTTCAATAGATATATAAGAATCAAAGATGTTTTATTCAGTCTTTCTGTGCTTCTAGTTGTTTCCACTTAACTTTTACTTTAGAAGTCATTTGGAGAGGTATGAGCTGTATGAGTTGCAAAATAAATATATGAAATAAATACATTGTCTGTACCATAGGCTGTGATTAAATATAAAAAAATAATTCTCACAACTGCATCAGATATAAAATAGCTGTAAGCAAATTCAGAATTTACTTACCAACTCTCAGTTCTCCAGGGGAATGGGTTCTCTGGGCATTCATTTCCTACAGAATTAAATTAAACTTGATTGTATTTCCTGATGTGTCTAAGTATCCATTTATGGCTCTGATTACCACTATCATTATGTGTTATTAACCAATGTGGAAATTATCAGGTTACGCAACGATACCAGTCAGTTAGCAACACTTGCCTTCACCTCTTTATATGATAGTTTTCCACCAATGAAAAGAGTTTAAAATGGAAATTTGTTGATCAAGCAAAGTAGATAGAATTTTTTGATGTGTGATTTTTAAACAGTGTTAGCTATTTTCTTCTTCCAAAGCCAATCATCCATTTACTCTGGGATTAAGTACAGTTGTCTAGGATGATACTGGTTGTAGAAACCAGACTTGGTTAATCTGGGGCTAATTAAACAAACGATATTTTAAGAATTTCACTCTCAGGCTTTCTCACTGAGTAAATTATACAGATGCCACCCAGGAAACAAAGGAAATAATGAGACTCTCATTTCCATATGTCAGATTAGTTTGTTTTCCTAGTATATGTATTAAACCATGAGCTACTTTTTTGCCTAATTAAAAACAGAGAAGACCCTGAACATTTTAAGCTACAATCCACAAACAGAGAGTGCCAATGGGACTTTGCCACCAGAATATCTTTTCATGCTTACCATGAGGCTATAGAACCATCTGAATACATTTGTGCAAATAGAAAACAGACATGTACAGAAGAAAATCACCTTCCTAAGGGATCTGACATTGTCTACATGTGACCTGGTATAGTAATTATAACCAACATCCAGACAATTTGATACATCAAGTAAAGCAAAAATATTTGGAAAGTACATTTTTAGTTTGCTTCTTGATCTTACTCAAACTGGTTATTTAAATTGAATTTCACCGGATCTCTCTAGCAGGATGTCTTCACAAGTTGCTATTTTAGAACAAGATTCTAAAATTAGAAGATCTTATCTTGAAATACTTTCTAACTGGCCTGCATACATTACAGAGCCAGATGGTGCAGCTGATCCCCAATAGAGGCATCTTGTAGATTGGAATAGTCTCAAAGGGCTGTATAATGGCGAGATTAAGGAATCTAATATTTTTAGTTTCTTTCAACTTGCAACCACAAAGTTATTTTGTGTGCCCTTCCTTTTAAAATAGTGTAGTGGCATGCATGGACGGTGAATATTCTTAATCACAGAATCAGCAGTAAGAGTGCCTAAATATCTGTGTCAACACACATTCAACACACATATATGTGTATGCCCATCTTGAAAGACCATCTTGAACAATTTACATTCTATAAAGGACAAATCAAATCAATAGTTCAGTTATTTGTTTCAGAGTGTTGCTATGATCATTGAGTTAGTATATGAAAATGCTTTTGAAACTAAGAGAATCCATAAATGGAAGATATTATCTTTCTGGTTCTATTGCAGTTCATTGCAATAGGATCAATCCCGACTCATGGCAAGCCCATGTGTGTAGTCATGCTGATTCATATGGGTTTCAAAGTGGTGAATTTTCAGAAACAGATATCCAAGCCTGTCTTCCTTGGAAACTCTGGGTGTGTTTGAACCATCAACCAGAAGGTGGGTGGATGAGCTTTAAACTGTTTGCACCACCTAGGGACTCTTTTCTACATATAGACCCGTGTAAGAGATATCCATGGTACCAAAAGTGGAATAGAGTTTGATACTTGTTCGATGATATTTAGTGAATACTACTGTGTGTCAGCACCCACCCAAAGCACTGATTTAGATCTTCAAACAAAAATTGTTATTTTCTGGTTTTAGTGGGAGTCATGATGGGCAGGGATTCAAATGAACTAGAAAATCCCAGCTAATGATATGTTTTATTATTATTATTAGGGACTCTTACAGCTCATCTCAATCCACACATATATCCATGTGTCAAACACATCTGTACATGTGTTGTCCTCATCTTTTTCAAAATATTTTCTTTCTACCTGAGCCCCTGGCATCAGCTCCTCATTTCCCTCCTCCCTCCCTCCCTCTTCCCTCCCTTCCCCTTGTCCCCTTGATAATCTATAAAATTATTATTTTTCCTTCATGTCTTACACCAACTGCTGTCTCATTTCACCCACTTTTCTGCTGTCCATCGATCATTGTGATCCGTTCCCCCTTACTCCCCCCACTACCCTTACCCTCCTATTAGCGCTGCTCCCCTTATTGGTCCTGAGGGGTTTATATGTTCTGGATTCCCTGTGCTGTGAGTGCTTATCTGTACCAGTATACATGGTCTGGTCTAGCCAGATTTGTAAGATAGAATTGGGATCATGGCAGGGGGGTGGAGGGGGAAGCATTAAAGAACTTGAGGAAGGTTGTGAGTTTCGTCGGTGCTCTACTGCACCCTGACTGGCTCTTCTCTTCGTTGTGGCCCTTCTGACAGGGGGTGTCCAATTGACTACCCATGGGCTTTGGGTCTCCAGTCTGCACTCCCCCTCATTCCCATTGATATGCTTTTTAATGATATGTTTGGTAATCAACATTTTGTGATAAAAGACTGAACAACCACTAGACATGGAGTAGACAAAAGGTCTCTGAGGCTTGAGCTAAATCTTGAATGACAGGAGGAATGTTATATGATGATACATAAGAAGGATATAGATCATGAAAGGTTAGACCAAGGTTAGGAGGGGAGATTTTATTCAAAGGTAAATGAAGATCCATTGGTGTGGTCATTCATGAAGCAAAAATGTAATTTTAATATCACATAATCTTCCTTCTGCTTCTTTATGGAGACTGTAAAAAATGAATAATGGAAACAGTGTAAAAATTTAAATTTCCAATGTATAATGTTGTTGATTGGGTAATGGTAAAAATTAGAACAAAGAGAAGAGAATAAGTTTGGGATGAGTTTTGGAAGAAATTAAAGTTTAGAGTGAACAAAACTGACTAATGGCTTAGATGTTTGAGTTGGGTAGAAAAAGTGAATCAGGTGTTCTTGGTCCCTGACACCTTGTCATATCTCAACAAATAATTGTTGAATGAATAAATGAATGAGTGAATGCTAGCACTTGGTGTTGGGAACTGGTATGGAATTTGACAGTTTGTAAAGGATGAAAGTGCATTTCAAAGTAGTCTGAGCTAAGATTGACTTCAATAATAAGCTGATCAAAATTATGAAAGATAATTTTAATGGGCCTCTCTTTTAGAAGTGAGAAGAGATGGGAGGTTCCTATTGGGCTGGCTGGAAAAGTGGAGGTCCAGTGAAAAAGAGGAAGACCCTGCACAAGGTGGATTGGCTCAGTGGCTGCAACAATGGGCTTAAACATAACAATAGTAGTGGGGATGGCACAGGATGGACAGGATTTCATTCTGTTTGCTGTGCATCAGAACTGACTTGATGGCCCCTAACAATAGCTTCATGATTTTTCCAACTAAAGTTTCAACCTGGGATTTATTATTCTACCTTCTCTTCTCACGAAGAAAGGAACTATATTTGTATTCAACTATTGAATAATATCTGAGCAAGCCAAAGTCATTGGCTCCATTTTCACGTAAACTTCATAAGCCGGTTGGATTTTAGCTTTGATATTAGCTAAGTTCTTACAAAAAATGAGTCAGTAATTGGTAGGGTAATGTAACATGCACAAAGGTCTACATTGTCAAGTCTCTTGATTCAGTCTGTGAGCATGAGGGGCCATGTATCCAAAGTATTGTGTTTGCTAAGTGGAATCAAATTGTTTAATTTTTTTCTAATGAAATTTGTTGCCACATAAACAGTAAATGTTTTAATCAAATAAAAGATAGTTTGAGCGCATTACATTTCTTTTCCACCAAAGGAAGTATGGCTGATCAAAATTATGAAAAACAACGTTTAATGTGCCTCTCTTTTAGAAGTGAGGAGAAATGGGAGATTATGGGAACGGAAGTTCATGAATTGCTCAAATGTTCTCATTTTAGAAATTAGCTAGTAATTTCAAAATCTCATGATCTCCTGTCTGATACCTTATAATTTCAGAGCGGAATCCTAGAGTTCTAGTATATTGTGCTAAAAAGACATGGAGATTCTATAAACCAGTGCTATTCAGTGGAAACACAGCAAAAACCACATGTCATTTACAATTTTCTGGTAACTATATTAATACTAAGGTGCACTGGTTGTTTAGTGGTTACGTGCTCAAATCGAAAGCTGGGTGATTTGAACTCACCAGCTGCTCCATTGAAGGGAGAGCTACTTCTAGAAGGCTACATCCTAGGACACCGGTTAGGGGAACTCCAATTTGTTGCATAGGGCTGCTGTCAAGTTCATGATAATAGATTTGGTTTGTTGGCTTTATAGCAAGAAAAGTAAAAAGGAATTAGTTAAATTCATCTCAATACTATATTTTATATACAATATTACTAATATTTCATTAAATTACTACACTTATATTGTATTTTATTATATAGTCACATTATCATTTCATATCAGTGGCCAGAAATGACTCGGTGGCACTTGACTACAATGTATCATTTCAACATAAAACTGGTATTACATTATTAATGACATATCTTATATTTCATTTGGGTACAATTTCTAAAAATCAGATGTGTATTTTACAACTACATTACATCTCATTTGGGACTACCCACATTACACATATTCAAGGGAAATACATGTTTAGTGACTACTATACTTGATAGCATCTTGGGTTGTCAGTTGGTCCAAAGGCATAAGGCAAGAACTTTACAGCCTGATAAACATCATAATAAATATTGATGGTTTCTGGGTACTAGTTGTGTACCAAGCAAGCACTGTTGCAAACATTTTTCACCAATCAACATGTTTAGTTTGCATAACAAAGAAAACGAGTTACTATCTAGTCGATTCACACTCCTGGTGGGTGACTCGCGTGGGCTGGAGGAGAAGTGCACCACACAGAGTTTACAACAACAGGGTTTTCAAAATTAGATGGCCAGCCCTTTCATCTGCTGTGCCTCTAGGTGAAGTCAAAATAGCTACCTTTCTCTTAGCAACTAAGCTTTTGCCACTCAGGACAGAAACTCCTCCTATGCAATGGAGAAGACACCGTATTCCTTGAATTGCACTGGTAGGAAGCTAAGGAGCCAGAGAGTTAAATCCCAGTCAGGGGTATCAGTATCTGTGTGGCAGAAGTATTTTGATCTAACGAATCTGCCTCCAGTCTATGTTCTTCACCAGGACTGTTTTCTGTCAAAGGATAAAAGAAATTTATATTTTATACTGAAGTAAACGTACAGAACAAGGCTGCCAGTCAAAGACACTGTATGCCTAATGTTTCCATCAATAATAGTTTTGTTGACCCCAACTGAACTCTTAACATTGTGTTGTGCTACAGAGCTGAAAGCATCCTTTTCAGCAAATTGACTGCATTTCTGACACAAGACATGGTGGCTTTTATAAGTCTGCACCCCTTCCAAGGGCATGCCAGGATTTTCATTTTCTCCTTGTGGTCTTTTCATTTGGTGAATTGCTAATTTCCTAATTCACTCCACTGCTACGGCTGTAGGAGAAGACTGAATTCCTGTGTTTTTCTGAAATACAAGATTTAAAAAAAAAACCATTTCTTTATCTATTTCCATCAACTTCTCCACATTACTGGCTGCTGATACACATGTAGCTACATTCCTTGCACAAAAAAAGAATCAATTGACTAACAAAATTGTGTTACTGCATTAAAATATTTGATCTCTCTTGATCCTGGAGAGAAAGAGGCAGCTGTTTGCTTATGTATAGATTATCTAGAGAATAGCCTTGCGAACACTTTGGGGAAGTTCTCTGTCCTACAGGGCCACTGTGTGGCGGGATTGGCTTCGTCTGCATCTTTTACATTCTAGGGCTCATGTAAAATATTACATACTACGAGGATGTGTTTGTAAAAAGAGTCCCTAAGAGCAGCAAAGAGTTAACGTGCTCAGGTATAACTGAAAATTTGGTCATCTGCGTCTACCAAGTGGTGCCTAGGAATAAAAGCCAGGTGATCTAAATCTGAAACATCAGCTGTTTACAACTCTATGTAGCAGTCCTAGTTGAGCTCATATGGGGTGGCCATGAGACAGACTCTACACCACGGCAAGAGATAATGATAGGGGTAATGTAAACTAAAACAACAGAGCGTCTTTTTGTCTCCTAGTCCCAGGGTCTGGTGGTCAGGTCTTTCGAGCAGCACTCTGCTCGCCCGGTCCAGCTTCTGACAGTCCCAGGTGATTCTGAACTTGTGACAACCTACGTGTAATGAGCGCTTCTGTTGGTGGCCCGTTGTCAGATGGTCTTCTTCCCTTCTGTGGGCCTCTTATCTTCTTTGAAGAGAACACCAATCAAACTGGAGGAAGGACCATCCTCCTGCAGGATGACCACATTTTCATTCAGTTAATTGCATCTGCAATGACATTCTCCCCTTAAAAAGTCACATTAGCAGGTTCCCTGGACTGGACTTGAACATAACCTATTTGGAGACATGATGGACTGTCAAAGTACAGTCTGTCTCAGAAGAAGTACAGTCACAATGGTTATGAGAAGGGAAAATGGTGGGACTTGGTCACGCATCCTTTGGGCATTTGCCAGAAAGGACCAGTCAATGGAAAAGAACATCATGCTTGGTCAATTACCGTGTCAGCAGAAACGTGGCAGACCTTCCATGGGATGGGTTGACACAGTAGCTACAATGGACTCAAGCATAAGAATTGTGAGGTATGTATGGATTGTGATAAGAGTTGTATGAGCCCCTAATAAAACGATTT
>NW_022111373.1:104944177-104945656 GCF_000313985.2 Echinops telfairi
TACTGTACCCTAAGTGACTCATCTCCCCACTACCCCTCTGGAAGGTATGTCCAATTGTCTAGAGATGGTCATTGGGTCTCCATCATTTTCTATTTCAATTTTACACTCAAGCTTTCCTTTAAAAGTCAAGCGAATATTGATTTTTTTAAGTAGCCATGCAAAGAGACGTAATTTCTCAGGTTCTCTCACACCAGGTCAGGGTGCTGTGGATGCATAAGCTCAACCCTCTCATCAGCAGATTCTGAATGTGTGTCTGGGGCTGTGCTTCCAGAAGAAACCTCATGACTGCACCGCCATGTGTGCATTCATTTGCTGTTATTCCTCCTGCGATGCCCACTCTTGCAAAGTTGTATTATATAGGAACAAAAAGGGCATGTTTGGGGGGAAACACACACACACACACACACACACACACACACACACACAACAGTCTATGCTAATTATACATTCTGAAAGACCCATGAAAGCATTATGACTGAATAATAATCACCATTATCTTTTTTCAGCCTCAAAGTGTTTCCCGTTTAACTGGTCCTTTTCTTTTCATTATAGGACTGCTGTTCTGTGCCTGAGTGCCTTGAATGCTCATCATAAAAATACGCGCTGATCTAATATGGTATAAAATGTCCGTTTATATCAGATGGGTGGATGGTAAAGAGCAGGAACCTGCCTGCAGGATAGTTTGGATCGTCAGAAGGTCACCTTTCTCCGCGGAGTTCTGTGGGCTTACATATTAAAGATCCTATTCAAAAATTTTAATTCTTCAGTGTTTCCAAAACACTGCCTTTCTAAAATTATAATTAAGGGTCTTAAACATTTGATGGCTATGATTTCTTAAGTGTCATTGAAACAGTTGTGTAACTAAAATACAAGAGAGAGATAATTATTACTATTATTATTATCTTACTTAAATTTGAGTGCTATAAAAGTCAAACTTTAATCATAACACTTCTCTGGTCAGAAAAACTCAGTCACTCTCCAGCTACCTACAGAATACAATATGAACCTGTGAGATGCATTTAAGGCTGTCTTCATCTCAAGAAGCTCCGATGGTCCTGCAGGTTCGGCGCTGGGCTACTAAACTAACCACAAGGTCGTCTCCTCAAACCCACCAGTCACTCCTGTGGGAGAAAGATTGATGGTCTTGGACACTTTATATAGGGCTGCTATGAGTTGGAATCAATTCATGCCAGTGGGTATTAATTGCAGTTGACTTGGTGATGATAGTTTGTTTTTTTTGGTTTTGGTAATCTAACCCTAGGCTGTCTACGTGATCTCTCTGTTACACTCACTGTACATTTGTCATTTTGAAGAATGAACAAAAATTAGCAATAAAGGTTCTTCCTTGGTAAGCTATGGCTGTGTTAAACATTCTTTTGCTACTCTAGTTTATTTCTGCTAACTAACCCTGACCACCAGGCCAGATTCATTAATAAGACTCAAGAGAACCTTCTAGTACAGAGAAAATTGCTGCACAGG
>NW_022111373.1:104946394-104962570 GCF_000313985.2 Echinops telfairi
ACATGCAATTGACTTCTTTCAGACCTATTCAATTATATCAATATACGTAGTTTTAAAGGTACCATCCAACCTCATAATTACTGATTTCCACATAATCCATGGTCAGAAAATCTGCAAACTTTCAAAATTAGCTAGGAATTATGTTGAAATATACCCCAACAATCCTGATTTCACAAATTCCTCTCAAAATGGAAAGCTCTTATTCAGAACTGATTTTGAAACTATATTTCCTGGGATCCTTAAAAGTGATGCAGTACCAGATTCATGTGTAAACGTTTGGGATATTAGATTTCTATATGCAGCCTTCCTTAAACTATAAAGTCAGGAATTATTATTCCTAACTTGGAACCTTAAGAATATGGTCCGTCTCTAGTGTTGCCTTCCCTAGGAAGTATCTTTGAACACCAAATCACCATATGCATAAATGATGATTCCCTTCTCTGAATTTCCATAGGATCATGCTGATGACACAACACTACATATTTATTTAAAAGTTTATTTTATACTATCCTTATTATTCCTAAATGTGACATACATTGTTTTATTCATTTATGTTTCCCCAGAACTGACTTCACAAATAGTGTTGTTTTTGCTGGATGTCTCAGAGCCATTTTCCACTCAAGTGACCATGGTTGGAGGGGGATTGCAAGGCCTTAAGAGCCAAACTACTGAGAATTCAGACCCTGTCCAGCAGACTCTAAACCTAGCTATCTCACCAGAGAAGAAATGATGCATTTCAATTTTGGTGTTGGCAAAGCATATTGCATATACCATGAACATCAATTTTGGAAGAATATAACTGGCACAAAATGTAATGCTGCACCTTGAAAATTATAATGCTGTTGGAAGTAGAAATGGAGAGAAGAAAAGAATGGGGTTAGCTCAGAAATAGAAACAGAACAGAACATTTCCCAGTCCTGCCCCATCATCATACTTGTTATGTTTGAACACACGGTTGCATCTGCTGTCCTAATTCATCATGTAAAGCAGTGGTTCTCAACCTTCCTCATGCTGCCACCCTTTAATACAGTTCCTCATGTTGTGGTGAGCCCACACCATAATATTATTTTTGTTGCTACTTCATCACTGTAATTTAGCTACTGTTATGAATCAGGTGACCCCTGTGAAAGGGTCGTTCGACCCCCAGGTTGATAACTTCTGATGTAAAGAGTCTTTCTATTTGTGCTGCCCTTCTAGTTTAACAAGGGTGATGTCCTTCTCCAAAGACTGGTCCCTCCACACCCTTGCTTCTGAGGAGCATTCTGGTGCATGTCTTTCAAAACTGTTGTTCATGGTATGTGCAATATGCTTTACCAACCCCAAATTCAAGTTCATCATTTCTTCTCTGGTGAGATAGCTGGGTTTAGCGTCTACTTGAAAAGGTCTGAATTCTCAGTAGTTTGGCAGTTAAGGCCTTGCGATCCCCAATGATGTGACCTAGCATAGTGTAATCAACTCCATAATGGAATCTGCTGTGAGCAAGCAAGCAGTTATAAGAAGATTAAGGCAGAATGCAAGTTCCTCGCTCAGATTACAGCCGTGATGTAATTGAAAGGAAGTTTCCTCATGAGTGTGAACTTCTTTCTATAGAATGACACTATTAAAAAGCTTGCTTGATATGTTTTGGCTCTGGATCCTGCCTTCTGACTGGTCAACCTCTAGTCCTTTGGGCTTGAGTTTATGGCCTATCAGGTTGTCTGCCCATCCCAGGAGCCATCATTGGCTTGCCATTGTCCTGCCTGTTGTAGATTCATTCACCACCAGTCCCAAGCCTAACCTGCTGAGCTGGAGTTCCTCTGTGTCTGCAGCCACCAGTCTGTGGGGGCTTGGGCTGGAGATTCCCACTTTTACAACTTATAAAAGTCATTTATTTTGATTCTCTAAAGAATCCAGCCTAACACATCTTGTTCCTTAGTCCTTCTTCCACTTCTGAAAATACCATGACATAGGTCAGGTGCACCTTGGATTTCAAAGACTACTCCAGGGTCAGTGAACCTGAAATCTCAGGAAAAGACCTGAAAAAAACTATGCTTTGAAACCTTAGAGGTGATACTAATAATTAGATAGATTTAGAAATTCTAGAAATGGAGTTTATCAAGAAAAGGTAGATAGATAAATTGATATAGATAGATAGATAGATAGATAGATAGATAGATAGATAGATAGATGATAGATAGATAGATAGATAGATAGATGATAGATAGATAGAGCATGATTTTGAGGGTAAACAAGATAAAGGGTTTCCCATCACAGTCTCCTACCATTAGGCATTACTAGAATAGTGAGCTAGGACACACAAAGACCATGCCAACAGATCTCAAAGTTACAACATAACACTCGTCCTTGCTTCTAAGGAGCATTCTGCCTGTACTTCCTCCAAGACAGGTTCATTGCTTTTTTTGGCCATCCACAGTACTTTCAATATTCTTTATCAACACCATGAAGCATTCAATGCATGATGCATTCAAGGACATCGATTCTTCATTCTTCTTTACTCATTGTCCAGCTTTAACATGCATATGAGGTGATTGGTTTGTGTTAGTCCAGTTAGACTAGAGAAAAATCCAGGGAGATTCATTTGTGTATAAGATAGAGTTGTATATACAAAAGCAATTGAATACTGAGAAAACATCCCAGCCCAGTCAGATCAAGTTCAGAAGTCCGATATTAGTGCATATGTCTGATATCAATCTATGAATTCCTTTTCAGACTCACAAAACATAGGCAATGATGCCAAATGCAGGAAGATTACAGACCAATGGGTAGAAAGTCTTGTGGATTCAGTGGTAGTAGAAGCATCTCAGTGCTGGCAGAGGTCTCCGTGTGGCTCCTCCAGCTCCAATGGCTTTGGCAGCATCAGCCTAACTCCATCAGGCTCCTCGTCAGTAATGTCTTACAGAGAGTGAGCCTGCATCCTGCCTCCAGTAAGCTATTTATCTCCTTAAAGCCTCCAAATGAAGTCATCAAGCTGTGACCTGATTGACCGGCTAAACTCCACCCATTCACTCTTAATCCTATCAAATTGACAACAGATTATATAACTACTACAGGATCATAGCTTGGGTCAGGCACATCTTAGTCCTCAAGGTAACTGCTTTGCTATTGGATCATGGTATTATCAAATAAAATTGGATATATCATGGACTACTAGAAGGAAGAACAATTGTCTTAGAAAATAAAGAAACAGAATGCTTCTTAGAAGTGAGGATAGTGAGACTTGTCTCAAAAACTTTGGTTAGGTTATCAAGAAGGGCATCGTGCTTGATAAATTAGAGGGTTAACAAAAGAATGAAAAACCATCACAGAGATGATTGACACAGCAGTTGAAACTATAGTCTCAAACATAGTAACAACTGTTGCTAAAGAAGGAACATTTAGCGAAATGTATATATGTATAGTTGCTATGAATCTGAGAACCAACCTGATGGCACCTAACACCAGAATCATCTTTAAAATAGCAAATAAATTACCTGCAACAGTACAGTCTCTGTATTCACATGTAGAGTAGAATCTCTGAAAGGGTGTCCGATGGCTGACACTGAGGAATTGTTAAAATTATATGTGCTCTGGAGATTCATTAAATATAAATTCTAATACACATATATACCATATGGAAATTGAGGAAGGAAATGTAGGACAAAAGATAAATAGTTGCATGATAGAATTATAGAATTCCTCCTTATAAGAACTGTGGAGCAGGGAGGGGATTAGAGTATTTGTACGATGAAGCTTGCTGTAGAATCCAATAGGTTCATATAAAATCAAATTTCTGTAGTTCTTATTTTGAATACCCAGAAAATTTGCCACTTAAAAAAATAGAAGTGTGTTTGCATAATCTTAAAAATAACCTATTTGAGCTAATAGAAGTATAAAGTTAAGAGAAACTTGTTCTAAGTGGACAAAAATGGTTTAGACATGCATCATCAATCTTTTATAAAGTGATATATAATTTCACACCTATGTGGGCAGCGTAGACCAAAAAATTAAAAGTTCCCAGAGAAAATCAAACCAGTGTGAAATTATGCACACAGAACTGACAAAAGCCTACACTAAAATATAAGCAACTCATTGAATAATAAAAATCAAAGAAGTTTTTTAATGGTCACATACTCTAATTTTTCAAATGAAAATATGTAGCATGTGTAGAACCATTTCCTACTAATTTTAGCCTAATGAGAGGTCCTCTAACAGTAATTATTAATGTTTCAGTGGCCTGAATATAGTGTTTTGAATGAATCTTTATCTTTGGATCTTCACTAAAGGGCTACTAACTATTCCTGATGTATTCTGAACAGCTAATTAAATTTATCTGAAAATGTCTGACCTTAAGAAGGTCTGGTCAGAGACCTAACAGATAGTTCGATGACTTCAATGATCATCTTCAGGTTGCCGGTAGTATAATTAAAATATTGAAATCTGTGATTTTTCATTTTATTCTTTTCCACTCTAAAAATTAAATTATATTTTAAAGTGGTAGGTATAATACATAAGAAACCAATGGTAATTTCACAGCACAAAGAGATACAAATAAAACATTATATATTTTCCACCATTGTGGTATTACATAATCTGGGTGTCAACTTGAGACTATTAAGAGTGAAAGGGTAAAGTTTAACCTGCCAATCAGGTCACAGCTTGATGACCTCATTTGAAGACACTAAGGAGACAAATAATTCACTGGAGGGCAGACCCACACTCTCTGTTTTGCCTTTCTGTTAACAAGACATGTGGAGCTATGCTGATGGACTCAGAGCCCTGGAACTGGAGGAGCCACTTAGAGACCCAAGCCAGAACTGAAATGCTTCCACCGCCATTGGATCCAGAAGACTTTCCACCCACTGGCCTATGGTCTTCCTTTGGGTGTGTTGCGGGATTCAGAAAAGGAATTTATAGACTGCTGTTGGACATATGGGCTAATATGAGACGTATGGACTTGAGCTGCACTGGGCTGGGATGTTTTCTTAATATACAATTACTCGTTGATACAAAGTTCTTTCTTATACACATGTAAGTCTCCTTGGAGTTGTTTCTCTGGTCTACCTGTACTAACACAACCAGCATGATATTTCTCCCATTCTAGTCTTATGATTATTACCCATCTGTTGGATTGTTGTATTGTGGTAGCTTGAATGTTGAGATGATGCTGAAAGTTATGCCATAACTCTTTTACATGTTAGCAGGATCAGCTTTGGTAGACAGATTTTAGCAAAGCTTCCAGACAATAACAGACTAGAAAGAAAACTAGTGATCTCCCTCTGAGAATTAGTCAATGAAAATTTACAGTTTCCATCTAATAATTATTCTGAAAGATGAGCTTCTCTAAGTTGAAAGATACACAAACTACAGTGTCCTCAACAATGAACTTGGGCTTATAAATGATCATGAAGATGGTACAAGAGCTTGTCTATTTATTCCAATTTTATACAGTGTCACCATAACTCAGAATTGACATGATGGCAACTACAAGGAGAAAACCTTATGAAAATTTGACTATCTAGAACCTATCAAAGAGCCCACTGAATTGCATTTTCTTTTGTAAAGAATACCAAGTGTTGCGGTTGGTCACACCTCTCTCTTTTACACTTGACTCCCAGCCAGTAGTTCTTTGTTAGGTAAAAGCAAAGAAGTACTTATAAGGGCATGAAATGGAAAAACAAACAAACAAACAAACAAACCCTCAAACCAAAAAACACCCCTGCTACTCTGCTAAGTCCAATAGTCTTTTATTATTGTAAAAGCAGTATATGACGTAGATGCTGTTGGGTGCCATTGAGTCCGTTCTGACTCCTAGTGACCTTGCATACAACAGAATAAAACACTGCCTGGACCATCCTCACAATTGTTGCTATGTCTCAGCCAATTGTAACAAACAATGTCGATTCATCTCTTTGAGAGCTTTTATCTTCCTCACTAATTCTCTTCTTACCAATCATGATGTCCTTCTCCAGGGGCCGGTCTCTTCGGTTAACATATCTAAAGTATATGATATAAAATCCCCCTATCCCAGATTCAAAGAACCATTCTGGCTGTGTCTCTTCCAAGACAAATTTGTCATTCTATTGGAAGTGCATGGTATATACACTATACTTGACTACCATCATAATTTAAGTGCATCAATTTCTCTCTAATCTTCATTTACTGTCCACCTATAAATGCAATTGAAAACACCATGCTTGGGTCAGGTGCACTGTGATGGTTAGGGTTTTTATCAACTTACTACACTTCTGGGAAGATATGGGAAGGGTCCAGCCTCTCAATCAGAACATAGCCGAATAAATTTTCCTTGAGGTTGTGGACCTTTATTAAGAGACACTGAAGAGAATTGGTCTTTCCATCCTGTTTGATTTTGGATCCTGAATCCGGAACCTGTGGGCCCTGTGGTCTGTTGACCTTGGGAGCTATCATCATCCTGCCATATTCCTGCCTAACTTAGATTCACATGACTTTTCCTATAGTCTCTTAGCTTCCTAATTCACCTTCCTGCTTCATTGACTGACAGCCGGAGTTGTCTTCCAGCTGACATCTGTCGCATTAACTTGAGTTGCAATGGGCTGTGTTGATTTCTTGATGTAAATTTTTCTCTTTATAGAGCATATATATATAAACCCTCTCTCCCCACCAAAAAAAAAACCCAGAATTTTTTTCAAAGCTATGCATGTAAATGTTTTACAAAAACCCTTATTGCCTTCAAAGTACTCTCCATTACACTTAACACATTTATCAACTCTGCGATTTCATTCTTGGGAACAGTTTTCAAACTCATCTCTTTGGATGACTGACAGCACCTCCATTGCTTGTGTGTTTGTTTTTATCTCACCTCTTCTAAGTCATTGAATGCTGTCCTTTCATGTTCCTCTCATCGTCTTGATCTTTGATTTTACTTGAGGAGCTTTTTGTGGCTAGATGATGATGGTGTCTTCCACTGATGTTTGCTTTTGGGGTCCTAAGAATAGCTCCATGTCTCCTCACCAGTAATTACCTTGGAGAAAAAAACTCTGGGTCATGTCAGAGCTGTTCTTTCAAAGCATGGCATACTTCCACTTGGTGCTCTTTTTCCTGGTCGGTCAGAACCTGAGGCAGCGATCCTTCTCATTCCCAAATATTAAAATTCCCTGAACTAAGCTCCAAGATAGAGCAGATAACTTCCCCATCTCTTCAATGGTCTGTGGTTGGGTCTTTGAGCACAAGTGCCTGAAATTTGTTGACATTTTTAGCCAATCAGGAAGTTGACAGACATCACAAAGGAGGTTTGTCTTCAATCAACACTCCAACTTTTCTGAAACAAGAAAACCACTTAACAGTTGAGTTTTTCCCATAACACTGCCTGTGTTCAACATTACAGCAGTTCCTACAGCATTATTCCCAAGCAGGAAACAAAATTTTACAGCCATATACTGTTCTCTTAAATCAGCTATCACAAAAAATGAGGTTTGAGCAAAACTGCTTTTACAAAAAATTACCTGTGACCAGAGAGAACCTTCCCAGGCAATGCCACTGGGTACACTAACTCAGAGTTAGTTACTCAATGCTCACCTATTGGTAAAAAGGTGTACTATGCAAGCTCAGCCCATGTGTGCTTTTTACCATTTGTTTTTTGGGGGGCTTACCTCCGTGTGTGTGTGTGTGTGTGTGTGTGTGTGTGTACACCCCTGATATTTCTTTCTCTAGAAAACCTAGGCTAACACAAGCACATTTATTAATATATATACATATATATATATATAAAAAATTGTAAATTAGGTTAGGGATAACATTTCCAATGATGGACTTTCACTCATCAAATTCCCCCAATAGTTTCTCCTAACCAGATCTTCAATTTTACCTAAGTTAACACATGTCAACAGTCTAGACCATGACTTTATTTTTCCTCACCTCCTCTTCTCCCCCAAAACAAATCAAGCAGCTATCTTTGGTCTTTAAAATATTAAAGAACCCTTTTGCAGCAAATTTGCCTAATGCAATACATCAATTGATATGTGTCACTGCTACTTCCATGTTCAGTGATTGTAGATCCAAGTAAAATTAAATCCTTAACAATTTCAAATGTTTCTGTATTTACCATGATATTTCATACTCGTCCACTTGTGAGGATTTTTGTTTTCTTCACATTTAGGAGTAATTAATACTGAAGACTATAGTCTTTGATTTTCATCAATAAGTGCTGTAAGTCCCCTTTGTGTTCAGCAAGCAAACTTGTGTAATCTGCATACTTTCAAAAGGTTAATTAGACTTCCTCCAATCCTGACGTTGCATTCTTCTCCATTTAGTCCAGCTTTTTGCATTACTTGTGCAGTGTACAGATTTATTGTGTATGGGGAAATATACAACCTTTTCCTGATTTAAAGCCTTTACTGTGCCTGTTTTGTTCAAGCAATTGTCTCTTGATCTATGTACAGGTTATGCCTTAGCACAATTAAATGTTCTGGTATTTCAATACTTCACAGTATTTGTCATGGCTCACACAGTTGAATGCCTTTGTATGGTCAATAAAACACAAATAAACATCTCTCTTTGCCTCTGTATTCCCAAGATCCAGTTGATGTCAGCAATGGTAACCAGAATCAAACTCTAATTTCTTACAATTCCCTGTCTATGTAATACTGCAACAGTATGTGATTTATATTAAAACAACAAACAAACAAACTTAATTTGCATATCTCTTGAGCTGCTTTCCTTTGAAATGGACACAAATGTGGATTTCTTCCAGTCTCTTTGTCAGGGTGTCTTTGAGATTTCCTGGCATAGGTCAGTGAGCACTGCTGCCTCAGCCAGCCGAAACATTTCAAGTTTTTTGCATCAATCCCTGGAACTGCATTTTTGCCAATGTTTTCAGTGCATCTACAACTTCTTCCTCAATATCTACAATTCTTAATAATATGCCACCGCATGCAATGCTTGAATGTAGAACAATTACTTTTAGTACATCAAACAATTATTTAGGTAGAGTGTATCTGTATTTTTTCTAACTTGTTTTGATGCTTCCTGCATTTTTAATATTTTGCATATATAATTGCTCAAAATTGTAGTTCAAGGATTGAACATTTTTTCAACGATTTCAACTCAAGAAATGCTAAGGGTATTCTTCCCCTTCGGTGTTCTAACTTCAGGTCTTTTACACACTATGTTGTAATAATTTCTTTGTCTTCTAGAAAAATCCATGAACACGTCATGCTCAGGCCTTTTATTTCATCATTTTTTCCAGTAGCTTTTGTTTCTATACATGTTAGAGAAAGTTTCAGAGTCCTTTCTGACATACATTCTGTTTGTTTGTTTTTCTTTGAATATGTTTTAACAAACTTTTTGCCTTCTTTAGGTATGATGTTCTTGATGTCATCCAACAGTTCTCCAAGTCTTCATTCATTAGTGTCTGATGTATCCAATGTGTTATTGAGATAGTTTCTAAATATATATACTCAAGATTTTATTTTGTCTCTTATGGAATTGTTTTAATTTTCTTCAGTTTCTGCCTAAACTTTCATATGAAAGTTGATGCTCTGTTCCACAGGGGATCCCTGGACTTATTTTAGCTGATAATATTGACCTTCTCTATCATTTCTGCCCACAGATATAATCAATTTGATTCTGGTGTAGTCCATTTGGCAAGGCCCATATTTATAGTCATCATTTCTGTTGTTGAAAGGTGATTTCAATGAAGGAGTATTCGACCTTTATATATATCATCATGACATCAAATCCCGAGCTTTGTTTCTCAAACCAAAATCATAATTTTCAACTACTGATCCTACTTGTTTCCAACTGTCACATTATAATCACTAGTAATTATTCATGCACCTTGATTGTATATTTGATCATTTTCAGACTTGAGAAGTTGGTAGAATTCTTCCACTAATTTATCATTGACTTTATTGGTTAGTGTATAAAGTTGAATAAAAAATTGTAATAACTAGTCTTTTTGTAGGTATACGCATATATAGTGTTATATTATTGACAAAATTCAACACCAAGATATATTTTCTTTTAAACAATTAAGGTGACATCATGCATCATTAAATCATCATTCCAAACATAGTATGCAACACAGTTGTTCAATTCAAAATGGCCAGGAACCATCCATTTCAACAGACTAATGCAAAGGATATAAATCTTTATGCTTTTCATTTTATTTGTGACTTTCAATTTTTCTAGACTTATATCTTGCACATTCCATATTCCAATTATTAGTGGATGTTTTAAACTATTTATTCTCCTTTTGAGTCATGTCAAACAAGCAAATGAAGTTCCTATTAGCTTGGACCCTTCCAGGTCATTAAAATCAGCTCTACTTTGAGGAGGCAGTGCTTTCTCAGCCATATTGTAATATCTTTCAAACTGAGGAGTCATCCTCTAACATTGTATCATTTTCTACTGCCATGAATAAGGTTTTCAGTGGCTAATTTGCTGGAAATTATCAGCCAATTTCTTCTTCCTTATCTCCATATTTCAGTATAGGAACCATGAAGGCATTTGAAATAACACTAGCAAAGCTTCCAGTATCACAGCAATACACAAGCCATCACCACTACTATCTGACAGTTAAGTGATAGAATTTAATGGGTATATGTATTTAATTTCCAGTACTAGTCTGTCAGTCTGATGGATTGTGGTGATTTACATATTGCTTCTGATGCTGGAAGCTATGCCACTATGAGATTGTTAAAGTTTATTGTGCCAACCTGGCCGATAAAAACATGTGGGATTAATTGAAGGGCAGGGAGATAAATGGCTTGGTGAGCCTCACCTTTCTAGTTCTCTTGTCTCTTGTTCTCTGATGATCAGATCAAGACTCACTTCCTATGAGACATCCCTGAGGAGAAGCCACATGGACTTAACCTAAGGCAGCTCTGGGTGCTGGAGAAGCTGTGTGGAGACCCCTGCCAGCACTGAGATGCTTACAACGCCACTGGATTCATAGACTTTCTACCCACTGGCCTGTGATCCTCCTGTGTTCAGCATTATTGTGTGTGTGTGTGTGTGTATGTGTGTGTGTGTGTGTGTGTTGTGAGTTTGAGGACTTTGTAGATCGGTGTTGGACATATGGGCTAAGTTGGACTCCTGGGCTTGGACTGGATGGGGTTGGGATGCTTTCTGAATGTACACTTACCCTTTTTATAAAACTCCCCCTTATACATATATGAGTTTCTGCGGATTTGTTTCCCTAGTTTACCCGGACTAACATACACTGGTATTTCAAATACCAGCAGGGTCACCTAAGGTGAACAGTCTATAGAAGGACTTTCAGACTAAGAACAAAAAGCCCATCAGTTTGGAGAGGACTCAAAATACAGCTGGGGGAAACCTGCTTCCTCAACTAGAGTCTGTTGCATTGATTGGCATGGAATAAAACTTTCAGGGCTGGCATTTGAAAAGAAACAGCAATAAAAATCCATTAATAATCAGAAGTAGAATGTACAAAGTATAAAACAACAAAAATTGGATATTGTAAAAAAAAAAGAAACTCAAAAAGATGTATATCTTAGGCATTAGTGTCCTGAAATTGATTGGTAGTCAACATTTTGTTTCATAAAATCAAATAACTTACTATGTTGTTATTAATGAATTGTAGGGGAAATGACATTGCATTCATCATTAAGGAGATTTCAAATTTTGTCTTTCAGTAAAATGTATCAATGATGGAAAAATACGTATACTCTACCAACCACTAAGCTAATAATGAGTTATAGAATTCTAGCAACATCTTTGACCTAAATTGATCAGACATGCAATCAAGATACATTGATAATTACCAGCTACTGGAATGTGCTGGAAGCCAGAAGGATCAGTATTTGGTAAATAAGACCTTGGTGATAAAAAAAAAAGGACTCTAAGGCACCTGAAAACAGCATGTATTTGCCTACTCCATGAAAACACTGATTATAAGACAAGCTTTTATTCATGAACCATATCAAAAAGAATAACAAGACGTTTAACCAAGAACTAAGGAGGCAATGACACAAGCTACTATGGGCTTAATTCTTGAACTGTGTCCTATTGGGTGTACCTTGACATTAGGATGTTAGTAAGTGAAAGAAAAGAAAAAGAAATGAAGCAGCTAAGATGAGAAAAAACACACAAAACATTTGAATGACTGAATGATAGTACCCAAAAGAACAATATGTACCCCCATTTTTCTCTATTTCACACTGTAACTTTATGCAATTTTGCCATTTGTAAAAGCTCCAGTTCAAGGATATGGTCTAGAAAGAGAGATAGAAGACAAACAAATGCTTGGCCAAGTTTCTTTGTTCTTACACTTTCGCTTTCCCTTCTGTCATCTCAATATCTAAGCTCCACAAGCAAAATAACTAGAACCAGAAATCAGAAGTTTCTGGAAGAATTCCAAGAAATATGATTGCCAAGTCCAGAAAAAAAAAAACTTTGTAAAAAATAAAATTTCCACATTAACTTTTTGACACACACACAAAAAAAATCACACAGGCTGGTGTGCTTCTTCCATGTGAGCATTGTTGCTTCTCAGCTAGATAGCTGCTTTTTTATCTTCAAGCCTTTAAGATCCCAGATGCTATATCTTTCAATAGCTGGGCACCATCAGCTTTCTTCACCACATTTGCTTATGCACCCATTTTGTCTTCAGTGATTGTGTTGGAAAGATGAATATCACAGAATGCTAGATCATTAGAACAAAGTGTTATTGCATTGAGGGAGTACTTGAGTGGAGGCCCAATGTCCATTCAGATATGAATGTAAGAATATAGATCTAATTCCCTATTATACATACACACACTTATATATGCCTGTATTTAGTCCTCTATACATGTCCTTTGCCTCCTACTTCTTTCCTCTATTTCCTTTTACTTTCCTCTTGTCCCGCTATCATGTTTGGCATTCATTCAGGTTTCAGTAATTCTTCTCAGTTCATTGCCTTTGATTAAGCCCCACCAGGCATCCTGTGCCCTTCTTTCCATTGATTTTGTATCAGTTGTTGTTTATTATCAGGCATCAAAGACCCAGAACAAAAAATCATATCAATGTGACTGTGGGGGTCATGGAGTGGAAACCCAAAGCCCATCTGTAGACAAGTGGACATTCCCTTACAGAAGGGTCACAAGGAAGAGACAAGCCAGTCAGGATGTGATAGAGCACCAACGAAACATACAACTTTCCTCTAGTTCTTTAATGCTACCTCCCCGCCATTATCATGACCTCAATTCTACCTTACAAATCTGACTAGACCAGAGCATACACAGTGCTACAGATAAGAGCTCACAACATAGGGAATCCAGGACAGATAAACCCGCTAGGACAAATAATGAGAATAGGGATACCAGGAGAGTAAAGGGAAGGTGGAGGGAAAAATGGGGAACTGATCACAATGGTCTACATGTAACCCCTTTCTAAGGGGATGGACAACAGAAAAGTGGGCAAAGGGAGACAGTGTTTGATGTAAGACATGAAAAAATAATAATTTATAAATTATCAAGGGTTCATGAAGGAGGGAAAATGGGGGAGGGGGAAAATAAGGAGCTTATATCAAGGGCTCCAGAAGAAAGAAAATGTTTTGAAAATGATGAGGGCAAAATATGTACTAATGTGCTTAACAAGATGTATGTATGGATGGATTGTGATAAGACCTGTAAGACCTCCCAATAAAATGATGTTTTAAAAATGGATAGGATAGGCTGGTGATGATTTTTTTTAAAGCTGTAAAGTTGATTATTTGCAGGAAGAATTGGGTTATACATGTATATCTGCAAGATAGTTTGTATGACTTTTCTTATCAATTTCCATACATTTATATGCTATTTTTAGATTGTGTTAAATCTAATTTTATTAAACTATATATAACGAGAAATTTATAGATAATTTCTACTACTATATGTCTTTTAAAAATGTAATTCAGTTCCATAGATGCTAAAGTAGAAACGCTGATAACATAACTCGAAACTCACATGGATTATAACTTAGAAGAATATATTCATGTTAATGAAATCATGGACATTTCTAGCACAAATACCTTTTGCCAAACTCCTGGAAGTTAATATTGTAAACTTTCCAATTAGTTACATTTATTTCAAGGGAAGTCATTACTTTTCTTTTCACTAGAGCACTGAACTATAAGACAGTATAAGAAGGATTTGAGAATAGCCAGGAAGATGGAAAAATAAAGGTCAATGTCTTTGTCTTTTAAGTGAGTATTATATCTTTTCCTGTGAGGTCATTAAGGAAACATTTATAAATTAAATCAAAAGTTGCAAGTATAAGGGATATCCTACTGGTGGGGGCTAAGGGGGTGAGGAAGAAGAGAGAAAGGGGAATCAGCTTGTGACAGGATTTCTAAACTTGGCTCGACATTCATTATCTCAAAGGTGACTGCGGCATAATGACAGATGATGGAGTGAGGTGGGAGGAGGCTTCAAATACAAGCACAGAATGCTCATTAGTTACATTAATCTTGACCTAATGGAAGTCTTGGCTGAGGAAGGTGGCACGCACATGGATGAGATTAATGTTTTAGAGGCTGGATGGTGGGAAAACAGAGACGTAAGATACCATAAGGTCATGGGTCAAAATTTTGTTTGTGGATTCTGAGACATGAGTGATGAATAATACTTGGTAAAAGTATTTATTGCAGATGCCATAACACACATACACACACCCCTAAGCAGTGACTATACTTATCTCTTAACTCATCTAGGAAGTATGATTTTGCATTTAGTTAAACATGCTCTCCTTCTTACCTAGGTATAATAAGTCTTAATATAAGAGAATTTGAAAAGAGGCCCAATTTGCAAAAATAAAAGTAAAATTGTACTTCCTGACAGTTTTCTATCAGTTAACCATATTTAGATACCAAAACTTTTAATATAGTTAATATAAAATTATCTGAGTATACATATAGTTTGCCTTTTAGAACAGCACATATAAAAACAATTGGTAATATTATTGTGGGAGTTTTTCCTTCTGAAATATAAGAATAATTATTTGTGTGCTACAATTAAAAACGATCAGTGATAACAACCTGTTGCCTTTTTTTACCACCATGGAACAACTAGAGTATTATTGTCAGGTACAGCTTGGATCATTTTTGGTAATGGATAAACAAAACAAAATATTAAACCTGGATTAATCTAGTCCACATTTATCTTTAACTTTGTCACACCATGGTAGTTTGAGTTTTACAGGTAGCCTATAAACTATATCACAGATATTTCAAATACCAGAAGGCTCACCTGTTAGCAGAATTCAGCAGAACGTCCAAAGAATTTTCTAAGAACTTCTGAGGGACAGGCCATTGAAAACAGCATGTGTTTTAGTGCCAGAAAATTAGACCTCAAGTTTGAAGGCTTTCAAAACGCAACTGGTCAAGTCATATAGAGGTGTTATAACAAAAATGCTACAATTGAGTAACTTCTTCTCATTGTTTGGGAGGCTAAAGCTCTGAATTCATAGTCCTAGCTCTAGAGAAGGGCTTTCTCTCTCAGCTCTGGAAGAAGACCTTTGTTTCTTTGAACTTCAGATCCTTTGAAATCTTCATATGGATCAGCATCTCTCTTCCCCCAACTCCACTTGTTTGATTGCTTATTTAATCTCTTTTATATCTCAAAAGAGATTGACTGTAGTCTCATCCTACACTAATCATTCCACACTATCATAACAAAAACAAACCATTCCCAAGTGGGATTATAATGGCAGGATTTTTGTTGTTGTTCGTGACTTCCAAGTAGGTTCCAACCTTACGTAAAACAGAACTAAACACTGCACAGTCCTTAGCCAACCTCACAATTGTCCCTATGCCTGAGCCTGTTGTTGCAGTGTGTAAATCCATTTCTTTGAGAACCTTCCTCTATTTCACTGTCCCTCCACTTTACAAACCATGATGTCCTTCTCCAGGGATTAGTTTCTCCTGACAAGAAGTCCCATTCCTTGTAGATATGCAAAATGATAACTTTGCAAACGATGTGGGAAACAGTTTGACCATTCCTCAAAAAGTTAAGCTAGACTTGAGAATTCCACTTTTAAGTATATATCCAAAGACTCGTGAAGGCAGACACAGAAACAGGGAGGTGTACACCAATGTTCATTACAGCATTACGCATAATTGCTAAAGGTGGAAACAACCAAAATGTCCCACAACAGAAAACAAAAGGTGATATATACAGAAAATGCAATATTTGTCAGCCATAAAGAGAAACAAAGTCCTAAAAGCAACAAAAGGAT
>NW_022111373.1:104963457-104965238 GCF_000313985.2 Echinops telfairi
TGTCTCTGTCATGTTGTTTGTGTATATTATTATCTCTGCAGGTCTATCTAAATAAGATAGGTGGGATAAACAATCTGGAGGAGAAAACAACAGGACGGATGGTTTCAGGGGGGACATGGGAGAGGGAGAGGCAGGAGAAAGGAAGTGGGTGTTAACAATCCCAGGGACAAGGGAACAACAAGCAATCTAAAAGTGATGGGTGAGGAAGGTGTAGAGGCCTGGTAGGGCTTGATCAAGGGCAATGTAACAGAGAGGAATTACTGAAACCCAAAGAAGGCTGAACATGATAGTGGGACAAGAGGAAAGTAAAAGGAAATAGAGGAAAGAACCAGGAGGCAGAGAACATTTATAGAGGTCTAAATTCAGGAGTGTGCACATGTAAATATATCTATATATGATGATGGGGAAATAGATCTATGTGCATATATTTACAGGTTTAGTACCAAGGTAGCAGATGGACATTGGGTCTCTACTCAAGTACTCCCTCAATGCAAGAACAGTTTATTCTATTAAATTGGCATTCCATGATGCTCAGCTTCCCAATGCAATTGCTGAAGACTCTTAGAAAGAGCAAGAACAACAACAAAAAAGACGAGTTCTTCTCAAACTCTTCTAAAATATTAAAAAAGAGGAGGCAATCCTAATTTATTCTGCAAGATCATTTCTCTGACACCCATGATAGACAAATACACTGTACATAAAACTACAAATCAATATTATGTAAGACATTTTTTTTAATTCACAACAAAATATTAGTGAACAGAATAAAATAATAAGATGACTAAGGAGGATTTATTTCAGGCATGCAAGAACGGTTTAACAAATGAAACTAAATCAATATTATATGCCACATTAAAGATATAATGGAAAAACCAGTCCCTTAACTGATACAGAGAAAGAATTGGACAAAATACTACATACATTCATGTTATAAAACAGTCAATAAAAGTTGCAGAATTTAAAAAAAAAACACAAAAATGTCCAGTGTGCTAATTTATCTATATACTAGCAATGAATAATCCAGAAAAAGTAAATTAAGAAATAATTACATGTGCAATGGCAACAACACAAAACAACTAAGGGATACATTTAACTAAGGAAGCAAAGTCTTTACACAGTGAAATTAATAAAATCCTCCTGAAAAATAAATACTCAGCTGCTAACCAAGATGTCAGCAGATATATTTCATTTTACATATAAAATTTACATTCAAAGATTGGTAAATTGATAAATTGTATGTTTATGCATAGTTAACCAAAAATATTAAATGTAGGTAAATAGAAGTCAGTACTACATAAAAGACTTATGCACCACAAGTTAATAGAATTTATTATAGAGATACAAAACTAGTATGATATTTGAAAGCCTAGCTATGCAATCTACTATTTTAACAGACAAGACAAAATATGCAAGGAATAGATTAACTTGTGGCAGTGCGAGGACACATGGTGGTACATCAAGAACATGGAATGCTACTCAGCCTTATAAAGTAACACACAATGATACATGTAAAACCTTAGATGAAGCTCAAGGAAATTATTCTAAGTGAAAAAAATACAATTTAAAAAATTCATGAAAAAGCCTATAAAATAAATAGAGAGAAGGGTGTCGGATGCCTAGTGGAGCTTAATCAAGGGCAATGTAGTAGCAGCAAGGAATTACTAACCCGGAATGAAGGCCAAACATGATGGCAGGACAAGAGGAAAGTAAAAGGAAATAGAGGAAAGAACCAGGAGGCAAAGGACATTTATAGAGGCCTAAATACAGGCATGTCCATTTTA
>NW_022111373.1:104965580-104966967 GCF_000313985.2 Echinops telfairi
AAAGGGATCAGGTATCAGGCATCTAAGACCCAGAACAAAATCATACCCAATGTGAATAGGGTGGGGGACATGGAGTGGAGACCCAATTCCCATCTGTAGACAATTGGACATCCCCTCACAGAGAGGTCACAGAGACGAGATGAGCTAGTCACGGTACAGTGTAGCACCGATGAAACACACAAGTTTCCTCTAGTTCTTTGGTGCTTCCTTTACCCAACTATCATGACCTCAATTCTACCTTACAAATCGGATTAGACCAGAACACGCATACTGCTACAGATAAGAGCCTGCAACACAGTGAATCCAGGATAGATAAACCCCCTCAGGGCCAACAATGAAAGTAGAGATACCAGAGGATTTGGGGGAAGAGGGGGGGAGAAATGGGAAATCATAAGGATCAAACTATAACCCTCTTCCAGGGGGATGAACAACGGAAAAGTGGGTGAGGGGCAATGGAGGACGATGTAAGATATGAAAATAATAATCTAGAACTTATCAAGGGTTTGTGAGGGAGCGTGGGTGTGTGAGGGAGAAGAATTGGAGAGTTGATATCAGGGGCTGAAATGGGAAGAGAATGCTTTGAAAATGATGATGACAGCATATGTGCAAATGTGCTTGACACACTGGATTAATGTATGGATTGATGAGATGTAAGAGCCCCAATAACAGTATTTTTTTAAAAATCATGATCATATGACATGATCTATTTAGTATTCTTGAAATGTCAAAGATAAGGAACAGATTAGTTGTCACTAGACTTTAGAAATAGTGGAGAAATAGGGGTAGGTGGAGCTATCAAAAAGCACGAGCTCAATCTTTGTAGTGTTGGAGTAATTCTGTATCTTGATGGATGTGGTATGTACATGAATCTACACAGATAATAAAATAATACATATGATTTTTATTCTGATGTCATTTTCCTATTTTAATATCAGAAGTATAGTTATATAAAATGAAACCGGTATTAGTGCTGAAATTCTGAGCATTTGATTTTCAGATGGCTATTAATAACAATAAAAGTCCAAATTCCATCTACGGAGTTTCCACTTGGATAAAGTCTCCATTGAATTTTTTCTGACCATTACCAAAATATATAATGAAAAATTCAGCATCAGGATTGGAGAAAGTCTTATTAACACTCTGCTATGTGCAAATTACACAAACTTGCTTGATGAGAAAGGAGGACTTGAAGCACTTGCTGATAAAGATAAATGATTTCAGTGTTTAATATGGATTACAACTCAATGTAAAGGAAATCAAAATCCTCACAACAAAATCCTACCAATAGGATGGAGAAAAGATTGAGGTTGCCAAGGATTTTATCTTGCTTGGCTTCACAATTGTATTAGTCTAGGTACTTTAGAGAAACAAATCCACAGCAACTCAT
>NW_022111373.1:104967856-104980202 GCF_000313985.2 Echinops telfairi
ATGGGTTGACACAGTGGCTACAAAAATGGACTAGAACACAAGAACAATTGTGAGGATGGCATAGGACCTGGCAGTAGCTTAGTATGTTGTACAGTGTCACGGTGGGTCAGAACCAACTCCTAACAACAACATTAACCTGGAAGATGAAAAGTCGTGCCCTCTGTCACAGTGTATTAGAAAATAGATTACTGCCTCTTCCCTCACCAGCCCAAGAAGAACAGTAGTCTCCTTTAAAAGCTTCCACGCATGTGTCTTTGTTCAAGATTGGGGTACTGGGCCATGAGACATCCTTAACTGCCTTGGTAGAAGGTCTCCAGACCAGTCATACAAGCTCTTCTGTCTAGAATAATATATGCATCCCAGTCATGGTCTGTTTCTGTCTCTATAAGCCTGTTTAAAACTGTGATGTGTTGACCTGTCACCAATCATGCCTTTTTTGATTGATTCTTTTGTCATCCTCTGTCCTATTTAAGCCACCAGTTCTCTGTAATGGATGACATTATGACCTAATGCTAATTGTCTCCTTCAATCAGATGATCTGTATTTGTCTTTGTCCTGTTTAAGACTTCATCAATGTTTTCCTTGAGTTATATTTGAAATCTGGGGGTGTCTTTTGTACACTAAAAATAATCAATGGAGAAAATTGTGTAAAGGGAAATGGGTTCTCTCTGTACTACTTAATAACTTCCCATGAAAATATATTTCAAAATAAGAAATTTTAATAAAATATCCCTCAAGAAGCTTGCAAGCATTTGGATTATTTGCTAGCTACAAGCTGACAGTCAACAGTTCAAACCCACCAGATGCTCCTTAGGAGAGAGATAAGACCATCTGCTTTTATGAAGATTATTCAGGGTTACTATGAGTAAGAATCTCCTGGATAGCAGTGAGTTCTACCATCCCCCGATATATAGACAGTTTAAAGGAGATCCTGCTGTTTTTCTAATAAGAATGAATTGTAGCACAAATAATAGCATGCTAAAATGGAACTTCTCTGTCTCAGCTAAGGTGCCAGAAAGCCAACAAGAACAAAAGCTAGCTAGTGAATGTTCTCACATTTCAAAGAAAGGTGGTAGACATCTTAAGCAGTATTTATAAAAGACTGATTGTAAGACCACAACCAAGCACTTACATCTAAAATAGTTAGAGCTGAAAGACTAAAACAAGCAATTTATTTGCAAAAAGTGTTGAAGCTTCTTGGTATTTTATGTTTCCATCATAGGGGAGACAAGAAGGGTCAAGTAAGAGAGGGTTTATTTTATCCTGAACACCAGCCCATACCACTGAATTGAAACACGAGCTCATGAGATGTTATAGATCCCAATATAGTGTCAGTATGAAGGCTATATTTGTTTATCATGAATACCATTTGGATCTCACAGAACTATTGTGAAGCAGTCTAAACCTTTCCCTACAGGACTACGTGCATGTGGGCTGTGACACCAACATACATGATTGAAGTAGTGAATTCCTAGGAAATAAAGAAAGAAATATAATTGATCAGCTAGAGGAAATAGCCCTGTATTAGGAAGTGCAGACAAATATGTTCATAATGGAGGAATTGAAGCAAAGCAACAAAAATACTTATTCTCTTGAACCCAAATAGCCAGAAAGCCCCAATAAAAATTACACTGGTACAAGTTAATCAAGACCCTATTTTCACATGGTCTCCTTTCCTCCCCTGCTTTATCTCAATAAGAATCAAAGATAATTTCTTAGGTTGGGAAATAATAAAAGAACTAGAAAAGGAAATAAAGAAGCTGGCCATTTTCTATTTCCTAAACCTATGAAAATCTTTTAATTGATTGAATATTTAATTTAATTTAATTAATTGAATTAATTGAATATTTCCTACGAACAAAGGCATCTTTTGTATACCTACATGCACACATACATGTCCTTGTTGTTTGCCATTGAGTCAGTTCCAACTCACGGCGACTCTATGTACAACTGAATGAAACATTACTTCATCCTGTAATATATTCATAATTGCTATGTTTGAGACCTTTGCTGCAGTCCCTGTCAATTGATCTCATGGAAGATTATCCTCTTTTTTTGTTGATTTACTTTATCAGCCATAATGCCCTTTTCTAGGGACTATCCCCTCCTGATACATGTCCAACGTACCTGAGATTCACCATCCCAAAATGCATTGGATTGTACTGCTTTCAATTCAAATGTGTTTGCTCTTGTGACAGTCCATGGTATTTTCAAAATTCCTTACTGTGTTAGGCCAGGTTAATTAGAAAAACAAATCCAGGGACACATTTATATGTATAAGGATGAGCTTTATATCAAAGATAAATTGTACATTGAGGAAACATCCCAGTCCAGTCCAGATCAAGTCCATAAATATTATATTAGCCCATATGTCCAATACTAGTCCATAAATTTCTCTCAGACTCTTGCAGCACATCCAATGATGCTGAATACAGGAGGATTACAGGCAGGTGGGTGAAAAGTCTTGTGGATCCTATGAAGGTCAAAGCAGCTCAGCCCTGGCACATGTTTCCAGGTAGCTCTTCCAGTTCTCTGAGTGTGGCTCCTCAACAGGAAGGTGAAGCAAAGAGAGAAAGAGACAGACAGAGACAGAGAGAGTGGCCTGCCTTTTCTGATGGCAGAATCAAGAGAAAGGAAATTCCCAAAATCCTCATGAGAAGGTCATGTTCACAAGGAGACATCATCAGGCTGTGACCTAATTGACAGGCTAGACTCCATCTGTGTACTCTTAATACACTCAAGTAGACATGAAATTAAGTAACTACCACACTTACTAAGATCATAATTCAAATATATCAATTCTTCTCTCATCTTCTTTATTGTCTAGGTTTCACCTTCATATGAAAATACCATGGATTAGATAGAGTGCTTCTTAGTCTTCAAGGTGACATCTTTAATCTTCCACAGCTCAGTGACATCTTGTATAGCAGATTTTGCCAATACAATATACTTCTTGATTTCTTGAATGATGTTTTGATGAGTGTTGATCGTAGGTCCAGGTAAAATGAAATCCTTGAAAATTTAAATATTTTCTGTTCATTATGATATTTTGAATTGGTTCAGTTGTGAGAAGATTTGTGAGTAATATTTCATACTGAATGCTACAATCTTTGATCGATCTTCACCAGCAAGTTCTTATAGTTCTCTTACTTCTAGCAAGCAAGATTGTGTGAATCTGCATATAGTAAGTTGGTAATGAGCCTTCCTTCAGTCCTGAGGCCGAATTCTTCTTCATGCAGTCCAGCTTCTCAGATTACTTGCTCAGCATATATTTTGAATAAATGTGGTGGGGGACAACTGTAACTCTGATGCACATCATTCCTGATTTTAAACCAAGTAATACCCCCTGCTGTGTTTGAATGACTGTTTTTGGTTTTTTGGTTTATGTGCAGATTGCACATTAACATAATTTTTCTGGCATCTCCATTTTCACAATCCTACCCATAGTCGTTTTTTTAATCCACATAGTTGAATGAATTTGCTAATTAATAAAATGCAAGCATTTCAAAAGACAGCAAGCATATTGAAGGAAGAAGCCCAAGCTGCACTGAAAGCATTAGTCAAATGGGTGCAAATTTGGGTCTCTTCCAGTCAGTTGGCTGAGTAGCTGTCTTCCAAATGTCCTGGTATAAATGGGGAATTGCTTCCAGTGCTACATCAGCGTATTGAAACATTTCTGTTGTTATTCTATCCGTTCCTGGAGACTTGTTTTGGCTAATGTGCAGCTGGAACTTCTTCCTGCAACACAATTGGTACTTCCTCCGGAAATGGCAGAATTTTAACTAGTTCTTTTCCATCAATGACCCTATACTTCTTCCATCTTCGTTTGAGACTTCCTAAGTCATTCAGTATTTGCCCATCGACTATTTCAATACTAAGACTCAAGGCTTGTACTTCCTCCCCCTGTGGGTTCTTTCAGTTTAAAGTATGCTGACCATGTTCTTCCTTTTTGGTTGTCTAACTTTGGTTGTCGGCCTTTATACTTGTAGATTTCATTATAATATTTGACTTTGTCTTCTCAAGCTATCCTTTGAAGTTTTCTATTCAACTCTTTGGTTTAATCCTTTTAATCTTGACATTTATTTTAAATACCATTCAATTCATTTTTTACAATTTATTGTAATTGTGTGGTCTTCCCTTATCCTAGATGATTTTCCTTTTCATTTTTGAGTGTGTTTTTGAGAAACAATAACATGATTTAAAAAATCAAAACTATTCAAAATGGTATGTCCATTTCTGTCTTGTGCCTATCTTCTCATTCTTATAACTCTTTCCTACTCATTTCCTGTAGGTAACATATCTCATTGGCTGTTTGGTTATGTGTCCTGTATTTTTGTCCATGCATGCAAAGACAGTCATGTTTTTATCAATTTACTCATTTTTTCTCCCACAAAATAGGATTTTTATGTTAATTTTCTATTACATTTCTTACTTAAAATTATGTAGTAGAAACAATTCACTTATAGAAAATTGTCTTTCTTCTTTTACAGCTACATAATACTCTAATGTTTGACCAGTTGCTTCAACCACTCTCATATGTATAAAAATTTGGGTTTTTTCCAATCTTTTTTCAGGAGCTTTCATTCTAACCAGATTCAGAAGACTTATTGTTATACTGGAGGGCAATTATTCATATAATTGAAATTATTCTTGTAACTAATAGTAACTGGAAGTTATTTTGAATATCTGAAAGTAAATATGCAAAAAATAGAGGCAATTCAAAATATCATTCAAAATCTGTGAGAAAGAAGAAAACATAAATGGTCTGGATGGTTGTAGACACAAAGTAAAAAAAGTTTGCAGTATATGAATATCATCGATACTTCCAACTTAAGTATTAATTGTCTAATAAGAAATAAAAGAAGATAATAACTTAGAAAACAAAAAGCATCAATGCTTAAATACAAATTCACATAGCTTATCTCCAAATAAAATTATAAACAAAATATAAAATGCATTTATTTCAAGTTTATTCTGACCCAAAGAAGCCCCAGAAAACAGAGTGGAATTGCTGCACGGGGTTTTCAAAGTTGTAAATCTGTACAGAAGCAGACTGACACATCTTGCTTCTGCAGAGTGGCCTTTTTGTTAGCAGCCAAGCCCTTCGACAACAACACCTGCCGAGCTCCTTGATGTAGATTTAGATATAGCTCATACACATATTTAGATATATCTCATACACAGATATATCTCATACACATATTATGTATACACATAAATGTGCATGTACATATACTCTGTTGAACATATATTATACATTGTCTTTTTAATCATGCATTATACATCGTTTGTTATTATATAAAATAGGTTATAATGTATTTATTAGTAAGTTATTGAAATAAAGTTATTAAAGCATTACTAAAATCCATTAATTAAAATGATAAATCTGAAGTCAGGTGAGGAGAAAATACTCACCCTCAATATCAAACCAAAAACAATCCAAGCCCAATGCCATAGAGTCTGTGCTGATTCATCTGACCCTATAGGATAGGGTAGACCAGTTCCTGTAGTTTCTGAGACTGTAACTTTTTTTTTTTTACAGATTTTTGCTTTAATTTTCCCTCCAATAGTTTTGTTGGCACATAATTTACATATCATACAATCTAGTACTTCAATCGTTCAATCATATCAATGAGGAATTTGATAATCACCACCACATCTTAGAGTAACCCCCCACCCCACAATGGTTAACTCCCCTTCAATATGAGTTACACAATCATGATCAGTTCTAGTGGCCCCTCCCCCATCCTGCCCTCATTATCCACTCCTGAAATTCCCTTTCCCTCCCTATTGCTCATCCCCAACACCTGCATTCCCTATAACACCTTGTATCACTTATTATCATTATACATCCACTTCTGTGCTTCACTGCTGGGAAATCCAATAGAAAACAATGGAAAACAAATTGCACTAAGGTGATATTAGTATAAAGACAAAAATAGAAGAAGTGCATTAGAGGGAGAAGACCCCCACCAACATTTTAAAAAGCCAAGGAAGAAATATCTCTCATGGAACAACTAAAAGATACATATACCCAAAACAATTTCAGATCATGCCTGGAGAAAGGTCAATTGGCCAAGTACCGTGTCTGACCCAGCATAATCAAGATTGCAACTATTGTCTCTGCCTGACAGTAAGGCTGTTTGAGTCTTGCCTTTGGATGGAGCCTATCTTCTTCTTCTAACTAGATACTCTGCAGAGGGGTTTTGGCCTCCCACTGTCCTCCACAGTCTTCTATAAATTGGGTGTTCATAATTCCTGCCCTGATACTTTTCTCTTCACCATATTCAAATTTTGTCATGTCATCTTTGGATCACACAAGCTGGTGTCCCTCTTCTGTGTGGATTTAGTTGACTCCTTGCTTATAGATGGTTGCTTGTTTGAATACAAGCCTTTAAGACCATGTACAGTATTCCAATTGATAGCTGGGCACCATCTACTTTCTTTACCACCCTTTGCTGTGGTACCCTTATCTTCAGTGATCATTTCATAAAGGTGAGTATCAAGCAGGGTTATGATACAAGAACAAATTGTTCTTAAGTTGGAACTAGGATTTAGTGCAAGCCCAGAACTCATTCCTGGACTTATGTTTGTTTGTTTTTATAAATTGATGTGACTTGGGAATTAATACATATGTCATATCATTCCATAGTTCAATCTGTCAAACATAATTGTACAACAGCTTCTGTAATCAGTCTCCAAACATACTTTTCCTTCCTGGGTTACTTGATGACTTCTCCTTCTTAATCTCCTCCACCCCTTTAAATTCCACCTGCCCAAAACCCTTGGTAGGTTTTATTTCCCTATAGTTTCAATGTCCCTCATTTACTGGGAAAAAAAAAAAGAAACAAATAACACAGCTTCAAGAGGGTAACCCCAATGATGGTGCACCTCTGAAATGCACCCTAATATACACAAGAATAAGCAAAATACAACAAAATGGCCCCACAGGATTGCTGGAATAATAGGTCTCTTAATATGGCATACAGGGTATTGATGCAGCAATATCTTGTTTGTCCATCAGCTGACAGTAAATCGTTCTTAGTGCAGCTGTCGTCTGCTTCCTCAGACACCGTGGATTAAGTCCTCAGGTTACAAGTGTGTCTGAGGAAGTATCCATCTCACCCAGTGGGGTTCCCATATGAGATCTCACTGATGCAGCTTCTGGAGCATTCCACGCACCCCGAAGATGCAGAAATCAGTGTCCCGGTGCCGTAAAGCGCCAAGGCTGGGTTTCAATGAGACCCCCCAGATGCCCTAGGTCATTTCTGCCCACTTGCTGCATGCCACTAAAGACCCACTTCACCTAATGTTCCCCAAAGCATCCTAGAGACTATAACTCTTTATGAGAGTAGAAAGGCCCATCCTTCTCCTGTGGAGCTGCTGATGTTTTTGAACTGCTGACCTTGAGGATCGCACCTCAACTAGTAACCACTGTGTCATGAGGGCTCCTTCCCTCAATACAGTTACCTAGAGAGATGATGAAAAGGTAAATCCTGCACTCTTTGACAGTGTGCTTCAGTTAAGATGAACACGCTATGATCAATGCAACAAAAATATGCATTCAACCACAAGAGTCAGAACATAAAATATAAGTCAGACTATACAAATCAGACTAAACATCAAAAGGAACTTATGGACTGAAATGATTAAATAGCCTGAACCTTCAATTTGGGGAAAAGCCTTGATTCAATAGAGTGCATTTCTCATCAAAACTGGTTTTATTCCTTTCTTCTCTTAATCAATGTTATTGTTCTTGTTAGTTGCCTTCCAGGTGGTTCTGACTCATAGTGGTCCTATGTACAATAAATGAAACATGGCTCATCCTCCTAATTGTTGTTACATTTAAGTCCATTATCACCATCCCCAACTTTAGCAAACATGGCGTCCTATCCAGGGATGGGTCTCTCTTGACAACATGTCCCAAGTACATGAGATGCACTTCTGAGGTGAATATCCTGACTGTACTGTTTCCAAGACAGATTTCTTTGTTCTTCTTGCAGTCATGGCACTTTCAATATTCTCTGCCAGCATCATAATTCAAGTGTACCAATTATTTTTCAGTCATTCTTATTCACGGTTCAACTTACACATCCATATGAGGTGAGTGAAACTACATTAATATCAATAGTATCAGCTTTTCAGCACAGCAGTGGAAGATTACTCAAGGTAACAAATGTGGCCCACCATTCACCTTAGTATTCTTGCTTGTCCAACTCTTGAAGTAAGAATCTCTTATGTTACTTATCAAATAATAAGGTGGTGCAGAGAGGACCCCTGATGGTGTAGTGGTTACAGGTGGGCTTTGATCCTTATGGTCAGCAGTTCAAAACTGCCCGCAGCTCCATGGGAGAACGACTGAGCTTTCTACTCCTGTAAACAGTTACAGTCTTGGAAATTCACAGGGGACTCACTATGATTCAGCATGGACTGGCTGGCAGTGAGTTTGGTTTGGTTTCGTACCCTGGACTAATTTATATAAAGCATCATCCTTTGAGCAAACAATTGGATGCATGATTATATGTACTTGTCTTAAGCTTAATAGAAATATTTGTTCCTATAGCTGGATGAGGCAATCCACATAAACTTAAACTTTCATACAGATGGAGTCAGGGGCTGAAATGAGGAATTTCTGACATACTTCAAATACCTAGTCATCACTTCATATGTTTAATCGATCTATTTGAATGTGTGTAAACAGGATATAGGGTAGACTGTACCTGAGAGACATTTCTATTGGAATAGCATCATACTCTTTCTATGCTATTCCACTTTTAGAGTACTATAAACAGATTTCTCTTCTTTCTCTTAGTCTTATTTTCTCATTGAGTAAAAAATGCAGATTCATGGCTTCTCCCTATCCACGTTTTTGTTATTATTATTCATTGTATACAATGAAGTAGATGGAGGAAGAAGAACGATTATTGATTTTTTTTTAACATTTTATTAGGGGCTCATACAACTGTTATCCCAATCCATACACACATCAATTGTGTAAAGCGCATTTGTACATCGTTTATCAAAACATTTTCTCTCCATTTAAACCCCCGACATTAGGCCCTCATTTTTTGATTATTGATTTTTAAGCCCTGAGTAAAACTAGAAGCAACAGTATCTTCTCTAAAGACAGTTTGTCAATAAATAAATTGTTACACAGTTTAAATTAGAATCAAATACAATCCTTTCGCCTATTTTTCTGAGAAAGCAAAACTGAAAATGTCGCTGGCTTAATAATGGAACAGTCCTAAGGGGACGTTTATTTATTAGGACTCAGTAATTTCGAGTTTTCCATTTTTTTCTTCAGGATATGTTCTATGATATTCTGATGTGAGAAAATTATTTGCCAAATGAGAGCATTTAATTTGGCACTATTTGTTTTTCATTTCTTCTTCATAAATATGTGCTTTTCAGTTCAAAGGGGAAAACCAATCTAGAATAACTGCTAAATATGATGCATGTCTGACCAAGAATAGGGAAAGTCTCATTCTCAGGAAAACAGATAATTAAATTAAGATAGTCTGATAAAATGAAAGTTAATTCTTTGTAAGCCTTAAAGGGAATCATTAGTCTAAACAAAAATGTTAAAAAAGAACATAGTGTGAAAGGAAAAAGGAAGTTATTTTCCCATCACATTGACTAATTTATGCAGAAACTACGTACAAATTTAATGATCGTGGTGTATCCTGTTCCACTGTATTGTTTGAATTGTCTCCAAGGAGTTGACAATCAAGTGAAATCAGAATTAAGAACATTTCTCATGAATTGCAAAGTCCAAAATTAACATTCACTATTTGTTATTCAGAATAGAGATGTTCAAAAGTAGCCTAATGAAATTATTTTTTGTTATTGAGGTATTAAAAACACCAACAACAACTTACTGCCACAGAGTTGATTCCAACTCATAGCAACCTTACATTACCCTGTGGGATTCTGAGACTATAATTTACAGGGGCGAAAAGCCTCATCTTTCTCCTCCAGCAGCTGGTGGTTTCAAACTGCTAGCCTTACAGTCAGCAGCCCAACTCATAACCACTGTGCCACTAGGGCTCCATTTATTCATCATCATTTGTTGTGGCTTGAATGTAGCAAAAGATACCCTGAAAGAAACATCATGGACATGAATTGGCTAATCAAATGCCTTAAGAGGAAATAAAATGAACGAACACTATAATAATTGCCTCCTGAGTTAATGAATGTTGCCTTGTTGGGGCACAGGCCACTATACAGTGATATGTTGGGGGATAATAAACCACACTTCAAGGTGTGATAGGCAGATTTGCACTAATTATGATTGATGGTCTCAAGGAAGGAGTAACTATCAAGCCTACTGTCATTATGGGGAAATTAGAAACTGGAAGGAGAGTGGGGGACAGTGAGTTGTTACTGAATCCTCTTCATATTGTCTTTTACAAAAGGTACACAAACCAGGCAGGACGGATACTTCCCCCACAACAATGGAACTATTCTAACAGTGAAAATATTAACTATATGCGATAATTTCTTTTAGAAAAATGAATGCTATACTAGTCCTAAGGAGATGGAGATTAAAGATGTCACAAATGTCCAAATTTTCCAAGATGCCACGCCACTCCATTTTCCCTGACTCTTTTAATATATCCCCTCATGTCTTTGAGTACAGTTCCCTAATTCCCTAAAACCTCTCTCAGAAACTCACAAAATGGTAAGAAAATGATGTCCCAAATGGTTGAGAGTGCTGGTAAGTCCCAAATCAGAAGGTCAAACAAAAGCTTGTCAAATACAGGGTCCAAGCTAGAAGCCAATGTATGTCCAAAAGTCAAAAAGGTCTTCTTTTTATACCACCTTACTTCTGTATCAGAGAACTCCTTTCAAATTTCAAACCACAGATGAAGAGGCCAGAATTTACAGTGCATCACAAAAGGGATTACGGCTAGAAGGGACATGAAGTAATTGACTGCATCTCACTCTGCCAATGTGAACCTCTGAATAGAGGATAATATGTTCATTATCTATGCGCTATCTTTGGGTATTGAAACCTGGCTTCCTCTGAAGATTAAATAAATAATTTAGTGAAATACTAGGCTTTCCCTATATACTCCTCCCCACATAAAATCAAGTCAAGGATTTAGATACAGCTTGACCACTTGCACTTCTAAACCCAGGAAAAATACTGTTTTAGAGTTGAGGATACCAGTCTCATATCAGATGGTCAGAGATATGTATTCAATGTACATATACTTTTACCTTTTTTTCTTTTATAAAACCAGGAATCTATCAATATGTACATAATCTAAAAATGTGGCTATCATTATTATATCTCTTGTTTATAAGAAGTTATTTATTATTACTTATATATTATCATTTATTCAATATTAGTATGAAGATTAAATGTCTTAAAATTAATGTTTGTTCCTAAAATAAAAACAAACAAAAAAGCTAACCACCTGAATTAAAAACAAAACAAAAACAATTTCTTATTGTAAATTGGGAAGGGTGGTGGTTTACATTTCAGATCATCAACTCTGTGTTCGATAATCCAACCCCTGCTCCTCCACTACTCACCCTCCATGGGCCACCATCCTAGTATCCCTGTATCACCCAAGTCAGCCCTCACCTGACAGGCCAGTCAATCGCCCCAGCTCTTTCCCCCTTGCCTTCTCCACGATGGCAAACTCCAAAGTCTGTTCTCTTTGGTTTAAGAGACTTAATCTGATTTTCTCCCTTATATCAGTGATCTCATATAGTATTTATCTTTCTATGGCTAGCTAATTTCACTCAGCATAATGTTTTCCAGGTCCATCCATGTTATGAGGTGCTTCCTACTGCATCATTTTTTAGTGATATATAATATTCCACCATGTGTACATACTAGAGTTTCTTTATGCATTTTTCTACTGATAGGCATTTAGGATATTTCCATTTTCTTGATTTTTGTGAACAGTGTTTCAAATAATATGGCTATGCATAAATTAGTTCATGTGGCGACTCTTACTTCTTTAGCATAAATACCTACCAAAGAGAATGCTGTTTCATATGGAATTTCTAATCCCTGTTGTTTGAGGAAGGACCATCTCACTTTTTAAAGTGGTTGTACCTATGTATTGGTTCACCAGCAGTGTGTAAAGGCTTCAGTCTCTCCATAAGTTCTCCACTATTTGTTTTTGGTTTGTGTGTGTGTATATTTGCCTTAAAAAAAAACCTAATAGTTTTATTGATATAAACTTCACAGGTCCCTAATTAACTCACTGCTTTAAAAAGTTGTATATCATTAAAATCAGCTCCATTGCTCCCTTCTCCCTCCTGTATGCATTATTTACTCCTCAATTCCCTTCATCCTATTCACCCACCCCCTGCTCCCATTAAATCC
>NW_022111373.1:104981381-104982906 GCF_000313985.2 Echinops telfairi
ACAGGATATGAGGGAGGCAGAAAAAAGATAAAATGATTGAGAAGATAAAGATCATGCATCAATGGGAAATGCAAGATCTAAGAGATAAGATAACAAAAACCAGTAGCAAATTCATAGGCATCGCCAACAGACTGGAGGAGGCGGCAAGGAATAACACTAGTGACCTAGAGGATAACCAGGCAGACTTCAACAAATGAGAAAGAAAGTCAAATAAGATCATCAGAGAAGCAGAAGAAACCGTGAGAGCCATGTATGATGCTATGAAGAGAAACAACATCAGAATTATTGGACTACCAGAACAAGACACAATGAAGAAGTCAAACTCAAAAATAGTGAAGGAATTCTTAGAGGAAAACTTCTCCAGCTTAATAAATGAAAACCAGAAAACCATTCGGGAGGCCAAAAGAACACCAGCCATAATGAATCCCAAGAAGAAGTCACCAAGGCATATACCTTGCTTCTCCGAAAATAACAGTGTATTATATTCATTTTTGTTCCCAAAGATGCACTAGGTCTTATTTTCAGGGGATGTCTTATTTTTACATGAAGAAGAATAGAGTACCCATTTATTGTTGAACAAAAAAAGAGGAAATTTATAACCTGTATACGGTACGGTAGTAGTTGTCATTACAAACCAGCATAACCAGACAAACTGTGAATCCTACAGTATCAAGAATTTGTTGTTACTACCACTATTCCCATGTACAATAATTTATGGTACATTTACTCATTTATTCAATGACAGTCATATCATCTTCTGGAACATCATCATAACAATCCAAACCCTGAATTTCCTGGTGAGTTTCTTGTGACTCCATTTGTTTCAATATCAGTGGACCAAATCTCTCATGTTTAGCAATAGCACTGTCCTTAAATGAGTACTTCTTGTCAAGGTAGCCTGCTCGTAGTGCATTTGCAATGCAACTGTCAGTGATTTTCTCCCATGAATTCTTCACCCAAGTCACAGCCTCTTGCAGTTTAGGTTTCACAAAGTTTCTACGCTGATTTCTCTCCATTCTATTTTCATTGTAGTCATTAATTTCCATGCACTAATTGTCTTTGCATGGCTTGTTTATTGCAATATCAAGAGTCTGGAGATAGGCCGTCATTGCTACGGGAATCATTATTTGATCTATTTTTCTTTGGTGAAGAAATGTCTTCATGTCTTTAGCACGGTGAGTGCTGGCTGCATCCCAGACTAGCAGACCTCTTTGGCTCCCTCACATAACAAGTGGCAGCATTAAATTGACCACTTCCTTATAACTGCTTGTGTGGCCCAGGATTTTTCAGTTTCAAGAATAAAAATGCCCAAAACACGTTCAATCTTTTCCTTCTTGCCCTTAGAAATGTTTAAAGGTGGGATTTTGTGCCATCCAGATGACTTGCCAAAATACAGGAAACGTGCACTTTGGTAAGCAGTGGAGGGAATGTACACTGAGGAGGCACCCCGCTGTTCAATTGTTGTTTGAGATGATTGGCCCATAAACACTGCAGTTTCATCCATAGCAATCATGTTGGAAAGATT
>NW_022111373.1:104983517-104985349 GCF_000313985.2 Echinops telfairi
GGATCACTTAAAATGACACAGGAGGATCAGAGTGGGGAATCAAAATGACACAGGAGAATCAGAGTGGGGATTACCATTTTGTAACCTCCTCTGATCCTCCTGTGTCATTTTAAGTGATACTCCAGTGCCAGTTTAAGTGATCTCCCACCCCCACCACTGTGCCAGTGGACATCTTCAAAAGACATCCACCCCACCCCTTTATCAGACATTTCCCCCCCTACCTCAGTCACCCCCGTGTGTCCACACAATGTGCCTGGATCCTGCCCCGTGAAACTCGCTGTCTAATTGTGACTCAGCCAGACTCCGTCAAGGCAGAGCGAGCAGCAGGCAACAGCTTGTCCTGGCGGCGGCACAGGCTCTCTGATTAAAAGAGACCTCACACATCCTGTCTGCTCCAGCTGTGCTGTGACCAACAGTGAACTGGGTGGCGGCGCCCACCCCTACGGTTCAGAGTCCAGAGTTACGGTAGCTTCAGGGGGCCTTATTATTGGGGGGTGCCTTATATTTCAGCAAGGGGCCAAACTGTAAGTAGGCCTTATTTTGAGGGCATGTCTTCCTTTTGGGGAAACACAGTAATAGTTAAACTATCCAACTTTGAAGAAAAGGAGAAAAGCATAAAAGCAGCTAAGGAAAATAATGCAGTCAAATGTAAAGGAAGCCAAATAAGAATATGCTCAGACCTAACAGCAGACACCATGAATAAGAGGAGAGAGTGGAGTACCATATTCCAAAACTTGAATGAAAACAATGCAAACCCAAGAATACTCTAACCAGCCAAATTATCAATCAATATATATGGAGAAGTAAGAGTCTTCCAGGACAAGAAAAACCTTTAAGAATACGTTAAAAGAAACCCAACCCTACAAAAGATCCTTGCCAACCTGGTATGACCAGAAGAACAACACTCATCAAGCACAAATAAGAGACCACCACATAGAACAACTTCACTGAGAGGTCAACAAAGAGAAAATAGCTCCTAAGATAGTTTTGGCTCAGAGTGGAAAGGGGGAAAGAATGAAACACACACACACACACACACACACACACATACACACACACGTGCACGCGTGCGCACTGAGAAGAAAGGGAGGTAGGAAAACCCCAAAAGCAAAAGATATGAAATGACATCACAGAGTCCACAGATTGATGTAATAACCCTGAATATCAATGGACTCAACTGAGGCATTAAAAGGCAGAAGCTAGCAGACTGGCTTAGAAAACACAACCTGTCAATCTGCTGCCTGCAAGAGACACATCTCAAGATTACAGACAAAAATAGACTGAGATTTAAAGGCTGGAGAGAAATATACCAAGCAAATGGTAATTGAAAAAAGCAGTGGTTGTGGTCCTAATCTCAGATAAAATTCATCTCAAGGTGAAAGCCATAACAAGACATAAGGAGGGGCACTATATAATCCTCAAGGGAACAGTAGATCAAGAACCAGTGAGCATAATAAATATATATGCACCCAATGAGAGACCCAAAAATTTGTTAATGAAATGCTACAAAAGATGAAAAAAGAAAACAGAGGCACAACAATTATAGTCAGTGACTTGAATACACCATTTTCTGATAAAGATAGATCACAGGGAAAAAAGCCTAAGAAGGAGGCTACAGATCTAAACATTACAAGTAGACAACTTCACCTGATAGATATTTTCAGAGCTCTCCACCCAAATGCAAAAAAATTCACATTCTTTTCAAGCCCATGTGGCACATACTTGAAGATAGGACACATGCTGGGATAAAAGTCGAATCTGTGTAAATTCAAGCACATAGAGATAATACAGACTTCTCTCTCTGACCACTATGCCATGAGACTGGAAATCAA
>NW_022111373.1:104986393-104987892 GCF_000313985.2 Echinops telfairi
ACTGTTTATATCTACACAGGAGTGGGAGAGAGGGTTCAGACTTCAACCTGGTGCACCAACACATGAATGCAACATTACTGGCATGAATCATCAAACTACAGAGAGGTCTTTGGGGCTGGCCCAAATCCCAACTACGTGGACACCCCCTCCTCATCCCCAAGAAAATGCACTCCAGAAGACAGCACTTCAGATGAGCACTTCTGATCTGAGTGCATATGAGCAAAGGAAGAGGCAAGGAGAGAGAGTGGTGCCTGGCTATCAAAAGATAGGATCATAAAAGCCTGAAGATAAACAAGAGGTCATGAAGTGTCAATGGGATCAGGTATCAGGTATCAAAGATACAGAACAAAAAATCATGTTGATGTGAATGCAGGGGAGGACAGAGTGGAGACCCAAAGCCCATCTGTGGACACTTGGACATCCCCTCATAGAAGGGTCACAAGGAAGAGTCAAACCAGTCAGGGTGTAATATAGCACGGATGAAGCAAGCAACTTTGTTTTAGATCCTTAACGCTTCCTGCCCCTCGCCATCATGACCCCCAGCTAGACCAGAGCGTGTACACTGATACAGATAAGAACTCACAACACAGAGAATCCAGGGCAGATAAACCCTTTAGAACCAATAATGAGAGTAATGATACCAGGAGGGTAAGGGGAAGGTGGGGGGAAGAAGGGGGAATTGATCACAATGTTCAATATATAACCCCCTCCCAGGGAGCTAGACTACAAAAAAGTGGGAGAAGGGAAACAGCAGTTGGTGTAAGACATGAAAAAAATAATAATTTATAAATTTTCAAGGGTTCATGATGGAAGGAGGGAGGGGGAAAATAAGCTGATACCAAGGGCTCAAGTAGAAAGAAAATGTTTTGAAAATGATGATGGCAGCACATTGACACAATGGATGGATGGATTGTGATAAAAGCTGTAACATCCCCCAATAAAATGATTTTGAAAAATAAATAAACTAGATCCCCCTTTCATTAGATGGATTGATTATAGAAGTGATTAACTTAATGTGAAACTTCTCAAATGTATCTATCATTTAAGTATCTGTTTGTATGAATATGTTAGTTCATTCTTATATGTTTAATTCATTCTTAAGTTCAAGGAAACATTTGAATATCAGCAACAGTTATTTTGAAATAAGTTTCCCTAAAAGTGAGATACATTTTAATGTCACTTTTCTTTAACTGGTTTAGAGAGATAACATTTTTATGGTCTTAGATCAATGTGTAATTCTTTATTTTCACTCATCCTCCCCCCCAAAAAATTCTGTCATGAATATCTATGGCCTTTGTTATATAAAAACTCCATTTTAAACAAAGGTAATAAAAATCTTCCATGTAGATTAGATTTTTTTAAATCAGGGGCTCTTATCACAATCCATATATGTACCCATTGTGTCAAACACATCTCTACATATGTTGTCATCATCTTTTTCAAAACATTTTCTTTTTACTTGAGCCCCTATCAGTTCTTCATTTTTTTCTCCTCCCTCT
>NW_022111373.1:104988567-105008138 GCF_000313985.2 Echinops telfairi
ATTTTGTCTTCAGCGATCGTGTCAGGGAAGGTGCCCATCACAGAATGCTGGGTTATTAGAACAAAATGTTCTTGAGTTGAGGGAGTACTTGAGTGAAGGCCCAATGTCCATCTGTTGCCTTAATACTTAACAAGTAAATATATGTACATAGATCTATTTCCCTATCGTTACATAAAAATATATTTACATATATACATGCTTAATTTAGACCTCTATAAAGGCCCTTTGCCTCCTACTTATTTCCTCTATTTCCTTTTACTTTCCTATTTTCCCACTATCATGTTTGGCCTTCATTCAGGTTTTGTTAATTCCTCTCAGCTATGTTGCCCTTCATCAAACCCCACCAGGCATCCTCCTCCCTACTTGCCATTGATTTTAGATCACATGTTTTTCCCTTGCCCCTGGGTTTTTGGCAGGGGGTCTAGAGTTTTGTTTTTGCAGTTATTGTTGTTTTTATGACAACATTTTATTCTTTTGCATGATTAAATATACATTTAAAGATCTTCATCAAGTTTACCAAAGTCATTGAAAGTATTCATTTTGTATTTTCTAAAGACCAGGCAATAATCCTTTATATAATATATCCTGTATAAAATAGTTTATCATTCAAAATAGAAGAATACTGTTATTCTGCTATAAAAGCCTTTTCTTCCTTTTTTGTGTGTGTTACTTTGGACTAAAGACTAAAATTAAGTAAGTGGAGGCACCTTTGCATTTATCATGAAGGAAAGTGTGTCACTATAATTCCTCATTGCCTCAATTCACTGTATCCAAGCCATGAAACAATAATATGTCATTGGGTATAATCTCTGCCCATAATTTTCTAGAATACTTACCTGTGAAAAGTTCATGAATCATTGCATCGATGTTGAACTACAATTTAGGTGCCGTTTTCATGCTTATCTCACTCTTTATTCTTTGTTACAAACTTAGAGAATCATTCTGGAAGAGGTTTCCTGTTTTTTGTCATTTTACACCCATTATCTTGTTCCATTGCTATCTTGACAGGTTCCCTTCTCACAGCCTTGATTCAGGAGACTGAGATAATAAATGAGTTTAAGCTGTGTTTTCAAGAGACTAGAAATTATCAAGAATGACTGTCTGCTGAAAAGCTTGGACAGCCTCATTCTGTTCCCACTTGGCTCTTTGGGCTGGGAAATGACACTTTTCTCCAACGAGCTTCAATATTTCTTCCAAGCACTGGGTTTACACTCACCTTTTCATCAGAGGAGGTGACCTCGGAGACAAATATTGCCAAATATTAATTAAGGCCATTGCTCATACTCTAAACACTCAGGAAGGTAACTCAGCCATTCATTACTTTGCAGATCACCCTCTTGGGAATAATTCCTGAAGATGGATAAGGACCTTGTTCTATGGGATGTTAGCTGTAGGAAATGCTAACGCATCATTCTCAAACAGCACCTGTTCCACCATCTCCCATACACTTGTGTTGTTGTACTTTTCTTCTTAGCATGTTTAAACGGCTGATCAATTATATATATTTGTTATTTGTTCATTGTGTGTCGCTCTATTCTTCCAACTGAGAGCAGAGACTTTGCTTTTATCTATTATTATTCTTAGTTGGGATTTAATACATATATCATATCACTCCAAATTTCAATCATGTCAAGTAGAATGTACAATTGCTATCATAATCAGTACTGCAAGCTCAGTGCTTAGAGCATAGGCATTAAATATTTGTTGAATGAATAAATAATCAAGCTTCCTGAAGCTCTGTAGTAGTTCCATAATATGAAGGGTTTCTTCCTATAAAACCTCTTGCTTTTGCAGCCTTAGTATAAGCACATACACATTATATACATATTCTACATTTTCCAGAATATCCTATATGACCATATATTCTACTATGTAGGGCATATACTAAAAAATATATATGGTGATTAAATAAATATATTGGTGAAAATATGACACTGAAGACCTTTAAAAAATAATTATCTCTCCAAGAGAATGACCTGGAAGAAGAGAACAAATGAATAGGAGAGCGTGATTATGCTTTTTACATAATTGTGTGGTTGTTATAAGGAGGATCCTGAAATTTTCCCTCTGTTTTAATAACAAGACTATGAGAAGGTGTTAGATGCTCAGATGCTTACGAAATAAGAACTCAGTTCCAGACCACTTCAACAAAGTGACACTGCAGTCAGATAGGCAGAGTTACTTTTTGTGCTTTCCTAGAGAATGTGCATTTATATTCACACTTTCCTGGACTTTATTAAACGTGCAATAGAATTATGAAAAGTTGATGAGAATTACCAAAATATGACACAGAAACATTACATGAGCACATGCTGTTGGAAAAATAGTTCTGACAGACTTGCCAGTGCATGATTGCCACAAATTTGAATTTGAAAAATGTAATACCTGTGAAGCCCAATACAGCTCAATAAAGTAAGATGTATCTGTATAACTCGGTTAATGCCATCAGAGGAAACTATTCACTAGGGGAATTAAAATAATTGATTTGCTCCACACATCAATATTGGTGAAATTTTGATTTCGGGCACACTATTGACAATTTTCTCAAGAAAAAGGCCTGTCTAAAGGGGACAGTAGGCTGTCAGAGTGTCTTCCATCTGAAGGTCTGATTTAAAAATAGCATTCTGTCTTCTCTGAAGATATGGCTACAATGTGAAGAGAACCCTGAGCAGGCTCCAGCAGCTATCAGTCCATTAAGAAACACTGCCTTGGCCTGCTCTTCAATAGCTGACAAAGAACTGACTCCAGCACACATCCAGGTGTGGTGTGCATACCTGAAACACAAGGAGGACCCGAAGCAGAATATTAACTCCCAATATCCCAAAGATTCAGTGGCCTGTCTTGATCTTCCAGTTACTGGAAAGGTTCTTTAACGTAGGTGCTTCCATACATTTTCCAATTTTATCAGCTTCTTAGGAAGTCTGATGCTATGTTCAGTGTTATGCTTCATTTTGCAAAGTGTCATTCAAAGCTATAGTCCAGGCCCAGACTCAATTATGAGATAAATCTTTGTGGTGCATTTTGTCTGTCTTCAGTGCTGAAACAATGTTTCTCTATAACAATTCTGCCCCCAAATTTCCCACCACTTATCTCCCAGTTTGTCGTGTTGTGACCTGAGTGTTTCTATGATGCTGGAAGTTATGCCCGGGGATTACAAATCTCAGGAGGGTCACTGAAGATGAACAGGTTTCATGAGAGCTTCCAGACTAAGAAATGACTATGAAGATAGAATAAATTTGTTGAATTAATGGTTATTTGTCTGCGGAGTATAATGCCGCTAGGCATAGCCAGCATGATCATATATCTTCCAAGGTAATTCTGGAGGCATCCAGGCTATTTTCTTAGTATTTCCATTGCAAGATGGTACTAATAGCTGTCTGAAAGTCTCATAATCTTCCCCACAATTTCTGATGACTACACACCAATTCAGTTTGACTGGTACATTCCATCTAGCAATGAAAAATGGTGTTATTTGGGGTGGCATTAAGACATGCTTTTGTGCACCTTGAGGTGTCTCCTTTGATTATCATCCTTGGAGTATTCTATTTATATCGATGTCCTATTCTGGTGCTGCAGGAAGGTCCTTCTCTCCTGCTACTCCCTTACAGTCTTTGATCTTGAGCTTTGTCACTTAATATATAATCTGTACTTTTTTTCCCTGGTCCATCTGTTTTGCACAGGTTTTTAGGCTAATTTTTAAAACAAATAATTTGAAAACTGTGCTGTGGGGTAAGGTTAGATCGCTGTGAACTAAAAGATACAGATAGATCCTGCTTCTCAGTCTTATAGTTCAAGGGAAAAGACCTAACATATGAAGAACGCTGACAACGGCTTCTAACATGCAGCATACACTAAAATGTTGAGAGCTGGCTACAGAAGGTTTTATAATACCAATGGTACTCTGTAATGACTTAAAATTGTTGTGGATTACAAATACAACTTATTTTCTTTAACAATAGTCATCACAAAGTCCTTGCAACATAGCTAGTAGTTGACTATTTTGCATGATTCTTACGTGAAGGCAATTAAGCTGCCCAAAGACAGTAGGAAGCTTAGTCCATTAATTATATTAAGATACTGATAACTTGTCACTTTTATTTCATATTTACTTTGTGTTTGCAAACAATGGTGGATTCTTGCCTTGGAGAAATTGAGCTGATTAATAATTAGCCTAAGCAGGATTGAGGAACAGATTAATTGAATTTATTAGAAGCTAAATCTGAACAACTTTGATAACTTTGAGAAGAATGGAAATTCCAGAACATTTCATTGTGCTCATGAAGAACTTGTACATGGATCAAGGGACAGTTATGTGATCAGAACTAGGGAATACTAAGTATTTTTAAATCTGGAAAGGTATGCATCAGGGTTGTATTCTCTCACCATGTTTATTCAATCTGTATACTGAGAAAATCACCAGAGAATCTGACTTGTATGAAGAAGAATATGACATCAGAATTGGAGGAAGGCTCATTAATAACCCGAGATATGTAGATGATTCAATCTTGCTTGCTAAAAGGGAGGAGAACTTGATGAAGATTAAAGATTGCAGCCTTCAGAATGGATCATAGCTCAATGTAAAGAAGACCCAAAGCTTCACAACTGGACCAATAGGAAACTTAATGATAAATGGAGAAAGGTTGAATTTGTCCAGGATTTTGTCTTGCTTGGATCCTTAGTCAATGCCAATGGAAGGAGGTGTCAAGAGATTAAAAGATGTTTTGCACCGAATAAATATGCTGCACAAGTCCTCTTTAGAGTATTGAAAAGCAAGGATGTTACTTTGAGGACTAAGGTGTGCCTGACCCAAATCAAGGCATTTTCAACTGCTTCATATGCATGAAAAATTTGGACATTGAATAATGAAGACCAAAAAAGAATCAATTCATTTAAATTGTGGTGCTATAGAAGAATATTTAAAGTACCATGAACTACTAAAAGGACACGCAGATCTTTTTTTTTTTAAACATTTTATTAGGGGCTCATACAACTGTTATCGCAATCCATACACACATCAATTGGGACATGCATATCTTTCTTGGAAGAAGTATGACCAGAGGGCTTCTCAGAAGCAGGGGTGACAAGATTTCCTCTTAGTTACCATGGGCTTATTGTCAGGAGACGCTAATCCCTGGAGAAGGACATCATATATGGAAAGGTGGAGGGGCAATGAAAAAGAGGAAAGCCCTCAACAAAGTGGATTGACACAGTGGCTTCAACAATAGTCTCAGGTATAGGAACAATAGTGAGAATGGTGAAGGGATGTGCAGTGTTGTTCTATTGTGCAAAGGGTTGCTTGCTATCGGTTGGAAGTTACTCTATGGCACCTAACAACAAAAGCTGGAAAAATTATCTTGCACTAACAGAAACTGCATGGTTAATTCTTTCCTGATTACAGTGTCCATAAAGTGTTAATACTTGGTTTTTCTCTTACAAATTCTAACTATAGATTATATGTATTGGGACCAAGATTCCATCAATGAACAATGGTTCAAATAGTCCAGGGCTTTTTAAGTTTTTCTACTCCTGATCCTTTTGCCTAAGAATTTTTTTTTGCACAATCTCAGCTATATAGTTATAAAAAATTGTATGCATATCAAATATTTACTGATAATAAATCATAAAGAAATTTATTTTACAACAATTCTTTACTTTATATAGTTTTACCATTTTTAAGGACTAAAGTGAATGTGCATTATAATCATTTGGCTGCATATACTTATTTTTACATTAAGAATTAAATCTAATTTTTCTATTATTTGATACTGCAGAATGTACAGCATCTTCCACATTCTTCAGAGTTGATTGATATTTAGATTTTATAATTGTCAAAATGTCAACAACATTTCCTATAAATATGTAGGACAAAGTGGGAGAAGTATGTTTAGGGTCATTTCAGAAATTGTTGGAAATTCTGTCCTAATTCCAAGCCAAAACTCATTTAATTATTTAGTAGAAAATTCAAGTTTTAAACCTGTGTCACTTGAGAACTCATCATACCTCGAACTCTTAATGGCAGATGACTAATGTTTCATTTCAATTGAGCATAGTATATAAACCCATCTCAGGTTTTTGGAATCAAAATTTGAAGGGAAGTTTTTCTGAAGCTTTCTCTGGGGATTTCAGATTATTATTACTCTTACAATTAAATCATTGGGAAAGTTATTTTCAACTGTAAAATCATCTGCATCTATAAACATTTTAAAAAACATTTTATTAGAAGCTCTTACAGATATTATTACAATCTATAGTTCCATTAGATCAAGTATAATTGTACATTTGCTGCTCTCATCATTTTCAATACATTTTCTTTTCTTCTCCAACTCCTTTTATCCCCTCCCTTCCTCACCCTACCACCCCCCTGAACGTTCAGTATATTATATATTAATATTATTTCTTTATTTTGTGCTTAACTTTCACCATCCCATGCATCCATTCACCTAAATTCTGATGTTCTTTCCCTTCGAGTGAGGTAACACAGTCATCACAGCTATCTGTCTCCCCTTCCCGCCATTGCCCCCTTCTCTTCCTGTATTCTCAGGATGTCAATACTCCCCTTACTGTTTCTGAAGGGATATTCTATCTTGAATTTCATGCATCAAAGTATCTGGTTGTGCCCACATACATACGCAAGACTAGCAAGATTAGTGAGGTAAAACTAGGGCCATAATAGTGGGAGGAGGAAGTTTTAAAGACCTAGAGGATCGTTGTGTGTTTCATCAGTGCTATACTGCACCCTGGATAGATCATCCCTTGTGTGTGGCCCTTCTGTGAGGCACTATTGAATTGTCTTACAGATGGGTTTGGGGTCTCCATTTTGCCTATGTTCTTTCCTGTCAGTTTGATCACTTGTTTTTGAACTTCTATTACATTTTCCTGTCAACACCTCATGGTAACACATGTTGGCGTGCTTCTTCCATGTAGGCTGTATTGCTTCCTTGTTAGATGACCGCTTGTTTGACCGTAAGCATTTAAGTTTCCAGACATGAAATCTTTTAACAGCAGGGAACCATCAGCTTTCTTCACCACATTCACTTATGCACTCATTTTGTCTTTAGTGATGGTGTTGGAAAGATGAGTATCCTACATTGTCACATTATTAGAACAAACCATTCTTGGACTGAAGTACAATTTAAGTAGAGGCCCAAAGCTCGCCTACTTCCCTATTATACTTACTTATATATACATACTTAGATAAATATGCCTATCTTTATATATTTATATCTTAACTTTTATACATAGCTCTATTTATACATACATACATTATATATACATATATATATATAATCTCCCTAGTTGTTTCCTCTATGTCTTTTTTTCTTTCCTCCTGCCTCACTATCACGTGTACCTCTTGCTCATCTCTCAGCAATTCCTCTTGGATAGAACACAATTGATCAAACATGCCCAGGGACACTACACCCTCCTCAGCGTCAATTCTAAATACCTTGCTATTCCCCTGTCCCTGATGTAATTGGCTCACCACTCCCCTTTCCCCATCTCCTCATCTCCAATGCCCCTTCACCCCAAACCTCTGGTCTAGTTGCTGTCTTCTTGGGATTGCTTAGATAGACATCAAAATGTAATATTTTGATAAAATAATTTTTTAAGCATGTAAAGATTGCCAGGTCTAACTGCTGACCTTTGTGAGTATCCCCAACCAGTCCAAATAAGGTGCCAAGCTCTGCCTCCCAAGACAGAAGTCTACTTTCAGGGGTTCCTCAGGGGCCTTGTGGGTTTGTGCCCATTGTTCTTCTGTTGTACACTCCTCTTGGTTTGCCTGACCCTCCTGTGGGGAGGTCGGACAGGCTGCCCTCCCCACATTTTATCTACAGTGCTGTCTCCCCTATATGTCTGTTATCCTTGGAGGACACGTCATGTCCCAAACTAGGGCTGGCTCTACAGTCCTCCATTCAGGCTAGCTGCTCTGAGCAGGAACATGCTCAGGGTGAGGCATACTCTCTCTCGTTCACTCTTAGTTTGCTCCCCTGTGGACAGGACAAACTGGTCTCTCTCCCCAGAGTTTGTCTTTAGTACTGCCCTCAGTATCGCTGCCATCTGGAGAAAGGGACATCATATCTCGAGCTGGGGCCACCTTGCAGTCCTCTTTGCTAGTGGACTGTTCCATGCAGGTCTATCGGCCTCGAGGGTTGATACACCGGAATGAGGCCTATTATCTCTCTCCCTTTCCTGTGGAGACATGAATGAAACCTTCCCCGTGGGTCGATTAGTCCCTTGCTCCCCCCATTGTAAACGTTTTTCTTTCCTTCTCCCTCTGTGGGTCTTAAAGGCATGAAAGAGGAGGATGAGATGCCTTTCAGGCCCTGTGCTATCTGCACGTTTTCTGTTTCTTCTTTTTATTATTAATGCTCTTTGTATCCTTGGGTTTGGCCTGGCCCTTGCCAGAGTACCTGGTCCTGTTGCTGGAAGCCATGCAGTATGTTGATTTTTCTCTATACCCATTGCACTGTTTGAACTTTCATCAGTGGACTCATGTTGTACTTCTCCTTTTGTGCTTGGCTATATTCACTCAGTATAATTTCCTCCAATACTTTTCATGAGATTATATGCTTCATGTTTTCATCGCTAATTTTTAGGGATATGTAATACTCCATTGTGTGTATATGCCAGAGTTTCTTATTCCATTTGTCTATTGATGGATATTTAGGTTTCTTCCAATTTTTTGCGATTGTGAACTGTGCTGTGATGAACATGGGAGCACAGATATCTGGTTGTGTTCTATTTCTTACTTCTGCTGTGTATAATCCCAGTAAAGGGATTGCTGAGTCGTAATGTCACTTGATTTATATTTGTTTTAGGTATCACCAAATTGCTTTCCACAGTCACTGTACATATCTACAAGACTACCAGCAGAGAATGAGAGGCCCCCTTTCTTAACACCCCCTCCCACACTTGCTGCTTTCTGAGTTTTTGCATTGGGCTATCTTTGAGGATGTTAGGTAGTATCTCATAGTTGTTTTAATTTGCATTACCTGGATGGCTAATGATCAGGAACATTTTCTCATATGTTTATTGGCCATTCATGCTTCCTACTTCATGAATTTTCTGTTCAGGTCTACATTTTTTTTCTTGTTGTACACTTGTAGAGTTTTGTAGATTTTAGTAATAAGTCATTTGTTTGATATGTCTTGGTGAAGACGTTCGATGGACGCACGTGTTGTATCTTCAGTGTCTCACTTATCTATTTTAGCTTCCTCTGTATATGTATCACTCCCTATTTCTGTTAGCCAGTGTATTTTCTGAGCCAAGGTTCTTAAGTTTGTCCCAATTTTCTCACTAATGATTCTAATAGTCTGAGGTTTTACCTTGAGGCCTCTGATCCACCTTGAGTTTATTCTTGCGTATGGAGTGAGGTAAGGGTCTTGCATCCCATTTCTGAGGATAGATAACAAGTTCTTCCAGCACCATGTGTTAAAGAGGGTGCACACTTCCCAATTGATGCTTTCTGGGCCCTTTAGAAGATCAGTTGCCTGTATGCTGCTAATTCTATTTATGGGTTTTCTGCTCCTTTCCATTGGTCCAAGTATCTGTTGTTATACCAGTACCATTCTATTTTGATGACTGTGACTGTATAATAGGTTTTAAAATCAGGTAGTGTGAGCCCTCTGACTTCATTCTTCTTCTTGAGGAGTTGTTTGCTAAATCTGGGCTTCTTCCTTTTCCATATGAATTTGGTAGTCAGTTTTTCCATTCAGATTGCATTGAACTTATATAGAGCCTTGGGTAGGATAGACATCATTTCAATGTTGAATCTGCCAATCCATGAGGGTGGGATAGTCTTCCATTTATGAAGGTCACTTTTGGTTTCTTGTAATAAAGGTCTGTAGTTTTCATCATAAAGATATTTTGTTTTATTGCTTAGGTATATCCTTAGATATCTCAATTTATGCTTGGCTAATGTGAAAGGGACTACCTTCTTTATCACCATTTCTGTGATCTTGTCCAATGTATATAGCAATCTGATAGACTTCTGTTTGTTGATCTTGTATCTCCCACTCTGCCAAACTCTATTATTCCAGTACTCCTAATGTGGAGCTTTTGGGGTTTTCAATATATAGAAATATGTTATCTGCAAATAACTATAGCTTCACTTCTTCTTTCCCCAGATGAATACCTTCGATGTCCTTACATTGCCTTATGTAATTATCTTGGACTTCTAGAATGATGTTGAATAAAAGCGGAGACAAGGGGCTTCCTTGCCTGGTTTCCTTTTTTAAGTGGGATTGTTTTAATCTTTTCTCCATTTACTACAATGCTGGCTGTTGGTTTTTCATCTATAGCTTGTATTATTCTATGGTAATTTCATCCCAATCCTATCTTCCTGAGTGTCTTATTTAGGATTAGGGGTTGAATGTTTTTGAATGCTTTTTCTGTGTCTATTGATATTGTCATATGATTCTTGTCCTTTTTCTTCTCAATGTAATAGATAATGTCAATGGACTTTTGGATGTTGAACCATCCGTGCATCCCTGGAATAAATCCCACCTGGTCATAGTGAATTATTAGTTTTATGTAATCTTGTATCCTGTTGGCCAAAATTTAGCAAAGGATTTTTGCATCGAAGTTCATAAGAGATATCACTCTGTAGTTTTATATTCTTGTGGGATCCTTGCCCACTTTTGGTATCAATGTTATACTAGCTTCATAGAAAGAGTTTGGGTGTCTGCCGTCCTTTTTCCTGCTCTGGAAGACCTTGTGTAGAATTGATATCAGCTATTCTCTGAATGCTTAGTAGAATTCCCTGGGAAAGTCATCTGGGCCGGTAGGTTTTTAGTTGGTAGTTCCTTGATATCTTCATATTTTTCTTCTTTTGCTATGGGTCAGTTCAGGTTCTTGACCTCTACAGGCGATAATCTGGGGAGGGATTGTTTTCCAAGTATTTGTACATGTCTTCCAAATTATTGTATTCACTGGAGCACAGACCTTCCTAGTACTGAGTAATTAATCTTTTAGTTTCATTTGGGGTCTGTTGTAGTTACTCCTGCCTTTATCCCTCATCCTGACAATTGATGTCAGCTCCTTCCTTTCTTTGGTTAGGTTTGCCAATGGTCTGTTGATTCTATTAATCCTCTAAAAGAAACAGATTTTTACTGCATTGATTTTTTGTGTTATTTTCTTGTTTTCCCGCTCAATTATCTCCACTCTGATTTTTATTTTTTATTTTGCTATTGGAGGGATTATTCTGTTGACTTTGTTCCAATTGTTAGAGGTTTTATGATAGCATATCGACCATAAATCTTTTTTCATATTAGCATTTTCATTATCCAGCAATATCTGATAGCTTCTTTTTGCTGTATCCCATAGGTTTTGATATCCTTGTGATAGGTAGGTTAATCTGGCCAATGAATGCATATGGGATTATTTGAAGGGTGAAGAGATAAATGGCTTGGCATGCTTCAACTTTCTTGTCTCTTGCTCTTCGATGATTGGACCAGTGTGCGGCTGCCTTACTTGGTTCTCTGCCTCAACTTGCAAGCTACACTACATGTGGGACACCTAACCCGTGGACTGTATTGCTGTAGTTTGAGGCTCCTTCAAGACTTGCTTTTCCATGCTACTGGAGTATATATCGCTTGAGCTGGGGACTGCCGGAACCTGTCATCTGGCTGACTGTTGGTGACCTGCTGTGCTGTTTGCTGCCTGTGGCCAGATTGCCTGAATTGCTCTACAGAGTACTCAACTGTCTGTTTCCTTGAATCGCACCCAGCGGCCCTCAAGATTTGAAGGACTGCCAGTGTATTAGCTGTCTCAGAGAAGTGAGTTGCATTGAGCCATTTGTACTGCTCTAGAGACTAATTAACTGTTTATTTTGTATGTTGTATATATATATATCAATCTATATAAATATATGTAAAATTATAAGTGTCCTGGTTTTGTTTCTCCAGAGAACCCTGTCTATCATAATCCTTCGACTCTTTGGCCCTGTTTTACTTGATCATCCTTTTATTTTCAGCTTTATGGCGTAGTGGTTTGAGAAGAAAATCTGAGTGACCTCTGTGTATTTGAATTTACTCAGGCTTCATTTGTATCCCAGCACGTGGTCTATTTTTGAATACGTATCATGTGCACTCGAAAAGAATTCAAAATTTTTGTATTCTGGTAGAGAACTCTAAATATTCTATCAGCTCAAATTGCCTAATTGAAGAGTTTATTTTTGTAGTCTCCTTATTGAGCTTCTTTCCCATTGATCTATCTCTCTCACACAGCAGTTTATTGAAGTCACCTACTATGATTGTTCAACTTGGAATCTCGTTTTTCATATTTTGAAGAATTTGATTTATGAATTTTGCAACTCTCTCATTGGATTGGTATATATTTATTATGCTCACTGGCTCTTGATCTACTGATCCCTTGAGCATTAGATAGTGCCCATCCTTATTTCTTCTTATTACTTGCACCTTGAGATCTATTTTGTCAGATATTAGGATCTAATCTCCTGCTCTCTTTAAATTACTGTTTGCTTGGTATACTTTTTACTAGCCTTTGATTCGCAGCCTATTTTTGTCTACAACCTTAAGATGTGTCTCTTGCAGACAACAGATTGATGGGTTATGTTTTCTAATCCAAATTGCTGGACTTTGTATTTTAATGGGTGAATTCAGACCACTGATGTTCAGTTATTATATCCATCTGTGGATTAGTTGTTGTCATCTCATACCTTTGGTATTTTCCTATCTTCCATCTTATCAGTGTGTTTTGTACGTGTGTGTGGGCATTTCTTCTTGACTTCTTTTCACCATTAGACCAGTGTTATCTTGGGGGTCATTTTCAGTTTTTGACTTCTGGATGGAGTTGTACTATGGAGTGGTGTCCTATTTGTGATCGATGAATTCAGTGCAGAGAGTTGGCAAGAATTTTTTGTAGTGCTGGGTTTCTTTTAGCATATTCACTGAGCTTTTCCTTGTTGAGGAACACTCTTATCTGTCTGGTTTAATGGCTAGTTTGGTGGGATAGAGGATTCTTGTGTTCGCATTGTTCTCTTTCAGCTTTTGGAAGATGCTATTCCACTCTCTTCTCTTCTTCATTGTCCATGTTGTCTCCTCTTCTTCATTATCTCTGTTGCGAAGTCTTAGCATATTCTTATCTGAGAACCCACGTAGGTGATTGACTCCCCCCCCTCCCCCCCCAACCAGCTGCTCTTATGATTTTCTCCTTTTCCTCACAGTTTGATAGTTTGACTGCTATATGCCTTGGTGTGCTTTTTCCTGAGGCTCAGTCTAATTGGTGAACTCTCAGATTCCTGAATGGTTATCTGATTCTCAATCATTTAGGGAAATTGTCTTCTAGGAATTCCATCGCTATTTTTGCCGTTGATTTCTTCATTGAGTCCTGTTATGGTATCCTAGTTATTCAAACATTGGTCCTCTTCATAGCATCACTCATTGTTCTCAAGTTTTCTTCAGCTTATTTGATTGCCTTGTTTGACTACCTTTCCCATTTCCTAAAATTAGCATTAGTGTATTCTACATTACTAGATACAGTTTTTCACTTCTTCTAGTTTGTTGGTGAGGTCTCTTACTTGTTCTGTGATTCTATTGCCTTGTCCCTTAACCCTTATATTTCCCTTTGGTATGTGTACTCTGTTTTCTGTATTGTTTCATCCTTTGTCTGTATTGATTCCCTCATATCCCGTAGGACTTTAAGTTGCATTCTAAAGATTTTTTTCCTGTGGAAGATTAATGTCTCTTTCTACTATGACCATATTTAGGTCCAGATAATCCTGTGAAATTGCATTTTGTTTTTCTTGATTTCCTGTAGAGCTTATTGATTCAGATTGTTGTATGCATGTCATTTTGGAGGAGATCAGTACCATTTTCCTAGATGTCAAGGATCCCTGAGTTTTCTCTCTGGGTGGCTATTTGGAGGGCCAGTCAGGTGGCTCACTCAGGGAACACAAGCCGTGAAATTGTGGGCAGTGAGTTGGGTGCTCTGTGAAGGCCTGTCACTTGGGAAGCTGCAGAGGTATGGGGTGCCAGCAGTGGCTGGAGGCTGTGGAAGGAGAGCTGGGGCAGGCAGCAGTAATCAAGCCACTACGCTGTACTGGGGCTAGCCGGCATGGGTGCTGTAGGTCTGGGGCAAGTCAGTAGGAAGGCCACAGGTCCGAGATGGGTTGGCAGGAAGGCCACGGGCCAAGGCTGGCTGGTGAGGGTGCTGCAGGTGGAGAGTGGACTAGGTTGACTTTGACAGCAAGAGCCCTGGCCTGATGGCTGAGGTTCTGGCCACTTTGCTATGTGCTGTAGGCAGATGATGGTGGGTGGGCTGGTGGGGTGTCTGGCCACAGCTGAGAGAGTCATGAGCATAAGGCCGGTAAGCTATAGCCGCAGTGACTGGAGCTGCAGGTGGACTGCAGGTAAGATTCAGATGTGAAATGTAAGCACCATGGGCAGGCAGACGACAGGCTCTGGTGGCGGCTGCATGTGCCATGATCAGAGGGTGAGGGGCCCCCCGGCTGCAGAGTGGGGAACCATGGGCAGGCAGTGAGCAGGTTCTGACTGCAGCTATAGGGGCCTTGGGTGTGTGGTGGAAGGGTTCCAACTGAAGTTGTATGGGCCTTAGGCGGAAAGTGTGTGGGCTTCAGCTGCAGCTGTAGTGACTGTGGGTGGGTGGCATGCAAGCTCTGGCTGTGGCTGTTAGAGCCACGATCAGATGGTGAGGGGGAATCTGGCCTTTGGAGCTCCCAGCATGACACTCTTACATGGTTGCCATCTTGCCGGAAGTTCGACTGTAAACATTTAAAAAAATCATTTTGCCCTGTATTTTTCCACAAGTTAATTTTGAGTAAAACTGTTATTGACCAAACATGTTATCAAGATACATTGATATGTATTGACAAATGGAATACAAAACTGAGGAACAGAGGAAAGAACAGTAGTTGGAAATTATGGCCTTGCTGATAAAATTGAAACTGGATAAAACTTAATAGAATTTTGTAGGACCAACAAGTTCATCCAAAAATATCTTTTGTCAACAACATAAAATGCAACTATGAATGTGGAATTTTCCTGATGGAATTTGCAGAACCCAACCAAACACATAGCATCAAATTTGTTCTTGAGATGGCCTCAAGGGTGGGATATCCTCAAGATTGTATTTGGGCGCTCATGAACTTATTTTAGTTTTGTTCATCTTTAACCTAAACTTACTTCCACAGGTGACCACCTAAAGTGAGCTGGTGATACTGAACTTCTCTTATCACAGGTGTAGTCTATCCAATTGCTTAATTTTTGTCAGTTTTGACAGCTCAGACAAACCTTTAGTTTATATTTGATTTATGAACTTGAACCAGACTATTCTTACCTCCTTCAACAACCATGTAAACCATTACTTAATATAAATCTCTTTGCCTATACATATCCAAATGCAAGAATCACTTTCTTTGTTTGCTTCTCTATAGTACCCTTCACAATGGCCAAGCAGAATAATGAAGCAAGGGGGCCACACATTGGTGAATGCAAAGGTAAATAAATTCAAAGTCAGTCAAATAAATGCAAAACTGGTCTATTCTAACAACATCTCCAAAATATGTGAAATAGAATTTCACCATTGTTGCTTCTAAGGAGAATTCTGGTTGTACTTCTTGCAAGACAAATTTGCATTCTTTTAACAGTCCATAGTACTTTAAATATTTTTTCAAAGTACCATAATTCAAATGCATCCATTCTTCTTCAGTGTTTCTTAGTTAATATGCATCTTTCACATGCATATGAGTAAACTAAAAATATCGTAGCTTTTTTCAGGCTCACCGTAGTCTTGTAAGTAACATCCTTGATTTTCAACACTTTATAGAGGTCTTGTGCAGCTGTTTACATAATGCAATGTGTCCTTTGATCTCCTGACTGCTGCTTCCATGATCAATGATTGTAGATCCAAGCAAGACAAAACCCTTGAAAATGTCAATCTTTCTTCTGTTTACTATGATGTTACCAGTTGTGAGCATTTTTTTTCTTCACATGATCTTGTGATCCATACTGAAGACTTCAATCTTTGATCTTTATCAGCAAGTACTTCAAATCCCCCCCACCTTCAGCAAGCAAGGTTGTGTGTTATCTCAGGTTGTTAATAAGCCTTTCTCTAATCCCATTGCCATTTTTCCTTCATATAATCAACTTTTTCTCATTATATTTTCAGCTTACAAACTGAATAAGTATGATAAAAATCTACAACTCTGACACACACCTTTCTTGCTTAAATCCTGCAATATTCCCTTTGTCTGCTAGCATAACTGTCTCTTGATCCATGTGTAGGTTTAACATGAGCACAATGTAGTGTTCTGGCATTCCCACTCTACCCAAGATGATCCTTCATTTGTTATGGTCTAAACAGTTGAATACCTTAGCATAATCAATAAGACAAAAGCAAACATCTTTCTAGAATTCTCTGCTTCCAGCCAAGATTCATCTGACCTCAGCAATAACATCCCTTGTTCCAAATCACATTCTGAATCCTACCTGAACTTCTCACAGCTCCCTGCCATTGTACTGCTGCAACTGTTGTTGGATGATCTTCAGTAAAATTTTACTTACCTATGACAATAATGTTGTTCTATAATTTGACCATGCTGTTGGGTTACCATTCTTTGGAATGGATACACATATGGATCTCTTCCAGTTAGTGGGCCATGTAACTGCTTCCAAATTCCTGGCATAGGTAAGTGAGTGATTCCAGTGCTTCATCAACTTGTTGAAACATTTAATTTGGTATTCCCCCAATTTCTGGAGCCTTGGTTTTGGTTAATGCTTTCAGTGTAGCCTGGCTTTCTTCCTTCAGCATCATTGGTTCTTCCTTGTGGCAGTTACATAATCTCCTGACAATTTGAGTGAAAGGGTGGAGTCTAATATGTCAATCAGGTCATAGCCAATCATGACTCTGTGTGGGTATGGCTTTCTTCTGAGGATCCTGGGAACTCCTATCTTTCTCCTTGGAGGCAGGACACACACTCTCTCTGCTTCACACTCCTGTGGATAAGCCATATGGAGACACACTGATGCAGCCAGATCCCTGGAGCTGGAGTAGCCACATGGAGACCCACACCAGCACTGAGATACTTCCATGGCAACTGGATCTACAAGACTTTCTAAGTATTGGCCCATGATCTTCTTGCATTCAGCATCCGTCATTGCATGTGCTGCGTGAGTATAATGAAGATTTTATGGACTAGTATCAGACAAATGGGCTAATATTGGATCTATGGACTTGATCTAGACTGGGCTGGGATGTTTTCTCAATATATAATTATTCTTTTATATAACACTCTTTCTTATACACATATGAGTGTCTATGAATTTGCTTCTGTATTCAAAGCTGAATAACACATTTCTCATATGCTAACTATTAAAATGGTTGGATGTCCACAATTCTTTTTGGTACAGTGATTGTATTTTTTCCATCTTCTTTTGATGCTTATTGCATCATTCAATATTTTGCCCATAGAATCTTTCAATATTACAACTCAAGATTTTAATTTTTTTCTTGAGTTCTTTCATTTTCAGATACACTATGTTTGTTTTCCATTTTGGATTTTTAACTCTTGGTCTTTGCACATTTCATTAAAATATTTTATTTTATCTTCTCAAGCTATCCTTTGAAGCTTTCTGTTCAGCTCTTTGACTTCATTATTACTTCTATGTGCCTTCGCTACTCTGTGATTCATAGCAAGTTTCAGAGTCTCTGCTGACCTTATTCTTTTCTTTCTTTGCAGTCTTTTTAATGACCTTTTGCTTTCCTAATGTATAATTGTCTTGATGTCCTCCCGCAATTCTTCAGTTTTTCTGTCCTTAGTGTTCAATACTTCAAATCTGTTCTTGTGATGTTCCCAAAATTCAGATGAGGTAGACTCAAGGTCATATTTTGGCTCTCATGGACATGTTTTAATTTTCTGTTCCCACATAGCTTATATATGAGCAACTGATGTTTTTTTCTGAAATCAGACCCTAGATTGGTTTTAACTCCTGACATTTAAGATTCTCCATTGGGTCCTCCCACAGATGTAGTCAATATGATTTCAGTTTACTCCATTTGGAAAAGTACACATGTATAACTTTTTGTGTTATTCAAAATAGTCACGCCCAAAAAAAAACTTCTACCATGAAATGTCTGGCTTTGTTCCTATCACCAAGGCTATATTTTCCAACCAGTCTTCCTTCCTTTTCAATTCCGACATTGTTAATGAACCCCAATGATTTTTTCCCCAAAAGTTGAAAAGTCATCATTGGGGTTCATTAAATATAAACCTTCGTAAACAGTAAACCAACTCCCCACAAAAGCTGTCTCAATGCTATTGGGCTGTGGGTACCATTATTCAGAATGTGTCCAAGAGAAGTGAATACAGACTTGACCAGAGGGGTAAGGTTTTCTGCATTCCTTAGCTACATCTGTGATAGATTTTAATTTCCTCTGACGTTTAAAAGCAAACACTAAAGGATACAAAAAGAAGGTTATTACAATGAGAAGGAGTAGCGATAAGAGAAAAAAAAAGTTTAGAAACTTTTAGATCTCAAATCATGAGTCACATTTGTTCTAAAACCTACTGGGCTTAAACCAGATGGTGATGCAGCTGTGTTGATGGCATCATGTGGCCTCTACTCTTTTCCTGGCATTGTTCCTCAAGAGCCCCATCCAGGCAAACTCATGAGTAAATTAAGATGTAAAATCAAGACTTTTAGTATATTTTTAAGGCCACACAATCTCAGAACATGAAGACAGTAATAATAGAGTAACAAAGCGAATGTGACCTATAAATGCCTTCATATTACCCCAGACATATATATTTTCCCATTATAAAATAACATAAAATCCTTATGTGAAAGATCCTGAAAAGGGTGTAAGATAAAAATAAAATAACCCATATCTGTATGTGTTGGACTGCTAAGGACCAAGTCAGCAGTTCAAAACCACCAGCCTCTCCATGGGAGAAAGTTGAGGCTTTCTGTTCCTGTAAAGATTTAGAGTCTCAGAAAGTCACAGGGACAGTTCTACTCTGTCCTCTTGGGTCACTATGACTCAGAATTGATTCAATGATAATGAGTTTAGTTTTTCATCTATTCATCATCCAAAGAGTTAAAATGTCAGTACTAATTCTTTGTAGTTTAAAAAGGGTTATATGTGGTTATTATTCTGAATAAATTGATGGATATATAACTATATATAAGAGTTTAGATAGATGATAGATATGATGGAACTTCAAAAAGTTCATTACAATTGAATTAAGAGATAGGAATAGGAAATACATAAGCAAATATGGTGAAGAAAGTTAATGGTGCCCGCCTATCAAAATATATAGCATCTGGGGTCTTAAAGGCTTGAAGATAAACAAGTGGCCATCTAGCTGAGAAACATCAAAGCCCACATGGAAGAAGCACACCTGCGTCTCTGACCACGAGGTGTAGAAGGGACCAGTTATCAGACATCAAAGAACTAAAAATCATATCAATGGGTGCCTACCTTCCTGATACGAACACTGAAGACAAACATGTGCATAAGCAAATGTGGGGAAGAAAGCTGATGGTGCCTGGCTATACAAAGATATAGCATCTGGGGATCTTAAAGGCTTGAAG
>NW_022111373.1:105009484-105010611 GCF_000313985.2 Echinops telfairi
TACATATGAGTTTCTGTGGATTAGTTTCTCTAATGTACCCAGACTAACACACTATTCTTTCTAAGATTGGGAGCCAAACCAGGACTGAAAGGGGAATGTCTAATGATTTATAATCCAAACTCTCAAAATTGCCCTTGTTTGAAGACAGTAATGAACAGGAGCATTTGTGTTGTGGAGAAGCACCCTTTGGTGGCTTTTTTAGGTATTTTCTCTCCTAAAGCTTTGTCTAGCTTTCTCAGTGCACATGCAATTGTTGTTTGGCATTCCAGAAAGCCAACAAGTAAAGTACCTTGATAATGAAAAAGCAAAATGGTTGTCATAACTTTTGCCCTTGACAGGTCCACTTTTGCAATTGTGTCCAGTTCTTGGTATCTGTGATGGTTAGGGATTATGTACATTAGACACTCCTGGGGAGGGGCAGTGGGGAGTCAACCTATCAGTGCAATAGAAACCTGAAGATAGCTCCTTGGGGCCCTGGCCTTTTGTATAAGAAAGAGGCCAGACTGAGCAGAGCAGATTTTCCTTTGACATTTTGCTTTCTTCTTGGGCTGGCTCTTGCCTCTGGTTATTTGATCTCCTGTTGTGTTGCCCACAGCCCCAAGAGCTGTCAGAGGACTACTAACCTTGAATTCATTTGGCTGATTTCAGGTTCTGCATCCAACACCATGCTCCTACTTACCCCCCTGTGCCCATCTGAATGGCCATCCTACTTCCTGCTCACCTGACAGCTACATGAGTCAGGAAAAGCCTTACTTGAACTGGACTGTACTGACCTACTTCCACAACTGTGTAAACCATCTCTCAATATCAATCTCTTCCTGTGTACAAGCACATACAAGGATCCGAGGGTTTGCTTCTCTAGAGAACCCAAACGACTCCAGTAGCCATTGCTCCAAAAGCATACCGTTGGAGCCATGTTTCGACTCTGCTGGAAGTTCTCCAAGAAAAGCTTCAGAACATTAATGTCACGTGTTTAAACCTCCCATTGAAAGCTCTGCTCTTATTTGCAGTTGCTCTTTGCACACAGTTGTGCCAATCATTGAGCAGATAGTTTGCTCAACTTTACTTTTCAGTCAGAATGGTTTAATCTCAACCAAATGATCTGGCGAAGGTGCTGACTGTTGTTG
>NW_022111373.1:105016145-105017804 GCF_000313985.2 Echinops telfairi
TATGCACAACAAAACCTTCTAGAATTCAACAACTTTTACATGTATAATTTGATCCCATTGATTATACTCTTCATGCTATACAACCATTATTGATATCCTTTTCCAAATGACTCCACCAACATTGAAATGAACTCAATGCCCACCAAGCAAAATCTCTTCTCCCTTCACCCATGGTAACAATTGATCAACTTTACTTTCTATTTTATTAAAGTAGTTTTCTCGATGTAATATTAAATGTAATATACTTCCAAAGTTAATTAGTTTTTTAAAGAGTTGTGTATACATCATACAATCAGTTCTAGTGCGCCCTCCCTCTCCAAGATTCATTGTTTGCTCCTCAATCACCCCCCCACATGAAAGTAGAAAATATTGGAAAGTAGAACCAATTTAAAATAGGTCAAATGGGAGATCAAATTATAAGGTGTTATATTGTAACCTGACAGCATTTGCAACAATTCACTTGGTATTGTAATTCAATAATCCATTTTGTTGGAACACAAGCTGCACAATACCAAGGCTATTCAGGTCCCTGTTCTGTGGATAGAGGGAGTTTACCAGAAGTTTAATTCCTATGTATTTCCCCTTCACTGCTTTAAAAAAAACCTGAAACAACTTTACAATGGTTCAAAAGGCAAATGGTAAAATATTACATTTAATCTAACTACAAGTGCCAGAATTGACTTTACAATTCTCTGTCTGATAACAAGTTTATTCAAATTCTTTGGCTGTGGTCAAAGATGATTCACAAGAGGTTTGATTCATGTGGGAACCCTGCAAATCAATTTTGGCCTTTCACTGTTATGTATAGCCTTCTTCAAACACGGTGTTCTCAAATTAAGTTCTGCTACCATCCCCTCCTTTGGATTTGGATTTAACTAGTCTTTGTATCAAACAGGCTGGTTGGCTTCTGCCATGTGGACTTATAAGCAAATTATTGCTATTCCAACATTATAGAACTGACAATCTTTAGACTTAGGCTTGAATCTCTTGTCTTCAGGGTGCCCAATGAATGGTGCCCATGGATTATGATAAATTTAATATTTTAATGCCCTCCTTACTTTATTATGACATATATCAATCTGGAAGGTATGATTCTGATTTTTGTGAATGAATGCTATAGATGTTTTCCCTATAACTAACCCCAATTGTTTGTGTAAAAAGTGTCTTATCACATAAGAGTTTAATCAATACAAGTTAATAACTCATATAGTGTGCCTCACAGCCATCCTAAACTTGTATAATTTCTTTTTCTCAACAGTGTTTTAAATTCTATAAAGTTGGATAAGTTCACGGCACTGAATTACCTTATGTACTAGGGGATGATTGACAATATTCATTAACACAAAATGATAATGATGTCTCTAAAGTAAACCAGAGACCTATGAAAGTCATAAATGTTGTGTGGTCAGCTGCCATCGAGAAGTTCCTTACCTGAAGAGACCCAGTGCACAGAAGGATGCACTGCCTGGTCTTAGGCCAGCCTCACAATTGGTCCCATGCTTGAGTCCATTGTTGCAGCCACTGCGTCCATCCATCTCCTTGAAGGCCTTCCTCTTTTCTGTTGTCCCTCTCCTTTACCAAGCGTGGTGTCTTCCTCCACGACCAGCCTCTTCTGAAAACATGTCCGAAGTATGAAAGATAAAGACTTGCCATCCAGGA
>NW_022111373.1:105018139-105020784 GCF_000313985.2 Echinops telfairi
TACCAAGAAAGAACCTTTAATTAAAAGGTGCTTGGTAAATATGTATTTAGGTCATTGAATTTGACTTCATGGAACATGTGCCATCTCATCAGTAACTTCCAGGCTCAGAAGTTAACAGCAAGTCACTGAGGATGAGTTATAAATATTTAGATGAATCTCACAATCCAAGAATTTTTTTCTTTAGAAAGTAGTGAAAGGAATGATTCACATAGGATACCTCTAATGGAGATGTTTTAACAGAAGTCCATGAAACATAATATTCATTGAAAAAAATAGCTTCTCAGATGTCTCACTGGCATTTTTCAGTTGCTCTACAATTTTTGACAGGGCTTCACCCTTCATTAGATGAAATCCCAACTGGACCATTGTGATGTGACAAGTAATTTGGCCTTTTCCACCCTACCAACACAGCTAGAAAAGTAGATGAAGATTGACTGATTGCATATCATCCTCTATATCTCAGTTTGCTTTTCTTGGATAAAAGACAAATAAGCATTTTTTTTCCCATTTACTGGCAGTGGAAAAAATATTTCATTTGGTTGATCATAGGTGTGTTTGCTAATTAAGTGATCCCTAGTGTCACTATTTTAAATGTTGAAAAGCTAATTGAATACAACATATTTAGCACTTATCCTCAGAATGGAATGCCCTTATCTAAGAACTGAAGAGCTTGTACCATGTAAAGTTAAATTAGAAAGTCATGGCATTTGCATATAATTTTTACTCTCACAGATAAAAATGGAGAAATGACTATAGTTATACATTACTAGAGATGTGGAAATAGCATTATTAATCTAGTAATAACACATAAAATTTTGGAATTCTTCATGGATATTTCCAGTACATTCTACTTTCCCAAGGGTATCTGCAATACTGTGCTGACTTTTAAAATACCAAATCTATTTCTATATATTCATCAGAATAGAAGTGCTAACATCATTTAGTAATGTATGTTGTCAACAAATTTTTAGCCACTTTACGATCAACTCTCCAACAGCACACACCAATATAGATGAAAAGCAGGCTTGAATCCTATATAACATTTATTCCTTTTAAATGGTCTCATGCCTTCTGAAAAGCATTTCATTTCATAAAAAATACTGTCTACCATGGGGGGGGGGGCATACTGTTTATCTTCAAAGCATATAAGGAATAATAGGAACTGATTCAGGTCCTCAAAGATAGCCCAATTCAATAAATCAGAAAACAACAAGTGTTGGAGGGGCTGTGGTGAGATAGGAACTCTCATCCACAGTTGGTGGACCTGTAAGTATGTACAGCAACTATGGAAATCGATTTGGCGATTTCTAAAACAGATGGAGATTGAGCTACGATACGACCCAGTAATCCCCCTACTGGGTATATACCCAGAAGAGGCAAGAAACAAACCATGGTCAGACACCTGGGTACCAATGTTCATCGCAGCACAGTTCACAATTGCAAGGAGTTGGAAACAACCCAAATATTCATCAGCAGACGAATAGATTAAATAACTGTGGTACATACATACAATGGAGTACTATGTATAGCTAAAAAGCAGTGATGAACGCATGAAGCATCTTGCCGCATGGGAAGAACTGGAGGAAATTATGCTAAGTGAAGTAAGCCAAGCACAAAAGGACAAGTACAACATGAGTACACTGAAGTAAGCTTATTTTTTAAAAAATGCAAGAGGGGTATAGGGAAAAAGCTACTGTATACAAACATTCCGGGGGTAAGGTCCAGGTAGAATGGCAGGGGACAGACCAAACCAGAGGTACATATGGTAGCCAACTAAAAGGGCGAGGGGGGTGGGAGAAAAAAAATAGAAATATGTATTTGGGGAACAGGGCACTAACTCACCCAAGGAGAGAATATTGTTTATATCTCCACAGGGAAAGAGGGACCAGATGGAACCCGGGATGTGAATGCAGCATGCTGGCATGGAGCAGAAAGCCAGTGGAGGGGTCTGAGGACCTGACAGTGGAGGGGTCTGAGGACCTGACACCAGTCCCAACTGTGTGGACAGCCTCCCCTCCCCCCAGAAGAATTTAAAGGACAGCACTGAAGCTGCAGCTCAGGGAGAGGGACATGAGTGATCAGAGCACATGGGAGCAAAAGAAGGGGGAGGAAGAGAGCAGGGAGAACATCCTGACCCACCAAGCCTTGAGGACGATAACCCCGCTCAGAACAACCAATGCACAGAGAGGACCCTATGGCCGGCCCCACGATGAGACCTGGCATCCCTCGCTGACCCATGGCCCTATGGGGGACAACAATGGAGACACAGTGTCAAGATTGCACCCTGCCTGACCCCACCACACCAAGGCAAAACACTAGGGTGTGTGGCAGAGCATTTGGGGGAGTAGACCAGGGAGGTCCCTAGGGGGTGCCAAGGATAGACTTTGGGGCCAGGGCATGGCACCCCATTGGAATTGACTGTAGGACACTCCTTGAATTCAACAAACAGACCTTGAACTATTTACAGGTTTTTGTTTTTGTCATCGTTTTTTTTGTTGTTGTTGTCATCCTTTTGGGTTTTTTTTGTCTCTTTGCTTTGATATGTCTTGTTTTTTGTGTGCATATTATTATATCTGAAGGTCTATCTAGATAAGATAGGATGGTTGCATAGTCTTGAGGAGAAAACAATGGGACTGATGGTTTCA
>NW_022111373.1:105021946-105032187 GCF_000313985.2 Echinops telfairi
AGCTGATACCAAGGGCTCAAGTAGAAAGCAAATGTTTTGAGAATGATGATGACAACAAATGTATAAATAGATGTATGTATGGATTGTGATAAGAGTTGTATGAGCCCTCAATAAAATGATACTTAGGACATATATAAGAAAGAAGTAAAATGCATCATGTACTAGTGTTGTGTTGTTTGAAGTCATATAAATACAGTGCATTTCTTGGAGTTAGAAAAGCATTTCTTTCTACAAAATTGGCCCCATATATATATATATATATATATATATATATATATATACACACACACACACAAATAAACACATTAAATACATACAAATGCATGTACAGTATTTCTCATATTATTAAGAAAGCATTATAGAAGATTTTCATTTTCTTAGATACCTGAATTTGAGTTGAGCAAGTCAAAGTAGAACATTATTATATTCTCTTATGTTAATATTATAGGAGAGATTGACTAAATATTTCCATGAGAGATGGTTTATGGCTTAAATATATTTCACAATAGAATTTTTTATTTTTATTGCATACCTGATAACAGCTTAATATTGAATATTTATAATTTCACATTAAAGTGTATTTCTAATTAATAAAGGAACAATATGGACATTTTTAAATAACAGAAATAAGATTTATTCTCAAGCAGGAGGTGGTGTTATGGGAATTCCTGGGCAAGTGAAGCAGTGCTGACATTCATTTGATAGAATGTCCTACCGTGAGCACAATGCAGGCTTATGACAATTGCATATGAAAATAAAATACCAGAAATTACTTTTACATTGTGAATTGACCTTTAAAAAGACCAAGTGTTGAATTATGACTCAAAGAATAGAGCTGTCATTATACAAGTTCTTAGAATGAGGAAGAAGTCATAAATGTATATGAGACATGGGGATGTTTAAAGTACACAAAAAAATCAAGGTAAAATGAATATTCTTAAACATAAAAACTAAACATAAATTTAAGTATAGATGCAGATAATCTTGATCCTAGTTGTAGCCAGTTGTTTCCCAACTAATTTTGTGAAAATTATTCTCAAGGGGAAAATGAATAAAACTTCTAATTCTTATGAAATCCTGGTTTTCTAAAGTCATGGAGGTTTAATGAAGCCCTAAAAGTTAATGCATGTAGATAGTTTTTAAACTTTAAAACAATGGAACTACACAGTCAGATAGATTTAAAATCTCAAAACAAAAAATAGAAGATACCCTTTTCAAAATAATTATGGACAGGCCTGGTGTTACTACTGAGATCCTTTAATAAATGCTTTTAAAACAGATGATTCTGGACAGGTACAGAAGGTTCTAATTTAGCCTTACTTTAATGAAAAAAAATGCTTGAAGCATTTTCAATTACTTAAAACTGCAAGTACAGAAAGTGATGGTAATTATGAAGAAAACTTTGTTGTCAGTAAAGGTATTGAACTGTTTCAAATTAGTGCAAATTTCCATAATATTAAAGGTCAAGTACAAAACTCAATGCAGACTCTTAACCCTATAGAGCAGAGCAGAATTTCCTCTGTGAGTTTCAGAGACTGTAAGACTTTACAGCAGTAGAAAACCTTGTCGTTCTCCATCAGAGCAGCTGGTGGTTTTGAACTGCTGACCTTTGTGTTAGCAGTCCAACTTGTAACCACTATTTCATGGGCATTTCCATTAATTGGCTTAATATCTTATTAATCATAACTGTGTGCTCTGTTCTACCTCTGTACAAGACCACTGTTATAGTGCCTGGAGCATCAGTTTCCCTCTGAGCACTAAGGTGCTCCTGATCCAACAGAGTATTTTCATTCACATCATATGAATGTGAAAACTGGACAATGAATAAGACTTGATGTATCAATGTTTCTGAACTACGGTGCTAGTGAAGAATATTGAATATACCACAGATTGCTAGTAAAATGACCAAACGAATCTTAGAAGTACAGCCAGAATGCCCCTTAGAGGTTACGGTGCCAAAACTCCATCTCACATATTGAAATATGTGTTAGCAGGGACCGGTCATTGGAGAACATCATGCTTGGTAAAGCAGAAGGTAAGAGAAAAAAGAGGAAGACCCTTAATGAGATAGCTTTTTACAGAGGCCGCCACAATGAGTCAAACATAGCAACAATTGTGACGATGGGGCAGGATGAAGGCGTGCTTGGTTCAGTTGCACATGGGGTTCAGTTGTACATAGGTTTGCTATGAGTGAGAACCAACTTAACCCCTAGCAAGAGACCCCCACTCCAGCCCCACCCCACCCGCTTCAAACGAACAGGGGAATCATCTGGCAGAATAGTGTACGAATGAGAGTCAGAAACAAAATAAGGAAATGAAACGTGGACTCACTGCCTCCATGAAAACTTGCTCCCTTTGTCCTAAGAGCAGAAGAGCTGATTGGTACCAGTTTATTACTTCCAAACAGCATAACCAAAGATTCTAAAGAAGAATTCTGACCAAAAAGGGAAAATGATGTGGGAAACAAATGTACAAAAGTGCTTGACACAATGGATATATGTGTGGATTGTGATAAGAGTTGTACAAGCCCCCAATAAAATGACTTAATTTTTTAAAAAAACGAGGGGGGAATGAATGGAACTTTAAATTCTTATGAATCCTAGTTTTCTGAAGCCATGGAGGTTGAATGAAGTCCTAAAAGTTATTGCATGTAGATAATTTTTAAATCTTAAACCAATATTATGCCCTAGAGCAGTGGTTCTCAACCATCCTAATGTCGCGACCCTTTAATACAGTTCCTCATGTTGTGGTGTGGTGACCCCCCCACAACCATAAAACTGTTTTCGTTGGTACTCCATAACTCTAATTTTACCACTGTTATGAATTCTAATGTAAATACCTGATATGCAGGATGCATTTTCATTGTTACAAATTGAACATAATTAAAGCAGAGTGATTAATCATGAAACTATGTTATTATATATTGTGAAATACTTATTCCCAATTACAAATAAATGAAATTTTGTGTTGAAGCATGGTGTAGCATGGGTAACAGTCTAAATATAACAACAGTAAACTACATTGCTACATTTTGCGACAATATGTGTAAAAATTCAATGTCAGCGCAAAGGTTGAGATAGCTTCTTTCTCGCCCAATCAGCATATCTGCATGTGGGCGGACCCGCTTGGAGATGAACGGAAGAGCTGTGTCTCGGTTCTTAAGATCATCCGAAATACGTTTTCCGATAGTGTTAGGCGACCCCCAAAGGGGTCACGACCCACAGGTTGAGAACTGCTGCCTAGAGTTTTCATAAAGCCAAGCAAATGTCTACCTTAACTAGTAAAAACGTCTACCGTGAGCACTGAGCTTATTTAATACCTATGGAAGTAAATTGATAATAGTAACTTGAAAGATTAGAAAGGGAATTTAGGAGGCAGTGGGTTTACGTTAATCAGGGAAAATGACAAGTGGAATGGTTATACAGCTCAGAATGTAATCAGAGCTATTAATTTGTACAAGTAGAAATTGTTGAACTGCTGTATGCTCTGCTGTGCGTGAATTCTCAGCAACATCAAAAATAAACTAATTAAAAAAATATTTGAAATTTGTTAATACTATTTTTAATTAGAAATTAGTTTGTTTAATGGGTATAGCACTTTCCCTATATGTAGGACAGTTAAATTCAAGAGCTTATGCTTTTATTTGAAAAAATAATTCTAAACACTTTGGATTTAAATTATTCAGAACACTTATATTTTTAAGACTTTTGTCTTGTTTTTTTTTTATTCCTGACATTGATTATTTGTGTATACTTTCAGTTTTTCCTGCAGTGTTTCACCATGAGCTTAACAACTTTATCACACTTTCCAAATAAGCAAGTTTTTCTAACAGGCTTTTATGATCCTTTGATTGTTTTTCGTTCATTTGTGTCTCTGGACCCTGAGTGATTTTTCCTGGTCCATCTTTCAGTTCATTAATTATCTCTTCAGCATTTCTCTAGTCTGAAGTTAAACTTATCAAAAGACTTCTTCATTTTTAGTTCTATATTTCTATATCTTCCTTTTCACTTTTAGTTCCTTAAAAATAAAAATAATATATTGATTCCTTTCCAATATTTGGAGACTTTGTGAACTGGCTTTTATGGTCTGATTTTTGTCATGTCATTTTTCTTGATGTGTCTGGCTTTATATTTTGGGATGTTTTCATTGTCCTTGTATGTACAAAGCAAATAATTTGAGATCTTAGATATCATTCATTACTCAGGAGAACATTTTGATTGCTCCTTTTAAATAAATGTCTGCCTATTGGCATTTCCCATCAGTAAGCACATCAAACCATATGGAGTTGATAATTTTAAGTTGAGCTGTTATATGGCTATGTATCTCCATCTCACTCTTTCCTCCTGGGGACCCCTAATACAAGGTGAGTTTACTAGATCTTCTACTCTTTGAGAATTCCCAATGGCAATGCCTGTTACCTGTTCTCACAAGACTCTCAAAAGTTCCTTTCAAAATTGCTGTTCAGCCTTAGTCTTTCAGCTAAAATCAGAAGATTTCATCAAGTGAAATGTCAACTTAAGACTAGATTCAATTTTATAAATTGACTTCTATCTTGACCTGGGGATTAATTACTACATTTCAAACTCATTTAGCCATTCAAGAACAAACACAAATAAGAACCCAAACTCACTGTCATCAAATTGATGCTGCTGACTCATACCGACCATATGGGACTGCCCCTGTGAGTCATAGACTGCCGCTCTACTAGAGCAGAAAACTCCATCTTTCTCTTGCAGAGCGGCTGGTAGTTTTGAACTGCTGACCTAGCCATTAGCAGCCCAATCCCTATACATAACTCCACCAGAGCTCCTTATAAGACATTCAAGAACATTAAAAATATATATATTTTAGTTGTATAAGTTTCGCTCTTTTTTTGACCCCATAATGCCTAACAATATATATGTTTTTATTTATTTAAAAAATCATTTTATTGAGGGTTCTTGCAGCTCTTAGAACATTCTATAAATCAATTGTATCAAGCACATTTGTACATATGTTTCCATCATCATTTCTAAAACATTTTCTACTGGAGCCCTTGGTATCAGCTCCCATTTTTCTCTCCTCCTATCCCCACCCTCCCACTCTGGTGAATCTTTGATCAATTATATATTGTTATAATTATTTAGTATCATATACTGTCCATTGAGGGGTTGTTCTAACTTGCCTTGCTCACCGAAGTTCCTTTGTTTTGAGGTAGAATGGCGAAGAGATGATTAAAGTTAGTGGAGATGCACTAGTGACAATAATTGAGAGCACCAAAGGATCCTGTAAGTAGTGACCTCTGTCCGCATGTAACAAGCTCATTAACTATAAAACACTCCACATTTCCCCGTCTGTAACAGAATATTAGAAAAATATGTGTGTAAAGCACTATATTATAGAATTATCTGTAATTTCAGTCACCTTAATATTCAGATTCATTGTGTAGCAGTTGTTTCATCTTTATCTCTGATGTTTGTGCAGCAGTGGCTCTTCCCTATCCCAAGTTCTCTTTAAAGTAGTTAATGAAGTGTGAAACACATTTTAAATACAATAGAACATGCTATTTAAAGATTCCCTGCAGTTTTAAGTTATTTCTTTGTCATATAATGAAATTGTCAATGCTCAATCTTTCCCAATCAATTGTTTTAAATAATGCACTTATTTTTAAATGATGAATTAGCTTAGTCCTTTTACTTGAGGTTTCCGCCCCGCCCCCTCCCCCCTTGATTAGAGAAGGTCTGCAGAGGTTTGCACTGTTATTGACTACAGTGAAAAGGGAATTGCAGGACAAGAGCTAAGCAATTGCCTTTTTGTTTTTTCAGTAAAATGTCATCATGGAGGGCATTAATTTTTCATAACAATGAATCATTGAATTATCTACGTTTCCTTCTTCAGACACTTCCTTTGCTTCCAACTACTTTTGGGAAATCAAAATGTCACACATATTCTCTCAACAGCTTATAAGGGTAAAATATATTATTTTATAATCTTCAGATAATTGCAAGTTTAATAAGCTTGACAATTATCTGGTATAGCCTAAAACAGAAAGTAGGAAGAACATTTGAAGACTTTGGTTAAACTTGATCAAATAAAAAAATTAGTTTTGCTTTTTGTAAGTCACGCAAATATATACATATTTTAAAAATTAACATCCAAAAAAAATCCTCCCCTAAAAGCAACTCAAACTCACTTCCATAGGCCAATTCCAAAGTGCACCATTTCTATATAACCTACTAGAACTATCTTATAGGTTTCTAAGGCTGTAGATATTTATGAGAGCAGAAAACCTCCTCTTTATCTCTTCTAGCAGCTGGTAGGATTGAACTGCTGACCTTTGGTTAAGCAGTCCAATGTGTATCCTATTACATGCATGTATATAATATGCATGGTGCTATTTGTTTCTGTCTTTGTTGAAATCATTATCTCTACTTAAAAAGTCAATTTGTTCTAATACATAAGTTCAAATTTCTCCTCTCATCTAGAGTTTGTATACCAAAAGAGTAACAAAACAGCAATTCATCCAGAGTTAGGATATCCAAGCTGAGAATTTGTTTCTCAAGAAATAAGTTTCACAATATTTTTCTCATCAAGTACATTTTTTAAATGAATAAAACAAACCCATGACCATCTAGTTCATTGCAACCCATAGAGACCCATGTAAGGTTTCTAAGCTGGTATATTATCAGAGAAATCCTCACTTTCCCCCACAAAGCAGCTGGGGGCGTGGATCTGTGACCATGTGTTTAACAGTCCTGTGCTTGACCCATAGTGCCGCCAGAGCTCGTTAGGAATAAAATCATTAGGAGAAAGTGCTGATTCCATGGTCACTGTTGCTTATTATATAAGACAAAATTATTTTTTTAAATGATAGAAAATGGTAATTAACCTATTGTTTTAATACTATGATGCACTAAATAGTGGTTTATCCCTATACAGTTTCTTCTAACATTTTCCAGAACTAAAGTCAATGATCATAAAGCAATAAAACAGAGATGCATATTTCCTCAGATCTTAGAAACTACGATCCATCAGTCAGGTGCTCATGGTTACAATACTTATAATGTGGGGGGAAAAAACTTTAGATCCCACAATCCTACTAATATCAGCATAGCTGACCTATTTATTTCAAATGTATCGTATAATAATTATAGTTCATTGGCAACTTCTTTGGTGCTAATAAGGAAAAAGAAAGAAAGCAACCCTGAAACTCCTGGAAAGAGTATGAAAAAATTATTTTGATATCTTTTTGTTCTATAATGTTGGCCACAAAAGGACACTTGATGGCATATGTTACCCATTGGGCTGTTAATCCCAAAGGCAGCAGTTCAAAACCACCAGCCTCTCAGCAGAAGAAAGGCAGGGATTTCGACTCCTGTAGAGAGTTTAGTCTTGGAAGCTCACAAGGGCAGTTCTAACCTGTCCTAGAGGGTCACTATGAGTAGGCATTGACTAGATGGCATTGAGTTTGGTTTTGGGTTTGGGAATGTTAGCTACACCATGGTTTTGATGATATAAAGAGTCTATCAGAGTATTCATAAATACATATTTTGTAAAATTAGGAATTAAAGCACATATGATTATGTGTTTTCATCCTCTATTGTTGTTTAACTGACCCACATCAGGGCATCCTACTTTGTTTGTTGTTGTTTGCTCTTATCCAATCAGCCACCTCATAATGCTGACCACACACACAGTAGAATCAAATGCTGCTCTGTCTCCAGGCTTCTCATAATTGGTTCTGGTATAGGCTAATTTTACTTTCCTAGGGAGCTATCAAGGAGCCCTGGTGGCATTGAACTGCTAGCCACAAGGTCATTGGTTCAAATTCATTTGAAAGATGACTTAATATGGTGAGAGGGTACAATACTGATGCATACCTTTCCTGATTTTGAACATGAGTTAGTCCCTTGTTCTGTTCTCAAAAGTAGGTCTGAGGTAGGGTGCTTTCTAATAAACTCTAAGTCAATCTGCATGTTTAAATCACCGGAAAACCTAAATTCTATGAAGAAGAATGGATTATCAGAATTGATGGAAGGCTTATTAACAACCTATGATATGCAGATGACACAACTGCTGACACTTGATTAAAGTAGGCTGACTTGAAGCATTTGCTGATGAAGATCAAGGATTGCAGTCTTCAGTATGGATTATAACTCAATGTAAAGAAAATAAAATCTTTACAACCAGAACAATAAGTAACATCAAAACAAATTGAGAAAAGGTTGAAGTTGTCAAGGATTTTTTCTTGCTTGTACTTACAATAAATGCTCATGGAAGCAGCTGTCCCGAGACCAAATTAGGCATTGCATTTGCCAATTTGGTTGCACAAGACCTCTTTATAGTTAGGTTAGAACATAATGCCTTATCATTGATCTCCCTTTTGACCCATTTTAAAGTTGTTTCAATTTTTTTAAAAGTGAAGGGGAAATGCCTGTGAATGAAGCTTCCGGCGAATTCGCTTTGACCAGAAACCTGGGGGTGTATAGCGTTGGTATCACGCAGAGTGCACTGGAAGGTAGAATACTGCAGATGCAGCTAGGTTAAAATTTAATATCTTATTACAAAATCTCTCTTTTGACTCATTTAAAACGTGTTCTATTTTTTTTTTTTTTGCTTTCTTTTCAATTGATGTTTTTCCTTGATTTTACTTATTGCTGTTAGTTGTTTCTTTGGTTTTCTTTTTGGGTTTGTTTATTTTGCGTGTTTTTCTATAGATGAAGTCCCAGATGGGTGAATCTATAGAGATCCCATAAATGGATTCCTGGATTCTTGGGGGAATGGCAGGGAAGGTTGGGGGGAAATGAGGAGCTAATAACAATGAGCACAAGAAGTAAGAAAATGTGCTAAAATTAATGGTGATGATGATTGTACAAGTCGGTACATCCAACCCAAGCCATGTTATTTTCAATCGCTCACATGCATGTGAAAGTTGGGCATTGAATAAGGAAGACTGAAATAGAAGTGATGCATTTGAAGGATGGTGCTGGTGAAGAATATTGAAGGTACCGTGGACTTCCCAAAGACAAACACATCTTCCTTGGAAGACGCATATTCAAAATGCTCTCGAGAAGCAACAATGGCAAGACATCGCAGGACTTTGGGCACGAGGGACTGAATATGTTTTTTCTGGAAAAGAACATAATGCTTGGTAGAGGGGAGCGGCAGCAAAAAGTGGGAGGTCTTCAACAAGACAGATAGACACAGTGGCTGCACCAATGGACTCAACTGCCACAATTGTGAGGATGATTCAGGGCATTGTTTCGTTCTGCACAGATTACTATGACTCAGAATTGAATGGACAGCGCCCAACAGTAAAATAACTAGCTAGCTGTGTATAACACACCTAAATTATCAGACTTTCACTTCCCAAGCTATTTCTTTCTAAAATAAGATATCACTTCTCAAAAAAAAAGTATCGTAAAATATATATTTTTAAAATTTATGATGTTTTTTCATGCTACCTCACAATTTGTCAGGCCTCCTGTCATTAGTGCTTGGTACATCAAGCCTGTTCTTGAAATCTTCTCTAAATTCCAATCAGATAGGCTCAAGTTTGTATTTTGGCTCTCATAGAACTTCTCCAAGTTTTCTAAAACTTCTTTTATATGAACAAATATTTCAGTCAGCCCCTAACCCTGTCTTGGCTGAAGATATTGAGTTTCTCCATAGTTTCATCCCTTAAATGTAGTTAATTTGATTTCAGTGCATTCCAACCTCTGAGATCCATGTGTATAATCACCATTTATTTTGGAAAATGATATTTGCAAGTTTTTCTGGCAAATTTCCATCGTATGATCCTTATCCTTGTTTCTATCACGGAGACTCTCTTTTCCAACCATGATTTTTTCTTGTTTGTTTCCAACTTTTACATTCCAAATGCCAATAATTATCCATGAATTTTGATTGCATACTTCATTGATTCCATACTGAAGAATTTTGTATATTTCTTTAATTTCTTCATTGTTAGTCTTACTTTTATGTAAAAAATTTTGAATAACAATTGTATGAAGTGAATTTTAAAATATATTTAGATGATAGTCTATCACATTGTGCTTCAATGGCATATATTGAAATGTTCTTTTCGACCATGTAACACCAATTCTCTTACAATTTTCATTTCTAGCATAGTGATCATTATGATTTTCTGATTCAAAGTGGACAATAGTAATCCATTTTAGCTTAAAATTCCCATAGTATTGATATCTATGTATTCTATTTCATTTTTATGACTTCCCATTTTCCTAGATTTATCCTTCTTA
>NW_022111373.1:105032287-105046743 GCF_000313985.2 Echinops telfairi
TTCTTGTTTGTTTCCAACTTTTACATTCCAAATGCCAATAATTATCCATGAATTTTGATTGCATACTTCATTGATTCCATACTGAAGAATTTTGTATATTTCTTTAATTTCTTCATTGTTAGTCTTACTTTTATGTAAAACATTTTGAATAACAATTGTATGAAGTGAATTTTAAAATATATTTAGATGATAGTCTATCACAGATAGACTATCTGATTGTGCTTCAATGGCATATATTGAAATGTTCTTTTCGACCAAGTAACACCAATTCGCTTACAATTTTCATTTCTAGCATAGTGATCATTATGATTTTCTGATTCAAAGTGGACAATAGTAATCCATTTTAGCTTAAAATTCCCATAGTATTGATATCTATGTATTCTATTTCATTTTTATGACTTCCCATTTTCCTAGATTTATCCTTCTTACATTCCATGTTCTGATGATTAATGGATTTTCACAGTTGTTATTTCTTCTCGTTTTGAGTTGTGCTCCATGTCTAAATAAAGATCTCAGAAACTCACTCTGTCCCCTTCATTAAGGTTGACTTTTCTTCGAGGAGAAAGCTCTTCTCAAGTTGTATTTCAATGCGCTCCAAGAGGAGCACCCGAGGGACTCACGTCCCAGCGCTGTATTTTCCAATTGTTAGTCGCTCTTCATAAGGTTTTCAGTGGCTAATCCCTTAGAAGTGGAAAGCCTATTCCTTTTTCTCAGTCTGTTCTTAGTCTGAAAATTACCCTGAACCTGTTCTTCAATTCACCTATTGGTATTTCAAAATATCAGTGACCTAGTGTGGGGTTAAAGGGAAGAGGGAACCCCGCAAACCATCACAGGTTCAGTAGGCGCAATTGTACAGCGATAATAAGTAAAGATTATAGTAAAGTCATAGAGAGCATGAGAGTTAAAGGATGGAGTCAAGTAATGGAGTCAGATGCAATTCATGGTAGCATCACTAACCTCAGCCCCGCTTGATGGTCCTCGTGGAGGGGGCTTAGCCGTCAGAGTAGGCACAGCTAGCTGCCTCATCCTCCTTAGCCAGCTCTCAGCCAGCCACCCTCCAGAGAACCAGGGAGCCTCATTATTTATTGCTAACCACGCATCATATCACTTTAGGGGGATCTGATTACAGAGTCATACATCACAGAAAGGGGCAGTACATTTCATTCTTGAACAAGTTTGATCATTCTGGTGTCTCATACAATAAAACAGACAACTACTATTCTGGGAGGCATGCAAGTACCCTGATAGCAGACAATAACTTAAGTCACCGGAAGGGGTAGCGACATAGGCAATACAATCAATAGGAGGGGGATGGCCTAGGGGTGTGCCCACATTTGTTGTGGGATAAACAGTGGTGTCTGCTTGATCTAGACAGCTGATAATGGCTACCTAACCTTGGTCATCCTTGGGCGGGTTTGCCCTCTCTGGTATCTCCTACAAGTAAACAGACAACCATTATCATTATCAGAAGGGAGTGGGCCCTACTTAGGGTGAGTCAGACTAATAGTCTAGATGGCTGATGTTAGGGAGAAAAACCTCTGACCTACTTTCGCTGACCACCTAGTGAACAGTCATCCTCAAGCTATATCTGGCATATATTTTGGGGAGACAACTTAAGAGAAAGCCTTCTGTTCCCCACAACCTAGTTACCATAATCACAGCAACAGACAATCTACTACAGTATGAGAAATTGATGGACAAGTGGGGATGGAGCTTTGTAATAAATGGAAATATGATTCAGGTTCAGAGTAGCTTACAAGCTACCTATGTGTCATTTGTCATTTGTGTAGATACCTTTGTATCTACAAGCTACCTATGTGTCATCTGTTTAGTCCCTGGATATATTATTATTAGGGGACTGAATAAACCCCTTAGGAATTTAGGAAAGCATCTCTTGCAATAGTGAGGACCAAATCTAAGCCTATAAAATTGCCTGCATATATTTGTCATATTTCTGTCAGATGAGAGAAAACCAAAAACAATATTCTATCCTATAGAGATATCTAAAGTCCTAAAGCATTTATGGTAATGGAAAATTTGGCAACAGAGCTTGGTCAAGGTTGCGTCAGATTATTGATGCAATTGGTATTCCTGAATGGTACACAGTAAATATGATAAATTGGAGACTATGTTTTCTATAGTTTTAGAACAATAAAAAGATATGACAGCTTGTTGAGCCCCATTCAATCTCTATTTATTTCATTATTCTGGCTTCTACATTGCAAAAATAAAGCAAGTAAAATAAATATCAGATTATCATAAACTCTGTTAATAAGTTGTCCCAATTTCCTTTCTTTAAAATAAACTCATAAATCACAAAGCAATATGCCTATTTCAGTTGTTTACATGTTAGCTTGAGATTGGATTAGATAGATGTTGTCAATTTCATATCAGAATGGTATCCATTTTTACTTAATTGGATTAAATGTTTTTACTTCAGCATTGACAGTGTTTGTATGCAACAGTATTTTGCACTATTTCTTTAACGTCTTGTTTTTAAAAATATTTTCTCTTGTATTATTATTTTTAATATGCAACATTTATTCATACCCTTAATATCTTTTTTCTCATTATGTCCTTCAGAAAAATAATTTTATTACCCCCTTTCTCATTTTATTTTGTCTTTACCCATTCACAACTAAAGATGAATGAAAATTAGTGATTTTTATTAACTAGGAAAGTTTTCTCTCTTTTAAAGGAATAACTGGAAATGTAAAATTTTAGAAGATTAAAAATATTGTAGGCCACATATACAAATTAGTATTATACTTATAAAACATTTAAAAACATTATAAGGTATGTGTTTTGGAATATTCTGGTAGCAATTTTTAAATTTACGCATGCATTAATTCTTCTCACTTATAGATGCTAATCGATATACCAAGCTTAACTTTATCTAGTGTTGATGTGAGGCAGTTGATTACTAACGGACATATTTATCTTATAAGGAGTAAATAATTGTTCCATTTTAGTTTCTTTCTGTATAATATGCAGTGAAATGACTGTGTAATATTGCTTTAGCAATTTTCTCTAACTTAGGAAATAAAATGCTTAGTAATGTTTACTTTCTTACTGATTGGCTTTTTAAGATTTTCCTGGACTATGCATTTTTATTTTGAAATGTTTCATTCATATAAAAAGATTAACTGCATTGTTTAGATAATTTGTCTCTTAAATAAGAAAATTATAAAGCTATGCTACTGCTGTTAGGTGTCTTTCAGTCAGTTTTGATTCATAGAAACATGTAAAACAAGCTGAGCATTGACTGCCCAGTCCTGTGCCACCTGCTGTTATCCTTGAGTCCATTGCTTCCAACTGCTGTGTTAATCCGTCCCTTTGAGAATCATCCATGTTTTTACTGCCCCTCTACTTCATCAAGCCTGGAGTCCTTTTTTCAGGAACTAGACTCTTGCAATATGTAAAGATAAAGATATAAAGAATAAATAATCTCATGATAAAGTCATGTGAAAAAATTATTACACAAGTATAATTTTATATGTTGTAATTACAATGAATCTAAATGATTCTAAAATTAAATGATTAAGGAAGGTAATAGGAAAGTATAATGTGCTTCAGATACACCAGGATCTGCGAGAGAAAAGTACAATCTGATAGGACTTACATACTGAATCTACTCTAACTGCTAGAATCACAAATAGAACAGTGAATAAAATTGAAACCTTTTCCCTCTAATTGCTCATGAGAAACCATTTGAATGATTTTGTGAGAAAAGTTTGGTTTATTAAAACTAAGTAGCATTATGTATATGTCAATCAGGAATTAGGTGAACTGCTCCTATTTATGCAAAAATTATCTATCTAGGAATCACTGACTAGTCATCAGGTGCTAACTATGCTTCTGACTCACAGTGACCCTAAGGAGGGTTTCCAAGGCTGTACATCTTTACAGGAGCAGACAGCCTTATCTGTCTTTGGAGGAGCATCTAGCGACTTGTGAGCCACTGATCTTGTCCAATGCTTACCATAGAACACCATCAGAGTCCCTTTATAAGTAATTGTACACATAAAAATGTTAAAGCAATTCATCATAGTGTACTAGAAATGGATAAGTAAGACTAAATACAAAAAAGTGAACTTTACAAAGAAAGTTTTCTTTTGCCTTTAACGTTCATTACACAAACAGCACTAATTGAAAGGTAAATCTCATTCAAATGATATCATTATTTGTCTATAAACAAAATAAGGTTATAATTATAAAATTATCTTTGTCAAATTATTGTTGATATGCAATCATTTTTCACTATGTAAACTGAAACTGGTACTGGAAATTCTGATGCACAAAGTGATGTTGTGTGGGATCCAGTCAGTCCCAGCTCATGGTCTCTTTGCTATGTGCAACAGAACAAAACATTGCCTGTCCAGTTCTGCAGCATCTTGGCTATTCTTCCTATGGTTGAGCCCATGTTACAGCCACTGTGTCAATATATGTGGTTGAGGGTCTTCCTTTTTCACTGACAAGCTACTTTAACAAGCTCAATGCTCGTCTCTTAAGACTGGCCCCTGTGGATAACAGGCAAGGAGAGCATGTGACAAAGGTTTATCATTCTGGCTTGTACAAAGCATCCTTATAGTACTTCTTATAAGACAAACTCTTCTGACTCTTAAAGGCCAAACTCACTGCCATGGAGTTGATGCCAACTCATAGCTATTCTGTGGGGCAAAAGAGAACTACCCTTGTCGATTTATGAGACTGTAAATCTTTACATTTTTCTCCCATGGAATGGCTCATGGTTTCGAACTGCTGACTTTGTCTATGGTATCATCAATCATTTTAGCCAAAAGCGCAATTCAAAGGTATCAATTGTTCTTTGGCCTTCTTTATTCATTGCTCAGCTTTTTCATGCATATATACGGGGTTGAGTCAGGGGCAAGTTGATCCTCACAATCACATCGTTGCTCTTTAATTCTTAAAAGACATCTTTTCCAGTATATTAGACCAACATAATACGTCATTTGATTTCTTGACAGCTGCTTCTATAGTTGTGTATTCAAGTAAAATGGAATCATTGATGTCTTCAGTTTTGCTCCATTTATCATAATATCATTTATTAGTCCACTTGCGAGGATTTTTGTTTTTTTCACATTGCAGTGCACTGTTAACTGAAAGCTGTAGTGTTTGATCATCTTCAGTAAATGCTAGAAGTCCTCTGCTTTCAGCAAGCAAAGTTGTCTCATTGTGCAATTTGCAAAATAAATCACTATATCCACTGACATACAAGCATAGATTTGTGTCAACAAACACCATTGTTCTTCAAATGAATTCAAGATGCATCACTGAGTTTGCAATCCTACCTATACGATCATTTTTTGGAAATGAATTTATCATAGAATAATTTTTGTAATGAAAATAGAATTAACAATGCATATTTCAACATGAACATCCCATAGGAGTAATACCAAAGAGATGTTTTCCTTGGTATCTGAAGAGTCTTATGTGCTGAGAAATGTAAAGGGTTTTTAATGGTGAATCCTCACCCTGCTGGTATTATACCAGCAACTGGAACCTCTCAAACATTCATTCAAAATGCCCAAGTCCAGTATTGAAGAAATGAAATGGGGCCTGAACTTGACCTCTTCTGGCTACAAAAGAGGGAAATAGAATCTAACTCCACACTACCCAGAGGCAGAGTTCAGATATGTCTCCACTCTCCAATCTTTTTTATTCTATTCAGACACCAATCCTCCCTCCCATGGAACTCTAAGTGTCTGCTTAGTTCTATAATATATTGCAATTGTTACACAAATACTCAAAATTGTGAGGCTTATTAGGGAAGCAGAAGGTTAACAACAAAAACATTAAGACAATCATATAGGGTGACTGCAACAGTGGACTCAAATATAGCAGTTGTGAGGATGGTGCACGGAGAGGCAATGTTCTGTTCTGTTGTACAAAGGGTCACTGTGAGTTGGAACTGAGTCTACGGAACTAACCACAGGCTACAAGATGTTAAGGATACAATTGTTCAGTCTGCAAAGCCTTTTCTCAGTACTTCAGCCACGGGGTCCCATGGCCTCTGCCTCATTCCATAGGCCAGGAAGTCCACCAACTGCTCTGCCTCACAATCTTTGTGCTGTTCCCCACTTTGTCCCGTGGTCTTGGTGCTGTGATCCCTGATGCCTCTGTTGCCTTTGCCACTCTCGGCAGGAATCTCACATAAGGTCAGCTGGCCATCCTTCTTCCTTAATCATCTGTGGATTCTCAGTTCCTCTTCTGAGCTGGTTTGCTCTTATACCCAGTGGAGTGACAAAACTGACCAATCATTGAGTTAGAGTCTTTGACACGATTTGCATGTTCTCACCAGTGACTGTGCGGGAGTTAGAAATATTGTGGAGCCACACCAAGCGATTTCACGTAATAACAAGTATCCCCATTTAGTATGGCGTCTTTGTCAAGCACCTCTTAGTTTGACAGTACTATTTGTTGCAGGGGCTGCAAGATTCTGATCAAAAGATTTATCATTGTTTAACAGATAAAAAATTTTTTCAAATTTCCTACATGAAGTCATTTTAATATGTCTTCACAAAATGTGAAAATTGTATTCTGTGTTCAATCAAGACCTTTAAGTCTTGTCCTTAGAATGAGAGTAAACTTATTGGCACTCGATGCTGCTGCCAGGGGTCATCGAGTAGAGTATGCCCTGGCCCATTGTGACCCAATACACACAAAAGGAAGCACTGCATGACCCTGTTAGATACTCACGATTCTTCCTTGTTCCTAAGCCCATTGATGCAGCCACCGCATCCATCATCTCACTGGGCACCTTCCTCTTTTCACCGCCACTCCACTTTACCAAGCACGATGTCCTTCTCCTGACGACATGGCCAAATATGTAAGACGACATCTTGCCATCCTTGCCTTAAAGGAACATTCTGGCCTAACTTCTTCCAACACAGATTGGTTTATCCTTTTAGCAGTCCATGATACTTGCCGTATTCTTCTCCAGCACCACCGTTCAAATGCATTGATTCTTCTATGGCCTTCCTTAGTCAATGCCTAACGTTCACATGCATAGGAGGTAATAGAGAATAAGATGGCTTGGGTCCAGCACACTTTAGTCCTCAAAGTAACATCCTTGCTTTTCAACATTCTAAAGAGGTCTTGTGTAGCCTATTTGACTAGTGCAACACGCCCTTTGATCTCTTGATTGCTATTTCCATGATACTGATTGTGGAGTCCAACAAGACATCCTTGACAACTTCAACCTTTTCTCATTTTATCATGATGTAAGGATAGGGTCATTGGTCTCAGCAGCCAGCAACCAAGTTTCATTTGAAATACCAGTAGCATAGCTTCCAACATCACAGCAATACACAAGTCACCATAGTACAACAAAGTGACAGAAAAGTGATGGTTAGTATAAGGTAAGAATTTCATATTCTTCATTGTTGTTTTTTCAACACTATATAAAGAGACAGTGATTTAAGTTCCATAAACTGATAAGTTTCATGGCCGTTTGTTTTCTTTCAGATATTTTGACTATGGTTTCGACACTAAGGTATGACAATATAGTAAAACCAGGTGTGCTGCCAAATATCAGATGTATTTTGTCTATAGAGTTTCTAACTTTTTGCCTCTAAGTTTAAAATTTCAAATAAATTATTCACTGTTATCAAAGTTACTGAAGTCTTTGTTGTCTCTTAGAGAGAGGCTCCTATGGTGGAATAAAGCTCTGGTAACATCATAATGTTCCAACTGGGCCACCAATCACAAGATCAGCAGCTCACACCTATGGCCACCCCACGAGGAGAGAGCCTAGGCTTTCTCCCCCTGCAAAGATACCTGATTGAATGGTGGAACTATTCAATTATGTGATATGTAAATATGTGCCACCAAAACTATTGGAAAAAATCTAATAAAGGAGATAAGGTAAAACAAACAGCAACAAATGATATATTGTCTCAATGCACAGGGGCAATTCTACTCGATCCTATAGGATAATGAATCAGAATCAATGAGATGACAGTGAATTGGGTTTGGTAAGGTGGAAAATAAGTCTTCTGTAGGATTGAGGTACAGTGAGTGAAATGTCTTTTTTTTTTAATCTTTGCCATTTATTTTTTAAAATCTTATTCAAAATATTAAAGAATACAGTTCAGATAGGAAAAAAATCACTGCAATACACAGTTCGGCTGTATTTTCATTGACTTTGCCTTCTTATTAGGGTCCGAAACTGTCCATCTGGGAGATATGATAAACAGTGATCCGTCTATCCTGATACATGGTGCAGTCCCAGACTCACCCAGCCTTTGTTGCTTGATGTTTAGAAACTAGTAGGGTCATGTTTTCTAAAATATGTACAATGACAATTATAGGTCAACCGTGGTTCAAAAATGCCTTTACACATTGATCAGTTCTTTATGATGAAAATGTGGGCAAAAGTAAAACACAGTAAGTAATTTCCACTCACAGTAAATAAACAAGGAACACAAAACAAGTATGGAAAGGAGAGGGGGGTCAGTGTATGCATGTATCTTTTCTGTATAACAAACAACTTCATTCCGAGTCAACTTTCATTTGAAAGACCAAGACACAGTATCATTTAAGTGACAGCAGCCCCTAACACTTCGTATAAAGTAGTAAAGTGAACAAACATCATATAATTTTCAACTCTGCCCCTTGCATTGAAGGCTTGGAGAACCCATGCTTTAACCAACTGCTAGCTAATAGCAATTGTTTATATCTTTAATATTGTACCACAATTTCCACCTCTATATTTAATTCAGTAATTCAGACCAAAAAAATAGCCCTACAACATTTATCTTTGCCCACTGCCAAGTTAAAAAAATTCTACTGCCAGAATTTCTGGATAACTTTCATGTGTTAACTAAACATGGTCAGTTTGAGCAATAACATTACCTTAAATCATGTTTAAATGGCTCAAAAATATCCAGAACAAACTCCCTGAAATAAAAAAGTATAACGTAAGTGAAAAGTATTGTTTCAATTGCCCTTGTGCATGACAGTTGGGAAGCACAACTAATGTGTGCTAAAAAAATAGTATCTGGAGGGAGGGCAGAGTCCGAGTCAGTTGTGCCAGATATTTTAGAATTTAGTCAATAGTTCGGGATCTTGTAAAAGGAGCATCCATCACTAATACTTGCAGAAGTGTAGAAAGGAAATCTAAGCACTGAAGTTCCCAGGGCATATTTGTCTTAAGTAGTAACACACTGATGTATACAGCTCAGCCTCACTTGCTGATCCACATGGAGAGAGAGACCAGAGAGCAGGGAAGTGGGGGAGGGGAAGGAGGGCAAGGAGAAAGGGAACAGGGGAGAGAGGACTGGAGGGGAGGAAGGGGAGAGCAGAGAGAGCACAATTTCTTGAAATGGCTCTCCTACCTAAGTGTCAGTATCTCCCGCCAAATGATTGGGTAGGTTATGCAAATAGGATGTGTGTAACACTACGAGAGCAAGCTTTTGTTACCACCTTCCTCACTGTAAGGATGGTCCATCTTTGGTGCAATATATAGAGAAAAACCTTGAGGACCTCAGAAGACCATGGGTAAGATTTCTGTCTGAAGTAGTGGAGGCCAACAAGATCAGATGCATCAGGCACTGTTGCAAAAAGATCCAGAAGAGCAATGTGAAGACGATAAAGCACTATCTGCTCATCTAGCCTCAGATTATGGGACTGTCGGGCAGTGCAACAGAGGAACTGACTTCCTGGACCACTGAGGCAAAGTCGAAGGGATCATGGGGCTGAGAGACTGAAGACCTGGGAGAGACTTGGTTACCACCTGGCTGAGAGCCTGAGAACTCAGAAGAGAGCCTTGGTTTCTGGATGAGGAGACCAATGACTGTATTCTTACTGTTTACTGACCCTCACTTCCCTAATAAAGTCCAATGATTGTGAGTATTGTCTGTGAATCATGTGTGGCCATCGCAACACATTATCGAGCCCAGCCTAGATGTGGAGTGGTGTGGGAGAAATGGTTGGTGTCAGAATAGGTAAGGAAGAATGGGGCAGGGAGACATATCTGGCTCTGTTGCCCTGTGTTAATAGGGAAGGCCGAGGTCAGATATGTCCTCTCCCATGATGTTGAACAGAATGAATTGACACCAGCATCTAACTGAATTTAAAGACAATGTAGGTGCACAATTATGGAAATTTAATGTAAATAGCATAGCTGCCTGTTTCAATCACCAGTTTCAATTTTTAGAAAAATGTATTATGAGTTCTAGAGTGAATGTTGCCATTTAGTCACAGCATTTCTTTAATCTTTCTTCTCTGCTTTATGTCATAAAGCCGCATGAGCATTTTCCATGTGTATGGAGATTTCTCAAGGTAATCTACTAATATAACATTAAGCTGATACTTTTAGCTTTTCTTCTTCCATATTTATCTATTTAGAATGCATAGTCAGCTGGCACCAAGGAATAAAATCTTTCTGTCTTTTTATCTCCCAAATAGGTTTCTTTGAACTATTTGAATCATAGCATGAGGGTGGTGGGAAGAGAAGGCAAACCTGTGGTTCAGCTATTGCTGTCACCCAAATCCATTGGCTCTCCATCGCTCCACGATTTCTGTTGTCTAGTCAGATGCACAGCCCAGAAGGCCCAGATGCCTATTTCTGCCCTTTCAGTCTCTCATCAAAGAAAAAACAAAAACTTAATACTCATGCCATCTTTCCTTCAACTTTCGATCAGGACTATAACTCCTAGCAAGGCAGCGGAACTTTTCCAAGAACTCTGCATATGAATCATAGCCTCGCTTAGTAGTTTTGTTGTCTTGGGGTGGAAAGATCATTCTGACAATCAAATGTATTAAGCAGGTCCAGATTATTAGATTAGGTGTTCCAATTGTGCTTTATTTTCTTCATGTTAAGGATGACATTAACATCACCTCAAATAAAGGTATACTTCCTTAATTTTATTGTGAATTAGATATTCTCAATTTATTTGCCTGCAGGTCCCCACTTGTGAGGAGATTATAACTCATAGTGACTCTATAGGTCAGAGTAGAACTGTTGCATAGGGTTTCTGAGGCTGTAAACATTAGAAGTGAATAGGTTCTGTGGCTAAGCAGACTATCTCTGGTGGTGCACCTAGTGGATTCTAACCCATGACCTTTTGGTTCACAGAGAGTGCTGTAACCACTGCATTGCTGGGTCTCCTCTTTGTCTCCATACCACAGGGAAAAAAGCTAATGTAGCTATTATTACCAGACCTTGAAAAATTACAAGTCAGTTATAGTAGTTATAACTATACTATACTATAGCTCGATAACTACTATAGTAATTATAGAGCTGCTATAACACTAATTCCACAAGTGGGGGCTTTAATGAACAAACATTGTTTTCATAATTTTGAAGCCTAGAAGTCCAAATTCAGGGTACAGGATCTAGGGGAACTCTTTCCTGATCCACTTAAATCCTTGCTTCTTGCATTCTCTTCCGTGATGTCTTCGCGGTCTCCAGGTGACATCCATCGTTATGTATTTTTGTGAAATGTGCTCAATGCTTAATACATATTATACTCTATCTCAAAAGTGATTGGTATGAAACACACACTATACTGACATTTATATGGCCACACTGACATGAAAGAATCTATTCATAAATGGGAAAGCATCCACAGGTACCGGAGACACAATTTAGTACAAAATACCATGCATATCACTTAGTTAAATTACAAAATGGTTTACTCTATTATCTATTGTGGGTTTGTTGCCAAAAATAATCTTGAAGGGAAGGCCAGTGTAGTAAATTTATTCTTTCATATTTTAATTTTCAAAGGAAATAGCAAGTAGTTTAAATAGATTCTAAGTTCTAGGAGCGCTGAGATCCATTGTTTTTCCTTGTCTCCCTATAGCGTTTCACGCAAATAGCTCAATCCATTATTTGGATATGAATGAATGAAGATATGAAAGAAAATGATAATATAGATGTTTTCATCTGAACATAAAAAAATAATCCTAGAACTGTATGTAGTTGAACTTTCTGTTCATACAAAATAGGCCCTTGGAAAGATGCCCTTTTTATGTCACTAGTCAGCTCTGCCAGCACAGACAGTCATGTAGCCTACCCAGGTGGCAGTGTGCCACAGGACAGCAGCAAGCCACAAAACCTATTTAATTATATACTTTTCCTCTTTGGCTATTTTCTCTCATGTTATCATAACCAGCTTCATAATTAGTAATGCTTTCATATACTAAATAGGAAATATATTATCATGAGGTATTCCTTTTGCTAAAATGTTAAATTCCTTATTCCAATGAAGTTTGAAGTGTGCAGAATAAAGTAGCAATTAAGGATTCAAATTCTTCTAAAATTGTACTTTTCTTAAACCTGAGGTCAATTACCCTACTGAGAGGATCAATGGAACTTTTATAAAAGAAGAAGTAAGTACATTTGCTTATGTACTGTTTCCTAAAGAGACCATCTAAAACTTCCTTAGATGCTTAAATGTTATGTAACCCACAAAGAATTGATAGCTATTGCTGAAATATTCTCTATTTTCTTCCCAGTTACCTATTGGAAACTGGCTTCACTTTTTCAGTGCCCTAACAAGAATACTACTGAAACTGTAATCAATATCATACAGCAGTTTTAATAACACCAGGGATATCATAAGCAATGTATATTCTGTTGACATTGTTGACATCTTTTCCATTCTCAAAAAAAAGGATTTTTTTTACCTCCCCCAGATTTTTCCATTAGTAACTGTAAGTATGAGCCAAATAGTGGTTTTCATGATTCTTTTGGAGCAGATATTAAAGATTTCAGAAATATTAACATTTTGTTAACTCCTTCATTATACTCTTATTTCAAATTATGTTAATAATCTGTAGCTCCAGTGTCTTTAGAGAGTGTCTTAATGAAAAGTGCATTATTGGATAGAAGTTGCTACTTGGGCCTTTTTGGTGAAGTGTTTGTTTTTGTTGTTATTAGCTGCCGGGGAGTTTGTCCCCACTCGACAATCATATGTGAGACTCAAGAGATGCTGCTGCTCATCCTCACACACGCTGCTACGTGACGGGATATTATGCAATTTCCCCTCACCTGCAGGTACGGGCTGTGATATGTATGGTAGTCACTCTTCTTAGAGCACTGTTGCAGCCATTGTATCAATTGTTGTGTGCCATACTGTGCCATTCTAGTGACTGATGTTTGTGATGGGATATGATGTAGTATGGTGTAATGTGATGTGATGTGACAGGCAGGTTTACATATGGTGGTCAATCTTCTTAGTCCATTGTTGCAGCCACTGTCTCAATCTCTCTCACTGAAGATCTTTCCCAAGCATGATAACTTTTTCCAGGTACGGTTCTCTCTTGATATCATGTCCAAGTACCAAAATGCCTGAGACAAAGTCTGACCATTCTTGCTTCTAAGTAACATTCTGATTGTACTTCATCTGAGACAGATTTATTAGTTCTTTTTTTTTTTTGGCAATTCATGATATATTTAGGATTCCTCACCATCATTCAAATGCACCACTTCTGCTTCAGACTTCCTTATTTATTCCCCACCTTTCATATGCACAAAAGTGATGTCTTTCATTTTAACATTTTAAGAGGTCTTGTGCAGGAGTTAACAAATGCAATGAGGGGTTTGATTTCTTAACTGCTGCTTCCATGAACATCAATTGTGGGTACAAGCAAGATGAAATCCTTAACAACTTATATCTTGCCTTGTGATCATGATGTAGCCTATTGCTTCAATTGTGAGGATTTTCATTTTATTTGCGTTGAGTTGTAATCTACACTTAAGGCTGTAGTCCTTGATCTTCATCAGCAAGTGGTCCATATGGTGGTCAGTCTTCTGAGATTCACAGTCTCTTCTGAGCAACAAGCACAGAATGCTCATGCTCCTCACTCAAGGGACCATCTCTGGCATGAGAGCATTGACAATACTACCCTTTGGGTTACCTATGCCCATATGCCTGTCCTTCAGGTGGACTAAGGCATATTTCCAGCATCGAGACCCAGATTGGATGATCAAAGGCTTGTGGATAATAAGGCCATCTTTGTTCACTTTCTGGATCTGCTGAGATGAGCTGGCATTGAAGATCCCATTGGTCTCATTGGGGTCCAGCCTGACTTTCTTCTTGCCCTGGTGGAGGAGGTTGGAGACAAGGTCCTGAAGCCTGAGCTTATTAAAGGCGGTGGCTACAGTAGGGAAGGAAAGCATCCACCTTTCCTGATTTTAAACCATTGGACTCCTCTTGTTCTAATCATGCAACTGCCTTTGGATTGTGGACAGGTTCCACATGAGTATAATTAAATGTTCTGGAATTCTTTCTTTATGATATTGTTCATAGTTGGTTATGAACCACACAGTTGAATTCCTTTGCATAGTCAATAAAACAAGGTAACATATTTCTGATAGTCTCTGCTTTCGGCCAAGATCCATCTGATGTGTTTTCATCTCCTCTTTTGAATCTGGTTTTAACTTCTGGCAGCTCTCATTGCCATGCTACTGACACCATTTTTTT
>NW_022111373.1:105049371-105057144 GCF_000313985.2 Echinops telfairi
GAAACAAGTGTAATTTTTAGAAAGACATTTCAAATAAAGTGAGGAAATATTTTAACATCTAATGATGTTTTCTACAGATAAATTGCAAATCAAAGAACTTAAAGGCACTTCTATGCGTGTGTTTTGTTATTTACTTATATTCATTATAATACACACATAGACACTATACATATATATACATACAGAGTAAGTAAAAAGTATTACTAAAAATTATAGAAAATTTCTTTAACAACAAAAGAAGTCAAATTGTGAATCTTCTGCTTCTCAGCATAGCCTCCATCTAGGGCTAAGCCAATACATTTGGATTTCCGTCTCTCAAAACTTCTTGAATTCCGTGCTCTTATTTTACAGTGATTGAAATCACCACAGTTTTGGCATACATGAGGGATTCAACCTTTTTCCTTTGAAATGTTCTTTGAGTTTTAAAACAACAAAAACGTCTGAATGGGCAAGATCAGGGCTGTGCGATGAATGGGGTAAAATTTCCAAAACCACGATCCCGATTAACCTTTTACTCTGACAAATGGGCAGGTGCAATGTAGTAATGGAAAAAAATTCCTTCGGGCCAACTCCCCAGGTCTTTTTCTACAAGTGTTTTCCATTTTCTTAAACCATCTTCTGTTTTTATAAAGTTTTATTGGCATATCCTTCACATATCATACAATTTAAAAACTCGATCATATAAAGAGGATTTGTACAATTATCACCGAATCTTTTCAGAACATTTTGTTCTCGAACTCATTGTTAGCTCCCCATTTCCTCTCATCTTTCTTTCTTTTTTAAAAATTAATAACTCGTTTTATTAGGGGCTCTTAGGTATATTATAATAATCCATACATCCAGAATATCAAGCAGACAAGTACAAATGTTGGCACCAACAATTTCAAAACATTCTCTTTCTTATTGAGTCCTTTGATCTCAGCTGCTCTTCATTCCCTCTCTCTCCCACTGCAACAGCCCATGAACACTTTATTTAATATGCACTGTTACTATTTATGCATATCTTATAGTGACCATTCTAACCCTTCCCCTACTATCCTGCTATTCCTCTCCCTCTAGGGCAGTTATTCTGACACCATGGTGATTCGTTTCCCTCCCCCCCCCCACCACATCCCGCCTCCATTTCATCCCCCGAAGGTCCCGGACGATTATTACTGTTTCTAATGGGGTTTGTCTGTCCTGAATTCCGTATATTGAAAGCTCTCGTCTGTACCGGTGTATGTACACCAGCTTAGCAGGATTTGTGAAATAGGACTGAAGTCATAATAGTGGGGGCAAGGAAGGATTAAAGAACTAGAGGAATGTTGTGTCAATGCTGTGTTGTGTCAATGTGTCAATGCTAACCTGCCCGCTGGATGTATCTTCGTGTCCAGTTAACCCCAGATGGGCTCTGGGCCTCTACTTTTAGCCCTCTCTCCACCTTGATGAGATTGTTTATTTCTGATGCCTGTTCCGTCTACACCCCATCTTCACACAAGCTGGTGTAGTTCTTCCATGTGGGATTTGCTGATTTCCTGCTAGATAGCCGCTTGTCTGGCTTCCAGCTTTTAAGACCCCAGAAGCTATATCTTTTTTTTTATTTTTTTTTTTTTAACATTTTTTAAAATTGAAAGATCCTTTTATTGGGGCTTTTACAACTCTTATACCAATCCATACATCAAACGTATCAAACATATTTGTACATACGTTGCCATTATCCTTTTCTAGACATTTACTTTCTATTGAGCCCTTAGTATCCCATTTGCTTTCATCACCGAATTTGCTTATGCACACTGTTTGCCTTAAACAATCATGTTGGGGCGGTGGGCATCACCCAGGCCCACAAAGTGTTCTTGTTTGGAGGGAATACTTAAGTAGAGGCCTCAAGTCCATCCACAACCTCCATCTATTGCCATATAAATATGTGTACATAGGCCAATACCTTTATTTCTGTGTATTAATATACTTACATATGTATAGGTCTATGTTTATATCACTATTCAAAGTTTTGCTTCCTGGTTCTTTCCTCTATTTCCTTTTACCTTCCTCCTGCCCCACTATCATGCTCACTCCTCTTTTGACTCTTCGTAATTCGTCTTGACTAGATTACGGTTTCTCCAACACTGCCAGGAACTCCACCCCCCACCACCTTTGCTGTCAATTTTGTATCACTAGTTGTTCCCCTGTCCATGCTGTTATTTGCTCACCACTCCCTTTCCCCTGCATCCTCCTCCCTCAATTCCCCCAGAGCTGTTCGTCTCCTTGCTTTATCCTCGGGCTTGCTTCTTATGCCTATTCCAAGCTATGCTCACCCCCTCCCTAGAAGAATGTGCTACAGAGGACAACACTGAAGCTACAGGCTGGTGAGAGGGGCAGCCTGCCTCTCCCACAAGGGAGCAAACTAAGAAAGAAAGGAGAGAGAGTCAGGGACTAGACCCCATTCTGCCACACCACGTCCTGATGACGACATCCCTGTACAGAGTGGCTAAGGCACAGAGGGCCAACAAGAGCTCGACATGCTCTCTCTTCACTGAAGCATAGTGCTACAAAGAACAATACTGGGGACACAGCACGGGAAGGGAGTCTGCTCTGACCATCCCCCAGAGTGGGGTGAACCAAGAAGGGAATATAACAGACCAGCAATGGGAACAAAGTCACGAAACTCCTGAGGAATCCTGAAAATAGACTTCAGACTTGGAGGGGCAGTGCCCGAGCTCTGTCAGACTGGTGGGAGATAGTCATTAAGGTCAGAAGATAGACCTGGAATTATAAATAGGTTTTATTGTTGTTGTTGTTGTTGTTGTTGCTTTTTTTGTGTGTTTTGTCTCCATTGTTTTGTCTATCCAGATAAGATAGGCATGAGAAGCAAGTCCTCTCATCTTTCCCTGCAAAGTCCATAGGCAATTATAAATCCAGCTACTGTTTCAATAGGTTTACCAACCCTGGATTTCATATACAGCAAATCATAGAAAGCACACAGGAAACAAACAAGCAAGCAAGCTAACAAACAAACAAATGATTATTCAAAACAGAAAACTTCAATCAAAAAGAAAGTAGAAACTACAAAAACTGAAATAACTTTAGAATGGGTCATAAGGAAAATCAAATGATAAACTACAGCATTTGAACCTAACTACATCTGCTATAATCAACTTTACAATATCTCTGGCTGATATCAAGGCTATTCAGATCCCTCAACTAGGGTCAGAGGAGTCTCTGGAGGCTCACTCCATGTGAAGACCAGGAAAATAGTTTCCATTGTCATCCATCAGTTCTTTGATCTGCCTTATTTGATGTCCAATGTTCACATGCATACATATGAAACAATTGAAAATACTATGGCAAAGATTAGGGTGTGCCTGAGTTAAACTATGTTCTTTGCAAATTATCCCCTACCTCCTCAGAAAATCACGATGACGTGATGTATTAGAATATTTGTTAATAGGGTTGGAAACTTAGTTGTATAGGCTGAGAATGTAGAATAGCTGAGAGAAGAAGTTTCTTTTGTACTTTCAGCTATGACACTAGTGGCACAAACACAGCATTAAGATTATAGCCCCCCAAATAGGACTTCCTAACCAGGGGGAGACCCACAGTAGGAAGGCTCTAATTGTATACCTCACGCAGCCATCTTGGATGGAAGAGTTGTTGGCCAGGAAGGATGTTGTGTTTTTTTAATTGTCCCATTTGAGACCTTTGCGTAAAGTGAGGTGTGCATGAAACAGTCATTCTCTTTGCCTGGACAGCTTTTGAGCCAAGGGGTCTGCTTATCCTGCATACTGTTCATCTCTAATTGAAAATAATAAAACGGTTTTTCGTGGGTGCGCGTTCAGGCTCTCATCAGACAGGCCTGATGTTTATGGAGCAATCCTGAGTAGGCATTCCCTCTGTCTTCTGGTGGTCTCCTGGCTGTCTAGAAGCTGGGGCCCATTTGAGAATACAGAGCCGATTATGCTGCATCTCAAATTTGGAGCAGCAAAGCAGGATCTGACAATGTTGACATTCAAACCAGGACACAAAACAATCTCAGTTCAATCTGACCTGTGGCATGCCATATTACTTTTTTAGGATAAACCTCTTTTCAGGGTAACACAATGGGTGTATGGATTTGATCTTCAGTTGCTGAGAGATGGTCACAAAGTAACCCTGTTTCTACCAACAATATGCTCCCAGTGAGTGTCAGAATCTCTCTGAGCATAACTTTGACATGATCAGCAGTGGCTTTTAGGAGTACCTGCAGAGCAGGGTTTCAGCAGGCAGCTGCGTACGCATGAACTTAGCTTCACATGTTCGACTTTGGAATAGTGAGTTCCCCCTGTAAAATCAATCATGTTCCAGGGAACAGGGGGAGAAATATCAGAGCTTTCCAAGTTCCTGTTCCTGTCTGCAATGAAGGTCGACCAGAGTAGAGTACGGGGGAATGCAGTCCAAGGTCAATGGATGATTTCAAACCCTCTCCCCCATTTTTCTTTCATTTCCTATCCTCAGTAAAACTTGCATGCATAATATTCTCATGTTAACACATAGGGGAAAAGAATGGTGAAACTTCCTTTTAGTGTGCCAAAGTGATTCACCTTATTCACATCGTGTGAGCAGTATTATTCTCCATATATACAAATATCAAGCCTCTTGTGATAAAGAATTATGATTCATAAGGGATGAATGCCAATATGGTAAGAACATTTTTGTGCTGTCTTCAGCCTCATATTTATGAAGATATTTTTGACATCAATGTTTCCCAGTCACCTATTTTACTTACCAGAATTGGTGACTACACAGAGCATTAAGAATTAAGTGGGAGCTGGAATGTTGCTCAGAATTAAATATTGCAATACAACTGTAACCTTTATGTTTCACAATAAACAAGCCCAATTATGTTTCTGTCCTCTGGATCCAGGAGGTTTGCTGTGCCAGAATCTTGGGTCCAGAGGACAAGCTTCTTGCTGGTAATGAAATCCCCGCATCCTGCTCCTCTTGGATGACTTAATATGCAGCAGGATGGAATTCCAATGAATCCTGCCCACAATTACTCACAATTACCGACTTTCTTACTAGAGCCATGTAGGCAAAGGTCTTTGGCAGGAGTTAGAGACTTTGGTTAAAAGAGCCACATTAAACAATTCATTGGCCCTGCACTTGCCATCAAGAAGCATTGATAATTATTGGTGATTGGAATGTAAAAGTTGGAAACAATGAGGAAAGAACAGTAGTTGGAATATCTGACTTTCTTAAATAGAAACAAAGGTAGAGCTCTGAGGATAGAATTTTGCAATACAATAGCTTCTTCACCATAAATATCTTTTTTTCAATAACATAAAGGACAACTTCACATGTAGGTTTCTGGAGATGGAATAGACAAATCAAATTTACTACATTTGTTGGAAAATATCATGGAGAAGCTCAATATCAGTCAAAAGAAGGTCAAGAGATAATGCAGAACAAAGTATAAATTTTTCATTTCGAAGCTGACATTGAAACAAATTAAAATCAGTCCACGAGAGTGAAAATATGGCCGTGAGTATATTCCTGCTGAATTTCAGGAACATCTTAAGACTAGATTTCATTCACTGACCAGTAATGACAGAAAACCCGACGAGCTGTGAGCAGACATCAAGAACATCATACATGAAGAAAGGTAAAGATTGTTAACAAGACAGGAAAGAAAGAGAAGATTAAAGTGGATGTAAGAAAAGACTCTGAAACTTGCTGTTGATTTTAGAGTAGCTAATGTTCTTGGATGACATGATGAGGTAAAAGAACTTAACAAATAATAAATAAGGCTAGCTCAAGAAGACAAAAGTAACATATTAAAATGAAGTGTGTAAAGACTTGGAGTTGGCAAACTGTAAAGGAAGGGCATGCTCTGCATATCTCAGTCTGAGAGTGAGGAAAAACCCCCAAGCCTTCCGTTGCATATTCAAGGTTCTTTAGGCCAAATATTGAAAAATGCATGAAGGCTCAACATAGTAAAGATGACAATCCTACCTAAAGCACTTTACAAGTTCAATGCCATACCAATTCAATTACCATCAACCTTCTTCAAAGAATTGGAAAAACTGACCACCAATTTCAAATGTAGAGGGAAGAAACCCAGAATTAACAGAGAACTCCTTAAGAAGAAGGACACAGTTGGAGGACTCGCCTTACCCGACTTTAAAGCCTACTACACAGCTACAGTGATTAAATGAGCGTGGTACTGGCACAACGACAGACACTCAGACCAGTGGAAAAGAATAGAAAACCCAAGAATAAAACCATCAGCATATAGACAACTGATCTTTGACAAGGGACCCAAAACTATCAAGTGGGAAGCGGATTCCCTTTTTAACAAGTGGTGCTGGAAACAGTGGATATCCATATGTAGAAAGATGAAACAAGACGTTTACCTCACCCCATGCACAAGAATAAGCTCAAAGTGGATTCCAGCAGATATATTTTATTCTTCTTAATTCTATTATGTCAAACAGTGTAACGTGGTATGGTGTGATTATCTTAAAAATTTAGGCTAAATATGTTTTCACTATTTTTGCCCAGAATACTATAGGAGGCATTTTATATATAACTCGGACTATTTATATGCGGAGAAAGCCACTTTATCTGCTTGTCTTGCTTCCTGATTTTGTTGGTTTCAGAAACCTTTATCATTGTATCTTCCAACACCACTGTCTCTTTAACTTTCCCCTTGAAATGATTATAGGCTATAATCTCACCACTGGAAAATTTAGCAATGATATTTCACTAGCTTCACATGATTAAAAGATGCGCTTTTTTTCTAATGAGTAGACCTTGAAAGTTGATTGTTTATAGTCATTGTTAGGTCTACCAGGGAAAAATAGCTAAGTACATGTGCTCAGATTCCTTCTCAGCTTTTACAATTACAAATACAGGTCTGGAGCCCAAAGATATTTGCCTTTGAAGCAGTAATAGATGGAATTGAAAATGACCAAAACAGTTAAATATGCAGGAGAAAGAGGTAGCTACCCAGAGATATTTCAGAGATAATGAAAGAGGAAATGAAAATAAGAATCACTAACTTAAACAATATTCAAGGCAATAGAAGAAGAGATTTTTAAACAAGTTTAAAAATGTTTTCTGCACTCCACTTTCAGTATCTCAAAGATATCTTCAAGGTAGACCTTCATTAACATTTAAAATCTTGATGATTCAGTTCAATATCGATACATTCTAAGGTTTTCAGTATCTGAGGTAAGAGCAAGATAATCCAATTACATATTCATAATTCATTCAATTACATATAAGTACATATGGATTCCGGTTTGGTTTTTATTGTTGTTAGATTCCATCAAGTCCAAGTTCACTCTCAGGAAACCAGTGTAACCAAAGAGAAGGGACCTCCTGGCTAGTATATGTGGAAGCAGATCACCATTTCTTTCTCCAACACGACTGTGTGAGGGTTGAACTCTCAACCTTTTGGTGAGCAGCCTACTTCTTGTCCCACCAACAGCTTCTTCCAGGTTGGGTAATTGTATAGAGGGAGTGTATCATTAATTTCATAGGGTGGATGGATTTATGATCTACCACTGGGTGTCTAAGTCTAAAATCCTTAAAAACTATTGGTAGAATTCATAGATTTACTGAAGTCCATATCTATCAGGTGACTATCAATTAGGATAAGAGTCACTATTTATGAAACAACTAGCTCCATTGTTTCTAGATATTTTCAGGTAATAGTTTGACACCTGTTTCCCTTTTGATGCTTCCTGCTATTTGTAATAAACATTTATCAAGGCTATGTAAAATGGGAGTAATTATCCTCACTTCAAACTTTACAGT
>NW_022111373.1:105058538-105059769 GCF_000313985.2 Echinops telfairi
GACTGTGCCCTCACTATGGATTGCAACTCAAAGTAGAGATGACCAATATGCTCACAAATGGACCCACAGACAACATCATGTTAAATGGAGGAAAGGTTAAAGTTGTCAAGGAAATGTCTTGCTTGGATCCACAATCAATGTTCATGGAAGCAGCAGTCAAGAGATCAAAAGATGGATAGTATTGGGTAAATCTGCTGCACAGGACCTCTTTAGAGGATCACTTTGCATACTAAGGTGGGCCACTTTCCATACTAAGGTGGGCCTGACCCAAAACATGGTATTTTCAATTGCCTCACGTATTTGGCAAAACCAGACAAAGACTAAGGAAGATTGCAGAAAAATTGATGCATGATAGTGTTGCTGGAATATACTGATAATACTGTGAACTGCCAGAAATATAAATCAATGAGTCTTATAAGAAGTAAAGGCAGGTTGCTTCTTAGAAGCAAGGGTAGGGAGATTTTGTCTTGTATACTTTTTTTTTTTTTTGGTCACTGGCATGTTATTGGTTGTTTTGCAGAACAGTACAGAAATGGTAAGAGGAATCTGTGTGCAATTATCAAGGCATTTATTGAAATTCTAAAATCACATGAAGTTATGGTCTACTCTAAATTACAGGGACTTTTTAGTTTTAAATTTAGGGGCATATTTTCCTTAGGATGATAACAAGTACCAATTGAGCTCAGTGTTGATAAGCTATTACATCCTTAGTCCCACTAAACCACAGTTTAATGTGACATATACCTCATACTCAAATTTTCAACCTATCGCAAGACAATAAATTTATCAGGAAAACCAGACTTTCACGACCAAAGGTGATCCAGGATGCACAGTTCTAGCAAGAGAGTCAAGATGAGGAACCATTTTTCAAATTCTAGTACAATTCTACCCAAAACAACAGGGAAATAGACTTTAAAATAGTCACTTCATGGAAATGAATGACCATAACTCCAAATTCCCATTTTAGGGATACAACCTACCCTTTACCATCCTATCCACCACTTGTCTGTCAGTTTGTTGTACTGTGGTGGCTGTGTGTAGCTCTCTTAAGGAAGCTATGTCACTGGTATTTCTTTTTCTTTTTTTTAAAATCCTTTTATTAGGGGCTCATACAACTTTTATCACAATGCATACGTACATCAATTGTACATTCATTGTCCTCATCATTCTCAAAACATTTGCTCTCCACTTAAGCCCCTGGCATCAGCTCCTGATTTTCCTCTCCCTCCCC
>NW_022111373.1:105061393-105062516 GCF_000313985.2 Echinops telfairi
CCAAGCAACAATATACAACAAAACAACAACAAACCAATGACAAAAAACAGACAAAACACAACAAGAAAGAAAAGCTTGTAGTTAGTTCAAGGATTGTTTGTTGGACTTTAGGAGTGTTTTCCAGCCCAGTCTGTTGGGGCACCACACCCTGACCCCAAAGTCCACCTTCAGTATTCCCTGAGGACCTCACAGCTCCATTCCCTAGCTGTTCTGTTGCACCCCCTTAGTGTTTTGCTTCAATGTGGTGGGATCAGATTGGGTGTAATTCCCACACTGTGTCTCTAGTGTTGTCCCCTGTAGGGCTATGGGTCAGTGAGGGGCGTCATGTCTCATACTGGGGCCGGCCATGTGGTCCTTTCTGAGGTCAGGCTGCTCTAACTGGGAAACTGGTCCTCATAGCCTGGTGGGCCAGGATGTGCTCCACTCTCTCCTCCTCATCCTTCATCTGCTCCCATGTGCTCTGATCACATATGTTGCTCTCCCAAAGCTGAAGATTCAGTGCCATCCTTTGAAATAAATTCTTCTGGGGGGAGGGGCAGGTGTCCACTTAGTAGTTAGGATTGGGGCCGACCCCCCAGACCTCTCCACTGGTTCCCTACTCCACGCCGGCATGTTGCATTCACATCTTGGAGCACTGGGTTGAAGTCTGGTGGTCCCTCTTTCCCTGTGGAGATATAAACAATACTGTCCCCTTGGGTGGGTTAGTGCCCTGTGCCCTACTACCTATTTATTTTTTACTATTATTATTTTTTCATTTCCCCACCCCCTTTTTAGTTGTCTACCATGTGTGTCTCTTTATTTGGTCTGGTCCCTGCCATATTACCTGGTCCTCACCCCAGGAATGTTTGTATACAGTAGCTTTTTCCCTATGCCCCTTTTGAATTTTTTTTTTTTAAAAGCTTACCTCAGTGGACTAATGTTGTACTTGTCCTTTTGTGCTTGGCTTACTTTGCTTAGCATGATTTCCTCCAGTTCAAATTTATCTCACCTCAGGCACTGGGTCAACATGTTTTGGGTTTATCTCTAACTGCAGTCCTATGTCAGGAGGGCCTGGCTTCATGGTCAAGATGTCTGTCAAGCCTGTTCTCCCAGGGTCTCTTATTCCTTCCATTCAAGCAGTCAC
>NW_022111373.1:105063932-105074492 GCF_000313985.2 Echinops telfairi
ACACACACACACACACACACACACACACACACAACCCCTATTCTCAACCCAGAATTAGTATGTGGTAGTTATATAGTTTTATGTAAACTTGAAGATATATAAAGGTGTCCCCGTCATCAGGTCACAGCCTGATTGTGCCTCCTTGTGGGAGTGTCCTTCTCATAAGGAGGGCCCGGGGACCTCACCCTCTCTGCCTTCATCTCCCTCTCCCTTCCCCTTCCGCCTTGTTGACCACCATGAGAGCTACCGGAGGCCTGAGATGTTTTCACAGACCTTGTATCCACACAACTTGGCACCAACTGGCCTCTAATTTTCCTGCATTCTGTATCATTGTATGTGGCTGCATGAGACTAAATAGGGATTTATGGGCTAATATTGGACTTATTGACCTGAGTTGGACTGGGCTGGGATATCTTCTTGATATATAGTTACTTCTTGAAATAAAGCTCTTTCTTACACATATCTGACCATCACTGGATTTGTTTCTCTGGTCAACCTGGCCTAACACAGAACATTAAACCAGAATGGGATGCACGACATGCAACCAGGTAAAGACATTACAGAAACAGGAATGATCTTATTTATTATATAAGTAAGGAGGTATATTTGTTCCTTCCCTATTTTAAAGAGAGTGATTAATGTTCTCATCCTTCTGGCCTGGAAATAGGGATGGCCCAACTGAATTCCCCCAAAGTTCCTTTCAGAAAAGCCAGTAAAAAACAAAAGCACAAACCAAAATTCTATTGAGTGGATTCTAATTCATAGCAACCTGTCAGCACAAAGTAAAATGTTCCCATGGGCTCCTAGCTATAGACAGACTCATCTTTCTTCTGTAGAAAGGCTGTTGTATTTGAACTATAAACTTTGCATTTGGCAGCCCAGTGCTAAAACCACCAGGCCATGAGGGTTTCTTAAAACAACTGGGAGGTTTAAGAGACAATTCTCTGAAGCTATGTACATACTTTTTAGAAAGACAACGAGCTTACAATTACAAGTTATATAAAATGAATTCTAAACACAGCAAAGGAGGAGAGGAGTTCATTCCCTACTTTCACTAAAGAATTTTCCCCATTTATTTTCAATTTGGACTTGTCCTTCAAATCTCTTATGCTAAACACTTCTAATGAAGTATTAAAATATAGGTGCCGTATATACTCGTGTATCAGCCAAGTTTTTCAGCACATTTTTAATGCAGATTTTGTGGTAAAATTAGATACCCCAGCTGATATTCAGGTCGGCTTATACTCAAGTATATATGTTAATGGCGAAGGAAACAACACAAAGGGAAAATACAAGTATTTGAATTTGGACCCTGTTTTCTAAACAGGCTCTCTGATTTCATGGTGGCAGAGAGGCTAAATAAAATGATTAAAAGAATAAATTACTAATTTATGGATTAGGTGTCATATTTCTGGGATGGAATTCAAGTAATCCATATTTTCTTTTTCAGGAAATTCTGGTGGTATGTATTAGCACTTGATAATGATATGGTTTATCTGTTGTTCTGAACAAGAGTCTGAGATTGCCTATCACTGTTTCAGCCAAAGACAGAGACCAGTTTGATTCAAGAAAATTATGTTCATTATGTAAGTGCATGACAGAAGGAAACAGTGGGATTTATTACCTCCAAGCTGCTTCCAAAAATCTAGTGAAAACCAACGAAGTCATATACCCCAAACTATATGACAAAAGAATCAAGCTTTCCAATGATCACAGGAAACAATGATCTATATCTACATTTCTCCAGTTGTTACTAAACCACCAATCCTTGAGGCTTCTTGCTCCATAGTTAATCTAAATGGGGAAAGTTTTTTGCCTGCCAACTTATTTTAAAGCTTTCGTTACTGACTTTCTAAGTCATAGCATGCTTACTAATTGTTTAAAATGAACTTTTACTGCTATGTATTCATAGCAAGTGATCACTTCATGAGGGCTATTATCAAGCAGGATCATATCATAAGAATTACTTGTTCTTAGATTAAAGCTAAGATTAAATACCAGCTCAAAATCCACTCATCTATCTAGGGTCTCTATGTAGGTCTATGGTCCACATTCGAGCCCTGGTGGTGTAGTGGCTACACATCAGGCTGCAAACGGCAAGATGAGGAGTCCAAAATGAGCAGTCTTTCCTTGGGAGAAAGAAGGGGCTTTCTATATCTGCTAAAAGTTAAAGTTCCGGAAACTCACAGGGGCAGTTCTACCCTGTCCTAGAGAGTTTCTGAGTCACCAGCAGCTCAGTGTCACTTGATATGGCCCCCTTCAGAGAGAGAACTCTCAGATTGTGAAATAACGTAAATAACTTCCATGGGACATTCGATAATTCTAAGAATAATATCATTAATCTAGCTAAGGTTTAAAGGAAAAAATATATAGAAAAGCCTTTTGGAACATTTACTTGTACAGATTGAAAACTTAAGTGATGATACTTAAAAAAACGGTGAGGTTAGATATAAGGCAACAAGTTCAATACTATTTCTTCATTAAGGCAAAGATATTTGTCTGTAGAATTAAGGCACATCATAAAAATCACAGAAAACATAAATATAGTAAATATGCAGTCATACGAAATGATCAATTATTGGTCAATTTCAAAGTGTTAGAGATTTGACCTAAAGTCCAATAACTTTAGTTCATGACCTTGGGATAGCAGTCCTCAGCCTCTTCTCACACTAAGGTGTTCCAACTTTGCGTCCAATGGTGTATTTCACTTCCTTTAATCTGCAACAGGTGTGTTTAAGCTGAAGTCCAGTTCACTTAGTAGGGTTTCCAAGTCAGGTCCTTCTGATGGGACATATGAAGAAATCTGCCCATTTCCAAAAGACACCAGCTAAAATCCAGGTGTTGTAGTCATGCTCGGGTCTTCTCCAAGAGTCGGTTGCCCTTCCCGAGTTTACTCACTGTGTTCGGCTGAGTTCTCTAGAGAAACGACATCGATGACGCTTGTATGAAAGAGATTTATGTCAAGAAATGGCTTACACTGTTGTAGAAATGGGTAAGTCCAGTCTGGTTCAAGTCAAGCTTCTCCTGACATGTGGAAGTGGATGAACAGGAAGAGAGATCCAGAACCCAGACCAGATGGCAAAGCAGAGATCCGGGGACACAGGCTTGTGGATGCCCAAGTCCAAAGTTAGGTGAATGATTCCATTGTTGGTCATCTGCTAGTGGCTCCTGGATCAGTGGGTGATGTAATAAGAGATGGAAGAACCAGATGCAAGATCCGAAGAGAATTAGACTCTCCTTGATCTCTCCTCTTATATAAAAGGCTTATAACACCAAGAAGGTGTCATCAGGCTGCAACTTGTTTGATAAGTTGGACTCCACCCCTAACCAGAACATAATCCTTAATGACCACACCTACCAACAGAAGTGAAATCACCTTCTCAGAGAAATATATCGATTCACCTCTGGTCCTGAATTTCCACGGAAATTCTCTGAACACTATTTCAGGTATGCCTATTACATTTAGGGTGATGATGGGACACTACTTTAAGGCATGAACTGTTTGGTCTTTCCTACTTGCTGCTCAGATGAAGAACTTAGCCTGAGTGAGAACGCCTCTGAAGAACTGGTTTTAAAAGTCCTGCAAATATGAGAGTGACAATAGATAAATATTAGGTAGACACATCTTAACGTTACTTGGGAGACCAGATTATATGACTAATCTGAATTTTCTTCCTTGAAGTCTGTCCCTTTAAACAGACTGTATTCTTCAATAGAGCACAATGCTCAGAGTAAAATGACTTTTAGGCACCAATTTTTGTTTTGTTCTCCTTTAAGACCCAACATTTCTTTTTAAAGAACACCTAGGTCCAAACGGACCACGCATAGGTTGTCCCTACTTACACAAAAGTCAGCGACCGAACAGAAATATTAACAATATTAGGCCAAGTGTTTGAAAATAACATGTAAGACTGAGTATAATAAGTATTGGAAGGTATTTGTTTATTTCTAAACAGCATTTGTAGCAGCTACATTTCTGTAAAAACCTCAGAATGCCTATGACCAGGGGCATGAACACAGACACTGACAACACTCCCCTACTGAGACACAGACAGTTTCTGTGGGACTTAGCAGGACATCTTACTGCTGTTTCTTGTGATCCATAGCTCAAGCTCACTAGCTCCTCTAATCAAAGCCTTTGACAGGAATGTGTTATAATTTTCTAATAGAAGCTTTTAATTCAAAAGTCAAGCTATTTTAAACCCATAAATTAAATAATTTGGGAGAATTGAGAAAATTAGTTTCTAAATACCTACACTATTCCCACATATAGAATTTATGGAAGCACGCAATCTATTCAGTGGCTAATTTCTATTCCTGACAATGTTTATATTAGTTGTAATTCATGAACTCGATCACATCACCTTAAAATTCCAGAAATCTTGATTTAGACTGGGGGCTCCAATTTAGGCTATTATTTATTTTTTATAAGTCCAACAAAGTCAATGTTTTGTTGGAAATTTTGGTCAAATGTGATGTCTTAGCAGGTCATCCACAAAGCAAACGTTTCTCTGTAGAAGACAAAACTTGATATGGCCATAGTTAATCAATAGTTATTTTTTTTTAAAGACTTGATTGGAAAATTCCTGGACCAATACAAAGTCAAATAAAGTTAATTAAATGTCACAAAGAATTTTAGACCAAAAAGAAATATTTTAAAGCATAATGCTTAAAAGTTATACTATGCTACCATGGCTATAGCAATGTAAAAAGTCTTGGAGAAAAACAAACAAACAAACATTTCCATGAACACTGAGGTAGGAAACAAAGGAAACATGGCATGGCATGCAGTGAGTCTAACTACAAAATAGAAAGTTAGTTTAGGTTCCATGACTTCCCGAGAAATTTTGACTTGTCAGGAGATATCTGGAGCATCAGTCTTTTTTCAAGACCAAGTAGTCTGTAAATCCAATCTCCTCTACCTGGAAGCTTCAGCCAGACAATTCAAAGAACAAATTAGATTTTCAAACTATTAATCTTTTTTTTCCCCCTCCCCAATGGCAAGAAACCAAACGACTAGTTAAACTTTCAGTCATGGGTTGGACCGGACAGACTAGAGAAACAAATCCAGTGACACTCATATATGTATATGGAAGAGCTTTATATTAAAGAGTAATTATATATTAAGAAAACATTCCAGCCGAGTCCAGATCAAATCTGTAAGTCGGATATTTGCCCTGAAGTCTGATACTAGTCCACACATTCATCTTCGAACTCACACAGCACGTACAATGATGCAAAAATTCAGGAAGATCACACGTCAGTTGGTGTAAAGTCTTGCTGATCCAGTGGCGGTGGAAACATCTGCAGGGATCTTTCAGGTCTCAGCAACCCCACATGGCTTGTCAACTGGAGGGTGAAGCAGGGAGAAGTGTGTGGCCTTCCCCCAGGGAGAAAAAGAGGGAGGTTGCCTCCAAAAGCCATTTATCTTGGTGGCCCTCCAATCAAGCTGCAGCCTGATTGACAGGCTAACTTCCACCCACAAGTTCCTACAAGAAACATGTTGGCATAGAAAACCTATCACAAATCAGATGGGTAAAGTTTTGGTTATATCAAGTAATGAGTTCTTTAACAATTGCTTTGTATATCTCTCATTAGAACTCCTTAATATTAGGAAAAATGAACACATTATTTAGCAGATATCTTCTTTTTTAAATGAACATCTAATTAGAACAAACATCTACTAACTTTATTTTAATAACAACAAATCACTTAAAAGATCTTAAAATTATGCACCAAAATGCACTGCTGAAATAAAGTAAAATTATTTTAAAGTTTTTGCTTGTTCATGTTATTTAAATTTAGCTTTCTTAGATTCTTTAAAATGTCTACATTTTGACCTGAAAAAAAAAGGTCTGTGAGTTGATTCTGACGCATAAGGACCTTAGAATAGAGCAGATGCCGCTTTGCAGGGTTTCTGAGAGAGTAAAAGTCGATGAAAGCTGACTGGCTAGTCTTTTTGCCAGTGGCTATTTGCCTGCAACTGCCATGTTCTGGTGAGCAGCCCAGTACCTGACACTGTGCCACTTGGCTCATTCTATATAGAATTAAGTAAAATTCTATTCACTTGCATATCTGAGCTAGCTCAGGCTGAGCAAAATAGAAAAACTGGTTTTTCCCTCAAAATCCTCCTCCTTCTTTTGAAATACCTGCAATATTTAATTCAGATCTTGTAAAGGTTTAGATTCTAAGTTAGCTTTACATATACAAACACCTGTGAATATGAACCACTTCATTAATAAAAGCTTGTAATAAGGAATTCAATCTCATTTCCCAACGTCTTCTCCAAAACAATTCCAACTGTAAAATAGTATGATAATTTTGAGGACTGTTGAGGGGTCTTTTCTCCATTAAATCCAGATGACACAAAGGCTAAGAGTTGTTACAGTAAATTGCCATCCTTTTCTTGGTTATTGGTATCTAAATGTAGAAAGACCGACTGGACAGAACCCATCTAAGTGGACTTTCTTCCATGACAGACAGTTTGGAACCCAACACAAGCAACTAAATCAACAGATTATAGACCGCCTAGACAGAATACGCCCTAGGAGCTTTTCCTCTGGGGCAGTTTGGGGCCCAGCAAAGCAACCAAATAGATTACAGATTCAAGAACTCTCAGACAGTTACAGACACAGACAATGTCAGCCCTATGCATTGCAATGTCTCAGTTGCTTGTAATATCCAGTGTTTTCACTCGATGGGATCAGAGTTTTCAAATCCGGAAGTTAAGGTCACAGAAGACAGCAAGCTGCAATCCAGAAGGTCTTGAAGGAAAAGAGCCTTATATGATTGCTAGGCATTTCTAGCATTTCCACTCCCAGCCCCTCAGTCCCACTGATAATCCCTCAGTCCAGGCAATCCATGGGAACCCCCAGCCAGGAAGGTTCCCTAAATGGGGATCCCTATTACATTAGACTGGATTGTCTAGGGAAGCAAAAGTAATGACATTCAAATATGCATAAAAAGTGTTTTATATGACAAAGTAATCTTATATCAAGAAGGCATCCCAGGGCAGTTGACTCAAGTCCATGGGTCCGATTGTAGCCAGAGCCTTCTTCAGACTCACGTAGCTGCAGAAAACTGAAACAGGATGTACAAAGATCACAGGCCAGTGGGTACAAAATCGTGAGCATCCGCGGTCAGTGGGAACACAGCAGGGCACTAATAAGCTGTCAGGGTGGGATGGCTCACATGGGGCTGCCCCTGGGAGCAGGTACAATTGCCCATCAAACAGGCAAGTGAAGGGCAGAGAGAGAGAAAGAAAGAGAGATAGAGAGAGAAAGAGAGAGAGAGAGAGAGAGAGAGAGAGAGGTCCCCATTGTCTCTCTTTTCAAAAGGCCACACCTCCCAGGTGCCATCACCAGGCTGTGACCTAATTCACAGGCTGGGCTCCATCCCCACACAAAGGCACGTTGACATAAGCTAATGGCCACACCCAGCTTACTGGAAAGTCTCGCAGAATCCCAGATGGTGGTTGTCAAAATATATTGCCATGAACAAAGGTTCGGGCTTGTCTGTCACAGAGACAGACCATGGTTGATTTGAGAAACTCTTTTACCTTATTCTGCAAACATGACACAGATGGAAAGAGATGGGTTTGCTACCTCCAAATGGTTTTAAAAATCCAGTGAAATTCAAACAACTTATATAGCCCAAGCTCTGTGACTAAAAAATACAGGATTTGCAATGATCACATGGAATAACTGACACCCCAAACAATGTGACAACAAGCAAGTTTTGCAATGATCAAAAGAATCAATGATCTTGCCTGCAGGTCTCCAGAGTTGATCAGACCACCAACTTCTGAGGTCGCCAGCTCTATTATTTACCTAAATCAGTGGTTCTCAACCTTGCTAATGCTGTGACCCTTTGATATAGTGCCTCATGTTGTGGTGACCCCAACCATAAAATTATTTTCGTTGCCACTTCATAAGTGTAATTTTGTTACTGTTATGAATTGGGCGACCCCTGTGAAAGGGTCGTTCGCCCTCCAAAGGGGTTGTGACCCACAGGTTGAGAACTGTTGATCTAAATGGAGGTTGCTTTGTGGCTGGTTACTTTACAAAATGGCCTTGCTTATAGCCTTCCTGAGTTAGAACATCCTGACTGATTAAGTTTAAAAGGAATAATTAAGGGAGGGGTCTCTTATATTTTGACTTTCGAACAAGCTAAATCTTAAATTATTTTGTATTTCAAATATTTTGATTAACAGCAAGCTAACTTTTTCATCTCCTCCCTCATCCTCTCTTCACTTTACTGAGGGCAGGACCCTTTCATGGCCATCCGTTGAATCCACCCCCGAGGCTTGTACAAATGAATGCTGATGCCTTGGCCCCCGTCATGATCAGTTATATCAGAAATTCAGAGGTGAGACTGAAGCATATGGATTATTAGAATTTGAATCAGGTGATCCCAGCATGCATCAAGTGTTGTGAAGCATTCCACTAAGGTTATGAAAAATTAGGGGAAATTGTTTCTTGAAAACTTGTGATATGTTCGAGAGGAATTTAAAATATGGATGGATTAGGAGGTCGTTATGCAGGGTGAAATTAGTCCAACACAAAAGGACAAATATTGCATAATGTCATTATTACAAAAGAGAAAAATCAAGAGAAAGGATTTCATACCAAATAACCAGACCTTAATGGTGACCAGGGGAGTGGGGACAGGGGCAAGGCAGGGAGGAAAAGCAATAGGTAGTGCAGGGGGGGGGCCTGCAACTCTTGCACCATGTGTGGCTCTGTAGGTATGTACATGTGGCTCTGAAGTAAAATTGACAATCATTCAAGGCTATAATTTGGATAATGGTGAATTCAGTTGTTTGTAAATATATACTTATTATTCTTTAATAAATTTTAAGTTGTTGTGAGGGAGAATATTGACTCTTTAGTATCAAAAGTTTGCCAGCCCCTGAGCTAGAGGGTAGACAGGTGTTAACTTTCACAAAAGGGAGAATAATATCCGACAAAATGGAGAAGAGTAATAATTGTAAAAAAGGAAGTAAGGAAGGGCAAGTTATTGGGGAGTTTGTTAAGTTGTTGAATACAAAAATGATTATCTGAAATGTAAACCCCCAAATCACCATAAAACATTTTAATGAGAGAGATTAAATGTTCACTTAATTTCATTAAACAGCTTTATACCTGTAATAAAATTACTCCCCTTTAGTTCTTAGGTTACACATGATACTATATGATATCATATGTATGCTGAGTACTAAAAAATGTGCAGGGGAAACAGATTCGTAAATTATTTGAGATCTAAAGAGCAAAGACAGAACATAATAAAAGAGAGACAGACAGACATACTCCGGAGGCTTTTTCTGAGGTCGGTGGACACTAAATGATGCTCCACACCAAGTAGAAAATCATCATTCTTTGGTTCCATTGAAAACTAATTTTGTTTTGGTTCATATGCCCGCTAGGTGCTTCAGGCCCACAAAATCATCCTCAGGATCTGGACTTGAAGTTGACATCCAACAGCATTAAAGAATTTTCACTTTATAGGATACTTTCAAACACAGCCATGAACATTTTCCAGGAAATAATTTGTCAGGAGAGTTCAGAAGAGAAAGCAAATTTCAGACCTACTAGAGACAGACTGAATTGAAGAAATAAAAAATAAGGTTAAATCTCATAAACATTTGTAACACTTCCCCTAGCCATCTTCTCTCTACTTGTTGTGCTGTCTTTTCTGAATAAAAGCAGCCCAACACGCTGATATGATTTCTTCCAGTGTATGTTCATTTTGATCTCTTCTGAGTTTAATAATCATGCATGTAGTTCAGAATTGGATTGGATGGGTTCAAAGCCAAGCTTCACTCCACTTAATGGTAAGTAAGGCTAAATATAGTAGAACCTCCAACAGTTTTGGGGGGATTCATGCCATAAGATGTATTTAGCATTGAGCCTGAATTAAATTGTCAGCTACTAGCATGTTGTTGTTGGTAGGTGCTGTGATAGTTAGGGTTTTTGTGTCATCGTGGCATCCATAAGAAGATATGGGTGGAGATTAGCCTACCAATGAGGGTTCAGCTTGATGACCTCATTTGCAGGTGCCATGGAGATAAATGGCTCTCTGGAGGTGGGCTGCTGTCTCTCTCTCTCTCTCTGCCTTCACCTGGAGACCTGCAGGAACCCTGTGATGTAACACCATCACCAGTGATTTTCTGTATTTTGCTTCATTCCTTGTGGTTGCATGAGCCTTAGGAGGGATTTATTGACTAGTATTGGACTGAATGGACTACTATGGGACTTATGGACTGGAGTTGGACTGGGCTGGGATGTTTTATTGATCCATAATTACTTCTTGATATAAAACTCTCTTTTACACATATGTGAATGTTCCTGAATGTTTTCCTCTAGTCAACTTGACTTAACACAGGTGCCACGAAGTCAGTTCTAGTCCACAGTTACCCAGTTCTAGTCCACAGTTACCCAGGTCTAGTCCGCAGTTACCCAGTTCTAGTCCGCAGTTACCCAGTTCGAGTCCACAGTTACCCAGTTCTAGTCCGCAGTTACCCAGTTCGAGTCCACAGTTATCCAGTTCGAGTCCACAGTT
>NW_022111373.1:105074598-105083566 GCF_000313985.2 Echinops telfairi
ACAGTTACCCAGTTCGAGTCCACAGTTACCCAGTTCGAGTCCACAGTTACCCAGTTCGAGTCCACAGTTACCCAGTGTGCAACAGAACAAAACACAGCCCGGTGTTTCCATCGATGCAGCCACTGTGGCAAACCATCTGTTGAGCGCTCTCCACTTTTTTACTGTGCTGACACTTTACCGGCCAAACGTCCTTCTCTGGAGACACACAGCCTTGCCGTCCGTGCCTCAGAGCATTCTGATGGTACTTCTTCCAGGACAGACGTGTTTGTTCTTTTCGGCAGTCAGTGGTACTTCCAATATTGTTATTTTAGTTATTTTTCCTTCTTCCACAAGGCTCTGACTCCACTTATTCCCGTTTCTCCAGCTATTGGTGGTCATCTAAACGATATTCAAGCTTGGGTTTTCACTTGGGTTTTCTCAATAGCTGAAGCCCACGCTGGTTTCGCTTGAAGTTTTGTTTGCTTTTCAGTTTATGTGAAAATAGTTTGCTATCTCTGCTTAAAAATATTTTAAAGATACCAGAATGCTTTTATGGGTTTGTAGATTAGGGAACGTCTTCTGGGAGGCTCTTCATAACCCTCGGACACGTGATGCTTTCAAGCAGCCGGTGCCTCCAGAAAAGGACCGCAGTACTTCCTGAGCACTTCCACTTCTACTTGCACAGCTTGGAGCTGTGGTAACCTGATCTCAACCTAATCTCCTTTCACGGTCCCAGTAACTGAGAAAGGCATGATTATCATTCTCAGGTTGAAATACGAACTTTAGTACAACAGCACTTGTCTCTACTTGACTCCAAAGCTAACAGTTTTTGCATGGACCAAGGCCCGTGTATTAGGGCAGATATTGTAGCAATACTTTCTTTTGGAAGAAACAATACAAGACTAGTTCCAAAGATGTATAGATTAAAGATGTCCCAACTGCCCAACTCTTCTAAGGTGGTATTCTGCTCTATTCCCTCCCCCTACCCACCCACTGCCCGCTCCTTCTTTAAGGACAGCTCCTCATGCCCCCGGGCTTCACTCTATTCACTGTAACATCCCACAGAAATGTACGAAGCTTTGAAGTCATGTCTCATGTGCTAGAGGGTGATGTTCCATCCCAGATCCAAAGGTCAGGCAGAGGTGAGCCAAATGCGGAGTCCAGAGTCAGAAGTAAAAAATATCCAAACGTCACAGCAGGCTTTCTCAGTCAGGGGGTAGAAGTATGGCTTTCCCCACGAGGTGGTGTGCTAGAACCGTACAGTGGTGTCAGTGAGTACACCACAACTGAGGAAGACAAGGGATGGAGTTGTAAGTCACACCCTCTACTAAGGTTGGATCTGAAAGATGCCCCCAAATATTGGGCTTTGTTCACACCCTCTACCCTGTTTCCCCCAAAATAAGACAATGTCTTATATTAATTTTTGCTCCCAAAGATGCGCTCCGTCTTATTTTCAGGGGATATCTTATTTTTCCATGAAGAAGAATACAGTACACATTTATGTTTGAACAACAAAAAAAGGAAACTTATTACCTGTATACGGTATGGTAGTAGCTGTCATCACAACCCAGCATAACCAGACAAACTGTGAATCCTACAGTATCAAGAATTTCTTACTATCATTATTTCCATGTACAACAATCTATGGTACATTTACTCACACTTCCTGTCTGCTCTGGCTGTGCTGCGGCCAACAGTGAGCTGCATAGCAGCGCCTGCTGCTACGGTCCTGAGTCCAGAGTTATGGCAGCTTGGGGGGGCCTGATTATCAGGGAGGCCTTATGTTCAGGGAGGTCTTATTTTCAGGGGATGCCTTATATTTCAGCACGAGGCAAAACTGTAAGTAGGTCTTATTTTCGGGGGATGTCTTACTTTCGGGGAAACATGGTGGTAAGGTCAGGGCTAACTCATACCTTAATGCTGCCCATTAGTATAGTAGAGAATGTGCTTCAAAATGAGACTATAGTGACAGATGTGTAGATGCCAGAATTATATTGCATAAGGAATTAGGGATAGAAAGGCCATATTAATGGATGATTATGCAATCATTATGGAAAAATAAGCAAAGGGAAAACTCCAGAAAAGCTCATTTAAATAAAAAAAAGACCCTGTAAAAGATAAAACAAGTTTTTCCATAGTCACTAAAACAAACAAAAAAATAGATTCTTCCCCCTCAATGTGTTCTCCTCCATAGTTTGTAGTGTGAAATTACAGAGCTGAAATTACAGAATTATCATTTCATTGCAGTATGCATTTATCTGTGGGGAAAATTATTCTTTGGATAATCAGGTGGGAGCCTCTTTCATTAACACAATTATTGCCAACATTCTTCCCTTGAAATTCTTATTTTGTTCTTCCTTCATCCTTCCAGTTGGTTTTGTGTTTAATCTTACCCAATATATGTTTGCTTTCTTATCCCCTGACAGCCCTTAGACCAGGAGAAGCCCATAAAAACGGGAAGATCACTATTTCGAAATAAAGACAACATTCAACCATGCTTATCTATCTTTTTCTAAGAAAGAAGGCTTATCAGAGCTTTATAAACATAACACAAATTTTTCCTCTAGATTCTGGGTAGCATTTGCTAATCCTATGAAAGGAGATAGATAGCATTGAACTCTTGCACCCAGTGGATCTGCCTGGGTATCCAGCTGTATATAGCTTTTCCTCCATAACCTTTCCAGTTAACCTTGCTCACTGACCTCATATGTTCGCTTATCAGATGAAATTGGCATGCTTTTAAGTGACTTATTAAGATAGAAGGGGCCCTGGTGGTGCTGTGGGTTAAGCACTGAGCTGCTCTCTGCAATATCATATTCATCTACTGCCTCTCAAGAAGAGGATGAGAACACTTACTCTCATAATGTAGTAAGGCATTATACAGTGTTGCTATGAGCTAGGGATGAACTCTATGGCAATGGTTTTGGTTTGAGTATGTATTAAAAAGTATATATATTTAGAGCATAAATGTTTTAAGTTTTAGTCTTTCTGCATTTTACAAATTGTTTTTGTCTACTAGAATATTAATTAATGTGTATTTAAAAACTGGATCTTTCTGGACTTACTTTTATATATATGAAAAATCTAATTATTTTACTCTGAGGTCAGTAACAGGTATACCCCAAATTGTATTCAAAACACATAGTAGCTACATAGTTTATAGGATGTGTGTGGTGATCCTACAAATTGTTTCTCACTGTTCCTGCCATTAAAAAAATTATCTAAGGAATTAAAACTTCTCTGGCCTGTGGATGGAAACATCAGCAGATCTTAGAAATTTAGGTTCACTATTAGATAGGAGATTTTCCTACATTTAATACATAATTAGGATTATGCCTAGTCCTAGATATTAGTGTTTTAATTTTCATTTATAGGTAAAACTTTTCTTCATCCAAGTTTCTGTGTTTCTTATGGGAATTCCTTCCACACAGGGGACCTCTCTTTTCAAATTTAGAGCCTTGCATTTCATTTCTGGAGTTGCTGCTCCTTCCCTGGTAAATCTTATTATGTTAGTTTATTTTATACTCTTCTAGTCCCTTCACTTCACTAGAATTGTGCTTTTCACCATACTTATCCAATCTGTATACCGAGCGAGTAATAATACAAATTGGACTATATAATGAAGAAGACTGCATCAGATTAGAGGGGCACTCATTAGCCATCCACTACATGCTGATGACGTGACCTTGGGTGCTAAAGCAAGAAAAAAAAAAGTGAAGAATTTACTTATGAAGGTCAAAGACTACAGCCATCAGCATGGAACAGACTTCATTAGAAAATAAAAACAAAAATGCTCACAAATGGAAAAATAAGCAACATCATGGTAATCACAGGGATAACTGAATTGCCAAGGATTTCATTGTATTTGAACCTGCAATCAATATCTCTAGAGGCCACATCAGGAAATCAAGGACCATACTCTATTAGGAAAATGTGCTGCAAAATAACCCTCCAAAATGTGAAAATGTAAAGTATCACTTAGAGGACTAAGATGTGGATGACCCAAGCCTTGTTATTTTTAATTGTCTTATATGTACACAAAGGATCCCTGTTGGCATTGTCAGGGAAACTTTGGACTGCTAATAACAAGGTTGATGGTTCAAACCCATCAGTCAGCCCTATACAGATGTGCAACATAGTAAACCATATCAAAGGTTGGGCATGACTCTATGGTAGAGGGTTTGATTGGGGTTTTGCCTATTCATGTTACAACTGGACAATGAACAAGGAATAAAGTGGAGAATTGATGCATTGGAATTAGGGTGTTGGTAAAGAATACTAAATGAGCATATCATGGACTTCCAGAAGAATGAACAAATATATCTTGGAAGACATATAGTTAAGCATATAGGAGACAAAGTTGCAGAAACTTCTTAGCCATAATTAACACTTTGAGGAAATGAGTTCCTAGGGGCTCAAAACCATAGTTTCTGGGAACACTGAGGTCAGTTGGCATAATATTTTCCACAAAAGCATTGTTCTACATCCTACTTTGCTGAGTAGACACACTGTGGTCTTAAGAGCATGTGAGAAACCATCGAAGGTGCAAATGTCCAGATGAAAAGAATGGTGAAGAACACAAGAGCCACAAGGAAACAACTGACCATGTGAATAACAACCCCCACAATCCAGAAACCAGAAGAAAGAAATGGTACCCAAGTGATGACCATTATGAAAGGGACCACCATAGAGTGAAAAATGTGAAACAATGTGAAAAACACTGTGAAAAATGGAGAAAATGGGGGGAAAAACTCAATAACAAAAAAATCCCAGGATCAGTGGTCTGATAGAGAATGTTGAAACCACAAGAATATGGTCCTTAGACTTTCCCTTTAGATCTATAACTGAGCTCACTCCCATGACTCAACTTCCAGCCAAACAATAAACTGGCCTATAGGTGAAAAATAATACCAGGGAGGTACACACCCCATAGAATGATGAACCATGTAAGTTCAAAGACCACCATTTACAAAGATATATATGTGTAGGTGAATAATTTGCTTTGAAAACTTTCACCCAGATCACAGTGAAATATTTAAAATAAAAGAAGCTGAAGAAGTACAACCAGAATGTCCCTTAGAAGCAGGAATAGAAGACCTCATGTCATATATTTTGAAGGAGACAGTCCCTAAAGGATATAATGCTAGGTAAAGTAAAGGGCGAGGCTCCACAACATGGATTGATCCAGTAGTTGCAAGGATGGACTCAAATATGGCAATGATTCTGAGGATGGAACAGCATCAGGTGATGTTTCTTTCCACTATGCCACTACCATTGAGTCTATTCCAACTCGCAGTAATTCCATGTAGGATTTTCTAGGATGTAAACCTTTATGGGAATCAATGGCCTTTTCCTAAGAGCAGCTGGTGAATTTGAACAGCCCACATTGGGATTAGCAGTCTAGTGCTTACTGGACTTGTGGCAGGAGGTGGTGGTAGGTTCTTGTCTTTACAGAGAGGAAGAATTACATGGTTTAGATTTAATTTAGAGCCACAGTCAACCCCCATGGAAGCAGCAGTCAAGAAATCAAAGACATATTGCACTGGAAAATACTGATGTACACAATTTCTTTAACTGGCTAAAGAGCAATGACTTCATTTGAGGACTGAGGTATGCCTGACACAAACCATGGTATTTCCAATCTCCCCATACGCATGTGAAAACTGCATAATGAATAAACATGACTGTAGCAGAATCAATGTATTTCAATTGCAGATTTGGTGCAGAATGTTGAATGTGTGACAGACTGTCAGCAGAATCAAACCTGCCTTGGAATTAGTACATTCAACAGAGACCTTCGAAGAGAGGATAGTGAGATTGCGTCTTAAGTGCTGTGGACATGTTATTAAGAGAACCAGTGCTTGGGAAAAGACATCATGGTTGGTAAAGCAGAGGATCAGCAAAAGAGAGAAAGACACTAATGGAGATGGCTTGACACAGAGTCTGCAGCAATTGGCTCAGTCACGGTAACAGCTCTAAAACGGTCAGCAAGTCAGCAGTTAGAAGCCAACGCCCCACAGAGCAGTTCTACTCTGTCCTACAGTGTCACCATGAGTCAGAGCCGACTGATGACACCTCACGACAACAGTCCAAATGTCACCTTGATTTACAATGTTTATTGAGTATTTTTATTATTGCTTTAATGTGATATTTATTTTAACATCCATAGTTTTCTTTTTCTTAAATTTGACAATGTTTCTCCTCTTAGTACAAAATCCCAAGTCATTCCTGTGGCCTACAAACTCTGTATTCTTCTTTGTTCCCTGGCTACCTCTCCAACCTAGTGCTTCACACTTCCTCTCACTAAACTTCTGCCACCCACACTTCCTTGAAGGTCCTTTGAAAAACTGCCATTTCTTTCCCCCACCCGGAAACTCCTTTGCCTCTATTATCTGTATGACTTTGATTCTCAGTTTACAGTTTGTTTAACATTCTGCTAAATATGTCTTTCTTCACAGAGCCCTTTCGTTTCACACTGCAGTTGAAAAGTGAACCATGTCTCTCTATCTTCTTATTCCTTATAAGACTCGTGGGAGAAAACTGAGTCTTTCCACTCCAGGGAAGCGTGATAGTCTCAGGAAGCCACAGAGGCAGTTCTACCTCGAACTACAGGGATGCTCTGATTTTGAATCAACTCAATGACAGTGAGTTTGCTTTTGGTTCATAGGACTTAAAGCCATCCTTATTGTTATGCTAATTTTAGTTGGAATTGTTTATTTCCCGCACAGATATGTAAGCTCTATGAAAGTAAAAACCACAGGGAACAGGGCATGGTTATCATAACCCAAACACGCAAATCAACCCCCTTTTCTGTGGAGTCCATCCTAACTCTAAGAAGCTCCATAGGACAGAGGAGAATGTCCCATGTTTATAAGACTGTAAGTGTTTAAGGAAGCTGACTGCCTTCTCTTCATCCCATGAAGCAGCTGAGCGGGTGGGTTCCAACCATTTACCTTTTGTTTAGTCGCTGAGTGCTTACGGCTGCATCACAAGGGCGCCCTATGGTCACGGTGAGATCCACAAAATGAAAGGATGTATGTTTACTCTGTGCAGACAGTTTTCTAAGGAGGTTACATTAAATATGTCGTTTATTCCTCACAAGATCATATGAGATAGATGCTATCAATACCACTATTGCCTATACTAGAGGAAAACAACCAAATGAAGGTTAACAAATGTGCCCAAGATCATCTGAGGCATATTGCAGTGCTAATATTTGAACTGAGGTCACAAGTTTTCTGTGCATATCAGTTGTTATGCAGAACCAGGGACTGTAAAAGGTGGTAGTAAAATGAGGCTTTCTACTCCCTTAAAGAGGTACTGTCTCAGAAACCCACCAGAGCAGTTCTACCCTGCTCTATAGGGCTGCTATTATATTGAATCAACTCAATAGCTGTGAGTTTAATTTTGGTTAAATATTTGTTAAATATCAAATAAACAAATTAATTAAATAGAACCGTTTCTGTAATACAGAAAGTGCTTAATATCTGGTAGCAAGCCTCATCATGAAGTTCATAATCACAATATCACTATAATGGGTACATACAGTCATCAATAAAGGAATCCATCAAGACCATACTAGTCAGTCTTTAAGGATAAAAAGCAATGACATAAACATACTATAAACATTGAAATAAATAGATCTAAAAGGTAAGACATGACTCATCTTTAAGGCATGCCCCATTTATAGAAAAAATGAGGCTTTCTACTTTCTTAAAAAGTTACAGTTTTGGAAACCCACAGAGGCTGTTCTACCCTGTCCTACAGGGTTGCTGTGAATCAGAATGGATTTGATGGTAGTGGGTTTAAGTAATCGAAAGCATGATAGTCTTTCCATACCTATACTAAATTGTTTTCTACACTGAAGTCTGCAATCTTTGATCTTCATCAAAAAGTGCTTCTTCAAGCAAAGCTGTGCCATCTGCATATCACACATCACTAATGAACCTTCCTCCGGTCCGCAAGCTGCGCTCTTCTTCACAGGGCCCAGCCTCTCAAAGTATTTGCTCAGCATACGGATTGAATAAATATAGTGAAAGGATACAACCCTGACACACACATTTCCTGATTTTTAAACCACTCAACACTCTCTTGTATTATACGAATGACTGTCTGTTGGTCCGTGTACATGTTCTGTGTGGATACAGTGAACTATGCTGGAATTCACATTTTTTCAAGATGATCTATAGTTTATTATTACTCACAGAGTCAAAACCCTTTGCAGAGTAAATAAAACATAAATAAACATATTTGTGATATAATCTGCTTTCCGTCAAGATCCACTGGACGTCAGCAATGAGATACCTCTTCTGAATTCAGTTTGAGTTTCTGGATACTCCCTTTGGATCTACTACTGCAACTGTTACTTCATTATTTTCAGTAAAATTTTACTTCTGTGTGGTAATAATTAAAAGGATCTATAATGTCCACATATTACTGAGCCACCTTTCTTTGGAATGAGCACAAATTTATATCTATTTTGATTAATTAGCCAGGTACCTGCCTTCCAAATTTCTTGGCTTAGATCAGTGAGTGCTTCCAGTAATTCATCAACTGATGCTAATATGAAACTTGCTATTTAAATGCCAATTTAAAAGTCCCAGTGCTTCATCAACTAATGGAGTGTTGCAAGTTCCATACTAGAATCTTAAGATGACAATTGTTTTAATAGAAGCACTGAAACTATACTGAATGGAAATATCAAAATATGAAGCTCTGGTTTCTCTATATATCCTCCATCTAGTTCTATGCACTTTTTTCCCAAGTTTGACTTTTGTTCTTCTTTACATTTTATTTCTTTTTTTTTTTGAATCATTGTATTGGGGGCTTGTAAAACTCTTATCACAATCCGTACATCCATCCATTGTGTCAAGCACATTTGTACATTTGTTGCCATCACCATTTTCAAACCATTATCATTTTACTTGAGCCCTTAGTATCAGCTCATCATTTTCCCCCTCCTAAACCCTCGCTCTCTCATGAACCCTTG
>NW_022111373.1:105084991-105086608 GCF_000313985.2 Echinops telfairi
ATTGCTTTGCTCCCCTTGCTGTTCTGTTGCATGCCCTTAGTGTTTTGCTTTGGTGTAGTGGGGTCAGATAGGGCACAATTCCCACACTGTCTCCAGTGTTTTCCCCGGAAGCACTATGGGTCAGTAAGGGATGTTGTGTCTCATAGAGGGGCCGGCCCTATGGTCTTCTTTGTGCATTGGCCCCTCTGAGCAGGAATATTGCCCTCAGGGATTGGTGGGCAGGAATATTCCCCTCAGGATGTGCTCCACTATCTCTCCCTCCCCTTCATTTGCCCCTTTGTACTCTGATCAGACCTGTCCCTGTCCCTGAGCTGTAGCTTCAGTGCTGTCCTCTGAAGTGAATTCTTTGGGGGCAGAGGGAAGGGAGGCTGTCCACATAGTTGGGATTGGGCTGGCCCCTCAGATGACAAAACTGATGTGGGTGCAAATACTTTTCTTTGTATATGAGTATTAATTTGTTTTAGGTATAACATATATAGATATAAGTGATAACGATAATCAGATCCAAACTTTGTTAATAGGGTTAGTCAGTATTAGGACTTTAGATAAGATCATAACACAGGACTAATTTGAAGTGTTCATAGATAATAGTGTAAAGAAAAGTGGGAGGAAATGTGGCCATGTTATTTGTTTCGTTTGAAAAAAGTCTTTCTAAATAAATGTTATTAATTATCAAGTGAGCATGATTAGAGGATATTATTTGAAAATCTTAAGATAAAAGACAGTAAAATATCTGTGACTCTGACCATATAATATTTTTACATGAAAGTAGTATTTCCTTGCAGATTACCAGCTTGTCATACTGTAATAGCTTGTTGCTGTGATCCTGGAAGCTATGCCATTGGTATTTCAAATACCAGCAGGGTTATCCTAAGTGGACAGGTCTTAGCAAACCTTCCAGAATAAGAACAGACTATGAACAAGGGCCTTTCTATTCTCATGAGTTGTAGTCTTGGAAACCCACAAGGGTAGTTCTGTACTGTCTATAGGGCCACAGGAGTCAGCATCTACTTGAGGGCAGTGGGGAACAAATGAAGAAGGAATAGGCTGTTCGCTTCTGAGTGACTGGCCACTGAAAACCTTACAAATGGTCATGGGACATTGTCAGATATCCTAGAAGCCTAATGAATCGCAGTAGAGCATTGTTAAATATAGTGCCAGCAATGAGCTCCTGAGAGAGAAAGACACTCAGCCTATGAAGGACAAAGAATTACTTTCTCAATGTTGAGTCAACCATAATGATGTGGATGGAAGAAAGCCTTTTGAACCTTCATTTGCTGATGAGATGTGAATCAAATGAGAAGAATCAGCTGCAAAGATCTATTAATAATTAGAACATGGGATGTGTGATGTATGAATCTAGGAAAATTCAGTCACCAAAAATGAATTGACTCATAGAGTTTCTTTTCTTAGACATTAATGAGCTGAAATGGACTGGTATCAGTCATTTTGAATCCGACAATAATGGTTTACTATTCAGCAAATGACAACTTCAAAATAAAAAAGCAATTCTTGAGCCTGGTATTGTCCCCAAAGTGATATTCAACATGATGTGACATAAGTACACAAATCCATTCCACACTCTAACACTACATGGAAATCCATGAAGTTATGAAC
>NW_022111373.1:105087592-105090648 GCF_000313985.2 Echinops telfairi
AAAAGATATTAGAAAATTTGTAATTTTGAAAACATGGGTGAAATTTGGTTTATTCATCTGATAAAATAAGGCATTGGTTTCCTTTATGTTTTATAGTTTTATTAGTGAATGGATTGCTTGGGCTCAACCACAAGAGGGTGAGAGATTCCCTATACCCTGAGACTGAAAAACTGATTGAAAATAAATATGAGAGACAATATTTTATTTGCATGGGGCGGGGGGGCGCTTATGGACCAAGGCTTTGTACTACTTAGTACTATTATTAGACAGGAAAGTCTCTGCTGGGGGTGGGGGGGTTCATCCTTGTGGTGTTTTTAATTGTTTGAATGATGTGAGTTAAAGAAACCATTTGCATCATAATGCTAACCTCATTGTTTAAATCAAACTCACCACCATCAAGTTGATTTCAACGCCCAGTAACCATATGGGACGGATTAGAACTATCCTTTTGAGTTCCCAAGGCTGCAAATCTTTACTGGAACAAGAAGCCCCCTCTTTAACTCCTACAGAGCAGCTGGTGGATTTGAGCTGTCCACTTTGTGGTTAGCAGCCTGGATGCCACTAGAAGGAGGGTCAAGATTTAAAGTCTCTCTGGTATTGCCCACAAGGCTCTAGGATTCAAGCTCTCTAGGTTCTTGTCCCCACCCCTCGTCTGACAGTTTGTCATACCATTGTGGCTTGTGTCTAAGTGCAGGAAAACCATATCACAGGTATTTCACATGCCCCCAGGGTCACTCAAAGTGAACAGCTTTCTTCGGAGCTTTCAGATTAAGGACAGACACACAAAAAGGTTTTGGTTGCCCACTTCGGAGAAAATAGTCATTGACGCTTTATGCATAGCTTCAAACCATGTTAGATACTGAAGGCTTATTGAACAGAAGCAGAGCATTGTCAGCGATAGTGCCAGAGGAAGGACCCCTCAGGTCTCAGGGCACCTGAAATGTGCATGAGAAGAAGCTGCTGTTTCAAAGTGGACTTGTCAGTGGGGATGTGAATGGGGTAAAGCCTGTGGAAGTGGAGTTTTCAGAATCTTAATTTGCTGATGGGGCATAGCTCAAGATGAGAAGAAATGGCTGAAACATTCTACTAATAAGAAGAACTTGGAATGTATGACGTAAGACTCAAGGAAAAGTAGAAGTCTTCAAAAATGAAACGAAATGCATACAAACCAGTATCTTAGTCATTAGTAAGCTGAAATGGACTGATATTGGTAATGTTGAACTTAAAAATCATATGGTTTACTATGCCAGGAATGACACAATCAGGAGGAATGACTTTGCATCCAAAGTCATTGTCCAAAAAGGCATCTCAAGATCTATTTTGAAAGTAAAGTGCTGTCTGTAAATGGATCATAGCTATCTGCCTTCAAGAAAATCCAATCAATACAACTATTATTCAAGTCCATGCACCAACCACGAAAGCTAATAATGAAGAAATTGAGGAATTCTACCAATGTGTTCAGTCTGAGATGATCAAACATGCAATCAAGATGAATGGGTAAGTACTGGCAATTTTCATGCAAAAGATTGAAAAAAAGAGGAAGAAACAGTAGTTGGAAAGTAGAGTCTTGGTGACAGAAACAAAGCTGGGATGGCATGATAGAATATCATAAGGCCAATGATTTATTCACAGAAAATATCTTTTTTCAACAACACAAAAGGCAACTATACACATGAATCCCTTCAGGTAGAGTGACAAAAACAAAGTGACTACATCTGTGGGAAGAGACAATGAAGAAGTTCAATATCAGCAGCTAAAACCAGGCCAGGGGATAACTGTGTAACCATCAATTGCTTATATGTAAGTTCAGGTTGAAGTTGAAGAAAATTAAAACAAGTCCATGAGAGCCAAAATATGATCTTGAGTCAATCCTACCAGAATTTTGAGAACATCTCTAGAAAAAAAACTGTCGCATTAAACACTAACAACAAAAGACTTGAACTGTGGGAGGACATCATGAATATCATTCACGAAAAAAGTCACTAAAAAGACAGAAAAGAAAGGATCAAAGTGGATGCCAAAAGACACTGCAATTTGCTCTTAATCATAAAGTGGCTAAGTCAAATAGAAGAAATGATGAAATCAAAGAGATAAATAGAAAAATGACAGGGGAGTTCAAGATGACAAAGTCAAATACAATGAAATATGCAAATACTTCAAGTACACAGAATCAAAAAAGGAAGTATGTGCTCAGCATATCTTAAACTAAAAAATAATTCAAACCTCAAGTAGCAATCTTTACAGATTCTTTGGGCAAAATACTTAATGATACAGAAAGCATCAAAAGAATATTAAAAGAATACAGCCACCAGAGCAAAAAGAACTGGTCAACTTTCCATCACAGGAGCAAGAACCAGTGGTACAGAAGGAAGAAGTTCAAGCTGCACTGAAAGGATTAGCCAAAAGCAAGGCTCCGGAATTGATGGAGTACCAGCTGGAACATTTCAACAAGCTGATGGAGCACTGGCAGCACTTATTTGCCTATGTCAGTGAGTCTGGGCAATAGCCCCTTGGACACTGATTGGAGATTCATATTTGTATCCATTCCAAAGAAAGGTGTCCCAACAGAATGCTCAAATTATAGAATAATATAACTGATACACAGGCAAATAAAATTTTGCTGAAGATCATCCAATAATGGTTTTAGAAATACATTGGTAGGAGCTGCTGGATGTTCATGCTGGATTCAGAAGAAAATATGGAACAAGGGATAATATTGCTGATGTCAGATGGAACTTGGCTGAAAGCAGAGAAAACCAGAAAGATGTTTACTTGTGTTTTATTGATTACGCCAAAGCATTTTACTGTGTGGATTATGACAAACTTTGGAGAGCCTTGAGAAGAATGGGAATTACAGAGCACCACATTGTGCTCCTTGAGATCTTGTATATGGATCTAGACACTGAGTGATTTAAAATCAGAAAAGGTGAGTCTCAGCATTGTGTCCTCTCACCATACTTATTCATTCTGTATGCCAAGCATTTATTCAGAGAAACAATGGCATCAGATTGGAAGAAGGCTTTTTAACAACCTTCTATATGCAGATTATACAACCT
>NW_022111373.1:105090748-105092644 GCF_000313985.2 Echinops telfairi
GACATAGCAGATCAAAGATCAGGGATGCAGCATTCAGTATGGATTACAACTCAATCTAAAGAAGACCAAAATCCTCACAATAGAAATACAAATGGAGGAAATAATAATGATAAACGGAGGAACATCTAAAGTTGTCAAGGACTTTGTCTTGCTTGGATCCACAATCAATGCTCATGGAAACAGCTTTTGAGAGCAAAAGACATTTTGTATTTGGTAAATCTGCTGCACAAGCACTCTTTATTGAAAAGAAAGAATGTTACTTATGTTGCTTTGAGAATTAGAGTGTGTTGTGGGGATGAGAGGGTCTCCAACACTCTAAATGGTCTTTAGGAGTGACGACAATTGTGGGAAATATTCCAGACAGACAGACAGACAGGCAGCAGGACACAGGGGCTCCTCATTCCATGTCAGGACTGAGAGAACATATTTTCCAATGGGCATATATAATGGGGCTTACAGATTTTTCATAAGGCACACACAGGTTATATCATAAGCAGGTAAAAATAAACAAGCAATGAGGTAAGACAGTATCTTGACTTAGTGCTACTTGACCTTAAAACCCGCTGAGCCCTCCCCAGGGACTTCTACATGTATGGTGAGTTGGCTATAGAACCTGACTGGTTTTATCAACAGATAACCTCTAGGCATTGTGAAGTAACCAGAAACAGAAATGATTCATCTGACATGGTAGCTCCTTTATGACAGCTCCCTTATGGATGGCTATTGGAGGACTGTGTTCAGTCATGAGAATGTATATTAAGATTTATATATATATCTAATAACCGTGAGGGTCTTCCCCAACCAGAATTGGCTTTCCAGACTCAGATTTATGAGCATGGATGATTTAGCTGCACTACATTCTCATCCAGGCCCCCAGTTTACCACAGTGTGTCTTATCCAAGCCACAGTATTTTCAATTCCTTTATATGCATGCGAAACTTGGACATTGAATAAGCAAGACTGAAGAAGAATCAATGCATTTGAACTGTGGTGCTGGTGATGAAAGTTCAAAGTACCGTGAACTGCCAAAAGGACAAACACCTTTGCCTTCTTAGAAGTAGGGCCAGAGTATTCCTTAGAGGCATCCTTTGGACGTACTGTCAGGAGCGCCCAGTCTCTCAAGAAGGACAGCAGGCTTGGAAAAGTGGGGGGATAGTAGAAACGAGGAAGGCCCTCAAAGCGATGGAATGACGTTGTGGCTCCAACATAGGCTCGAACACAGGAATAATTGTGAGGATGTCCCGGACTGGACGGTTTTTCGTTCTGTTGTGTGCAGGTTTGCTATCAATGGCATCTAACAACAGGCTCTGGACCAGATGTAAAATAAAAAAAAACTCAGACAAGGAACTCTAGTTAGCATTCAGACCAGAGTCAGTGAAACGATTTGAATAGAAAAGTGAAGTTATTAAGGGATTATTTGGTATGAAATATTGTAAAGTTTCCTGCTAATTTGAGGGCTCCAGTTTTTATCTAGTTAATGGCCTGCCCGTGGTTGACTTTTCTTTGGATCTTCTGCTCTTGACTGACCTTCCATAGGAGACTTCCCCTTTCAAGGTCCTCGCCCCAGTGTTCGTGCCTTGTCCCTGCTGCCAGGCCTGAAATCAAGCGTCAATTCAACCTTTACTGGGCGAAGTCAATATTAGACCTTTCTCCTTGTACATCCTTTCACTGCCTCCATCTGTACAGATTTTAAAAAAAAGTGTGTCCTTACTTCCAATTCCGTTGTTGGGGAAACTAAGAGAAATACGCCTTCCCCTCTCTCTGGTGCTAGAAACCCCTTCCATTTTCAACCTCTTCCTCCTTGTCTGACTCTGTCTAGCTAGGAGCTCCAGTGTATAACCACCAGGCCACACAGTCGGAAGGAAACCACTGGCTGCCTCACAGGAGAAAAAGTAG
>NW_022111373.1:105094207-105097887 GCF_000313985.2 Echinops telfairi
TGTCTAATCATTTGCACCACCTACGGATTCCTGGGAAAGTATACTCTTCCCTTTTGAAACTTGTATTAAGGCTAACAACTAATACTTTTAATTCTATGTAAACTCCATATGGTATTTGGGATATGTTTAATCAGAAAAGAAGACAGACCAGTAAGTCATCTTGAAAGGCAGTCCACAGTGAAGACGGTGATCATCGGTCTTCATCAGCAGATTCTCAAACCCTCCTCGCTTTCCGCAAGCCCGGTTTTGTCCCCGGCACATAGGTGGTAATGAGACTTCCTCCAAGCCTGACGCAAACTTCTTATGCATAGGGTTCAGGTTCAGCTTCTCAGATTATTTGCTGAGTTTGAAGATTTAATAAGCATGGCAAAAAGATACAACCCTGAAGCCTACTTTTCTTATTTTTAAATCCCTCAATATATCCTTGTTCTGTTCTTGGTCTATGTACAGTTTCTGAAAGAGCACAATTGGGTGTTCTAGAATTCCTGCTCTTCACAATGTAATCTATACTTACTGTATTCCACACAGTTGAATGGCGTTGTATATGCCGTACAACGCAAGTACACATCTTTCTAGTGTTCCCTGCTTTCAGCAAAGATTCATAGGTAAAGCTATTCCTTGTTTTCTAGCCTCTTCTAACGCTAGCTTGACTTTCTGCAGTTTCCTGTCAGTGTACTACTACAACTGTTTTTAATTATCTTCAGCAAATTTTACTTGTACATATTAATGATATTGATAAATAATTTCAACATTCTCTTTGGTTACCCTTCTTTATGGAGCTTTACCAGTCAAGTTGGCCAGGGAGCAGCCGTCCAAATTTATATATAGATATATATATCAACTGTATCAGTTTGTTGAAACATTTCAGTTGGTATCTTGTCTTCATTTGGAGACGTGTTTTTCATTCATTCCTTCAGGACATCTTGGGCCTCTTCCTTCCACACCATTGATGACTCATCATATGCCACCTCTTAAAATTGTTGAATGCCAACCAACTCTTTTTGCATGGTGATTATTGTTTTCATCTTTATTTAATGATTCCTGCGATGTTCAACATTTTCCTCACAGAACTCTTCAATTTTTCAACTTGAGGTTTCAATTTGTTTGTTTCTTCATTTCTTTTATCTTGAAATATGTTGTGTGTTCTTTTTTGGCTTTCTAACTCCAGATCTTTGCATAGTGTACTATAATATTTTACTTTGTCTAGAGCTGTTTAGGTGAATTTTCTGTTCAAGTCTTTTATGCCACCTTTTCTTCCATGCATGTTAGCCCCATGAATTGCAAGAGCAATGTAGAGTCTCCTTTGACCTCTAAGTTGGTCTTTCTTTCACTGTCTTTTATTATCTTTTTGCTTTCTTCATGCATAATGTTCTTTAAACAAATCATTCCACAACTTTTCTAGTCTTCTGTCACCAGTGTGCAGTGTGCCAAATCTGTTCTTGAGATGGTCTCTAAATTATGGTGGGAAATACTAAAGATTGTAGCTTGCTTTCTGTGGGCTTATTTTTAATTTTTCCAGCTTCAATCTGAACGTGCGTGTGAGCAATTGATTGTTCCACATTCTGCCCCACTCCTTGTTTTGACCGATGATATTGAGCTTCTCCATTGTCTCTTTCCACCAATGTAATCAATACGATTTCTTTATATTCTATCTGACACGGTACATGTACACAGTTGCCATTTATGTAACTGTAAAAGATGTTTGCAAATACCTTTACAACTGTGTGCTGGAAAAGTGTTTGCAATTAAGAAATCATTGGTCTTACAAAATTATGTCATGTGATTTCCTATTCCTTTTCTATCACCAAGGCTATATTTTGAAATGACTGATCCTTCATCTTTATTTCCCCAATTTTATATTCTAATAGCCAGGGGTTATCAATACAGGACAAATACTGTTGTTGTTAGGTGCCATACAGTCAGTTCCGACTCGCAGTAACACCATGTACAACAGAACAAAACACCCCCAGTCCTGCGTCAGCCTCACAGTGGTTCTTATGCTTGAGCCCATTGGTCCAGCCACTGTGTTGGTCCATCTGGTGGAGGATCTTCCTCTTCCGTGCTGATGGAAATGCTAGGGAATAGGAAGTATATAGGTAGGGCTAGCTGGAGGATATGCCAAGGACAATGACTTATTACTCTGATTTTTTAATTTAAACATTATATTGATTTTAACAATATTTTTATTTAGCCTTGTATACAGGGTCATGTTGCCTTAAAATCAGCTCTACCACATCTAAAGACAACATGACTTTACTGGAAATATCTCTTAAGTAAGACTGAAAATAGGCCCATCGAAGTGTCACTGGCTTCTTAGCAATTTTAATTAGAACCAGACTTCAAATTCTGTAAAGGTCTTTTAACCAGATTTGATGACAAAGATGCTCCCTTTATTTGTCTATTGATGTGTGTGTGTGTGTGTGTGTGTGTGTGTGTGTTTATTTTGATGGAGGACTGTGTAGAATGGGGTCTAACATTATAGAAATAATTCTTCAGCATATGTCTTTACAAATATTTCTTTTTCCTCCATCTTGACCATTTTATATCCTAGTAGGTAAAACCATTCAAGAATCTATCAGGTTATTGCGTCACCATTTTCTTTGTACATTTTAAATATGTCAAATTGACTTTGAAAATTACAACTTAATGTAACTTGATGTCCCATAAAAATGTCTCATAAGATCTTGTTGCCTAGGTAAAGAAAATACATCAGTGGAGCGCCCCCCCCCCACTTTTTTGTGTCTTATTATTAGTTTTTAAGATGGGCTCGGTGAGTCTTGGTGGTATAGCAGGTTATAAAGTGGGCAACTCACAGCAAAATCTGCACTTCAAAATCATTAACCATGTAAGAGGAATGACTGAGACTCTCAGTGTCTATCAATATACACAGCTTTAGAAAGTCAAAGCGGGCAATTCTGCTTTGCCCTAGAGGGTTGCGCTGAGTAGGAATCGACTCAGTGTTGGTGAAGTTTTCGTTTTTGACATGTGACCCACCATAAAATGAAACAGCAAGCTTTAGGAAGTGATGGTCTGAGAACATGGGTGTGCTATTCATATTATTGTTATTGGTGAGCTCTTAAACATTGCCTTTACAACTGCACTCGAGGCTCTGATGTAATTTGAGATCTTTAGTTTTATCAATCTAGATAATGTAGAAAAAGAAGCCTCAAGTTTCTAAAATAACTACGACAAAGAAGAAAATGATGAATATTAGATAATTCAACAAAATCTTAGTCTCTGGCATAGCAGTTTTTTTGGCATACCCATTTTATGTCTGATTTTCAGTTCCTAGACTCAGCTCCCTTTTGACATAATCCATTTTACTATTTAGACCTATATTTACTCCTCAAGCAAAACACATTTCATAAACACTTTGCCTCTATTTATTTAAAAATTGATCATCTCGAAAGTATGCAAAAATCATAAATAATAAATTTATAACTACATCTTATTTTAGTTCAAAACTATATTTTTACCATGAAGTGTTTCCTTCACAGATGAACTACCACTAATTTTCCTAACCCTGAAATTCTACAGCTTATTCATTATCATGTGTATAAAACATATTTTCTACTGTGTGCTGTTAAATCATTGTTAGTTTAACAATCCTTATCTTTTCTCTTTGTTTCCCTTCCAACTAAACAATCCATGCCTTCATTCATATGACAAATATTTAGTGG
>NW_022111373.1:105097987-105107237 GCF_000313985.2 Echinops telfairi
ATAACATTGTATATATATATATATATATATATATAATCATTGGTTCATTGAAATGAATGATTATAATTTAAAAGATAAACATACAAAACATTGCCTTTATAACAACACTTGAGGGTCTGATTTAATTTGAGATCTTTAGTTTTATCAATATAGATAAGCCTCAAAAATGTATTAGGGCAGTGTCAGAAGCATATCATATAAAAGAGTAGAATGTATTCCTTCTAGGCTTTCATCATTTTCACTAGCCATAGATTCAAATAAGCACTTACAAGTCAAATAAACACTTATAAGCTACAGTTCAGAAATGTGCATGTCAATAAGCATGCATACATTTAATAAGCACGTATAGCATGCCTTCCATGTACTAATCATGTAATGTGGAACCTACTAAGGGTAGACAGGCAGAAAGACACATTCTTTGTCCTCAAGCTTCTTACATTATCGAGGAACCTGGATACTCAAACAAACCATTTCAATGAACTGTCACATCTTTTAATACATAGACATGAACAACAGGCTTTGAAGGGGTGAAAAATAAAGTCTCCTTTTTACCAGTTAAAAGGAAATATAAGAGGCCCAATAGAGTAACTAACGCTGTCCTAGCCTTCAAATAGTGATGAATAGGAGCTCAGACGACAGGTAAAGGAGGCAATGACCTTCAGTGGAGCGGGAGCTTGTGAAGACTCAGAAGCAAAAGCCAACATTGTCTACAGAGGTAAACAGCAACGCTTTTACATTCCTCGGGTGTCAGGTAAGTGAAGAAAGTAATGCGTGGCAGGTAAATAGGGGATGAAAGAAACAAATAGAATACAGAATGTGGAAAGTGTATACCAGATGATGGAACTTGAATATATTCTACGAGTTTTTGAATGGCATTGAAGCATTTAATAGCCTGCTTTGAAAAAGCAGAGAAAGAATGTGAAGGAGTCACCTATGAAAATCTGGAAGACTATTAAGAGTTGGGTTGTGTTGAATTGTAGGGAGGAACATCTAAGGGTCATTGTCTTCTGAGAATTTCTGCTCCTCAATACCTACCCCCCAAAAGAAGGTAAATAGATAAAGGAGCTAAAATGATGAAATTGTTAACATCTAATGATTTCCAAGTATTCTAGGAAAAACAAGAATTAGAAAAAAAAACTGTGATTGGACATTTTTGAAGCCGTTCTCCCTGGTTCTTCAGTTTGATATTAATGTATGTGTGCTGTGGAAAGTGTTTCTAGACGTGCGTTGTTTTAGGATAGATTCGGCTAGGTAGAAATCCAGGAAGTCAAAATGCAGGCTTTCTCTGGCTGTGACAGGAGGGTTCTCTGGGCCACAGTCTTTCTATTCAGGGAAGTGAGAGACTTATCGCCAAGCGGCTTGCACTTCTTGACTCTGCTTGACTCAGACGCCTTACATGGTTTATCCCTCAGGTTTAGTCAAGAAAACACAAGCTGTCCCAGATACTCCAAAATAGGCTGGAATTTGATAAGCGAATCATCTCTGTACAAAACCAGAAGCCAGAGAAACTGGCTTCCCCCAGTTGTCAGGACGCTGGGCTGTTCGTAGGGTCCAGGAAACCCTCAAGGTCGGTCGGAAGGACCTCAACAAGTGAGTAGCTGGGAAAGCCAGGTCTGCGAGCATCTCTCCCCGGGGAAACGCAAGTCCTCCTTGGGACACCACGGAACTCATTTCCAGGATTTCAACCTTTGCCACACGAACAGGGTAAGAATAGGTAGAAGGAGAGAAAAATGGTGTTAAGAAGGCACTGGGTTAAACAGTTCTGGAACACCTGGTGTGCCATTTGCGGGTGGGGGAAGGGTTGTTCAAATCAAATTTGCCATAGACTGGGACCTGGTACAAGTCAGTTAATTATAAATTAGGCTAAATGGATTAGTATAAAAGAACTTTAAAGTTCTATCAAAAAGTGAAGTGAATCAGTTCTAAGGAAGTGTGAAGGTTTCATAAGCACAACACTCTAATAATCAATACAAATGACAATTTATTGTAATATAATTGAAGAGAAGCATTGCATCAAATACTATTTTGGAAACACATGAAAACAATTTATAATAAAATTGTTGTATAATATTATTACTGCTCAGAAAAGATTGTCTTCCAAGACTGATTTTAAGTTCAATTTGTGTTTCAAAACATAGTCACTAAATAGGTTTTATCTAGATTTCTTCTCTTATTCATTTTTAATGCTTTAAAGCAAAAGGAAACAGTAAAAACTCTATTAAAGATAAAATAGATAAACGCTCCTAAATGGTCTGCTCATATATCCAGAGCTTTTAAGTATTATATAAATTTATTTTCTGTTAAACTTAATTTCAAATAAACTAAGCATGAATATGATTTTGGGGTTTTTATCCTGGAAATTAATACCTTTATTTTCTATTAAATTTAATTAAAGAGAAACTATTTATGAATACATTTGTCTTGCTTTATTGGCATTAACAGAATATTTATTATAACGTTTAAAATAGAAGACAATTTAATTCAGGTAATAAAGCCTCTTAATCAAATATAAATTGTATCATATCATGAAAATCAATCAAATATAATTGGTATCATATCATGAAAATAAATTTTTCCAAATGTTTCTAATTGTGTCCCACAGCATTTAGCAGGAAAAATGAGGTATGTGTCATAGGAAGGAAGTAATTATAAAGACACAACTGTGGAATTCCCATTGCCAGCAAAAATAAATCTCAGTTGCAGTGATGAACCTCAAGCAATAATGTCTAAAATGTGTTTTCTATATAGCAATTATAATTAAACTGCTTACTTATCAATAGCCTTTAAATAATGATACTAAAATATGAATTGGACTAATTATGTCTATTATACAAGCCCAAATCATGTAAATTAGTAGCTGTAAAATCTGTTTGTAGAAGAGTTAGAACAATAGAGTTTGAGCAATATTTCCTTCTCTTGTACCAACTTGATAGCACCTAATAAAACTGTAATTGTTATTATTCTTGCTACTGAAGAGAGGGTTATCTAATGATTCTGGAGAAAATTACTAAAATGTGTGTCAAAAGAAATCAATAATAAAGTTAGAAAATAAATTAGTTACTTATTTATTAGATACTAAATACCCTGCAAGACAGGTTTGTTAACATTTCTGATTTTATTTCATGGAAAATGTTAAAAACGACAGGGATAACTTTATTTTTGGAACTGGGCTGTTCAAAAATGTTTGTAGTAATTTTAGGAATATAGGAATTTTGCTTATATCAAATTTAGTCACTAGGGTAAAAACATAGTCATAATATCATGTGACTATGCCACTCAAATAAGTACATTTTTCATATATTTATTTATATTGTGCATATGCATTTATGCATCCCTACTTCTATATTGTATACTCATTTCTGAGTACTGACTTTAGTCATTTGGGATTACAAAGATTTCCGCCCACTGGGAGCATGCAATCTTGTTGAAAATAGACTGAATAGACCATTATAACATTATTGAAGGCACTAATTAGAGAGAGTAGGAGCCCTTTCATTGCAAAAGTTAAGCACTGGGCTCTAAATTCTCCAACAGAGGTTTGAACCCAACAGTTTGGAAGAAGAAAACATTTCGTGATCTGCTGCATACCAGGAGGATTGGGGCAGTGTGTGGGAGGGGGAGGGGGGACGGGGGGAAGGGCAGGGCCTCCATTACAGGGTTCAACCTATAACCCCCTCTAGGGGGACAAACAATGGAAAAGTGGGTGAGGGGTGATGGAGGACAATGTAAGATATGGAAACAATAATCTATAACTTATCAAGTGTTTGTGAGGGAGGGCAGGCGGGGGAGAGAGGGGGAAGAAATGGGGGGCTGATATCAGGGGCTCAAGTGGGAACAGAATGCTTTGAAAACAATGATGGCGACATATGTGCAAATGTGCTTGACACACTGGAGAAATGTATGTATACACTGTGATAAGAGATGTAAGAACCCCCAATAAAATAATTTAATTTAAAAAAATTCAAGCCCTCCAAAGATAACCCTCCCTTTCCCCCCCTTTTAGTTGAGAAGTCAAAAGTTTAACTAAAAATTGGAGAGCCCCCCCAAGAATTTATTCTTTGACTTGTCACTACACACAACCTGGGCTACACAGCTCTCCAAGCAGAAATCATATTTCCTTAGAGGGATACCAAGCTGAGTATGGCGCTATTTAAGTCCCTCCTTCTGAGAGGCATACCTGTTTCTAACATAAGATAAGAAAAAAAAGAACAAGTAATTGGAATAGTATGTTCCCTCGCAGTATGAGGTTTCATATATTTACTTTTGAGTCTTTTCAATCTTCTGCGTTCTTTGTGCTTTGGGGGGCTATACTGATTGTTTTCTCCATTTTCATAATGTCAATTGAAAGAGGAATGGGAAAGCGGACCAAAATAACTGTGCTCACCAAAGTGGCCAATTACACCCGTGATTGATGTTTGTTCCTTCTCTGCCACACACACCAGATTCCTGACCCAAGTATTATTTTCTTTAACTTGAACAGGAAACATTGTGGCTTCTGTTCTGCTTTCTGGAGATTTATTAAGTTCTGACATTTCTTGTAGCACATTGTTAATGCCTTCATACTATATAAAGTTGGCATTGTAGGAGGGCTTGAAGTTGGGTTCTGATCAATGTTCTAGTCACTGTACTGAAATCAAAGAGATTTATCCAGGCCACTGGATATTGGAATACTCTAAATGTTGCTTAATTTTAGTCAATAGAGTGTGGCACCTGGAGTCAAAATGTAAACTGAAACATTAAAACAAACTTACTTAAACTCTTACAGTCCTAGTTTACCACCTACGTGAAAGATACATAGTAAACTCATAGGTTATGAAGATTACAAAATAAGATGTATTATATATGGCCCATTATTGGAGTAGACACGTTTGATGCTCTACTCATATTTGCTTTCCACTTATCATATCTGTGTTCACTGAACCAAAGACTCCTAAATCTAAGCACCCATAATTCTTTGCCTGAAAAATTGCTAGAGTCTGCATCAGTGTCCCCAACTGGGACAAGGGATGATTTTCCCACTGGATGCCATTTACCCATAAACTTGACCATGCCAGGGCCTGTAAATGGTTCCATGAACGGAATACCCTTGGTGGCAAAGTTTAAGATTTCATTAGTTTTTTTCTTGTATTAATCATCAATGGCACACACAAACAACAACATCGGGTTACAAGGATAATCATTATTAAGTGATTTGTCATCTTATAAAATTGTTTTGATTAAGTGACCAAATCACTTACAAGTAACACTCTGGTAACATGCCTCAAGAATCTTCTCTTAACTGTGCTTTATTCAAAGGTCTCATCAGGAATCTGTGCTTGAAAGTATGAATATATTATCACACATGTTGGTGGCATGAATCCAGGCATGATAGAACCATGTTAGACGATAGGGTCAGCAAGTAAATACTAAAATATCCTGTTGCTTGGAGATGCTGTTCAGAAAAAGATGTGACCTTAGTGATGGTTGAAAATTAATTACTTAAGCTTTGTGGGAAAATAGCATAGTGCATCGAGTGTAAATGGATTTTGAGAGTCTAAGGTAATTAAAACTTCCACAGAAAGCAAAATAAAAGAGATAGCCTGTTAAAATTGGATCAATTGGGGCCTTACTGGGAAAGCGTCTGAGGCAGGAAGAAGTAATAGACATTTATGGAAAGTTTCCCTCACTAGCTTTTGAAAAACTGTGTTCTAAAATTATTAGAGATTTTAAAGGAATTAATTTTGTTTTAAAATAAATCTGATTTACACTATAAACTGGAGATCTCAAGTTAGAGATTCCACAATTAGAAATCCTACGTGATATACCAAGTTCCTTTTATTGACTTAAGAGTTTGACGGGAATAAAACTATGCTTAAAGGTTTACAATACATGGGAAGATCTAAGAGCTACTTGCATTACATAAATGAAATGGGCTTTAATTATTAGCTAATACAAGAAATTATATGGTTGAACATTCCTACATATGGTTACATAATATGGAGAATTTCAATATATGAGTTGTGTGAACTGGTATTGTGTTGTTAAATATCTTAGGCTTTGCCTCAGTAATTCTAAATTAGTTTCAACCATGAATTTACATCATGGAGAGTGCTTTCTATATTTTAAGGAAAAAATAGTATGCCAAAAAAATTCTAAAATGATTTTGATCATAACATAATGCAGTTCACTTTAATTTCAATGTCAAAATACCAAGGTGTTCTGTTGTTAGGGAAAGGACCAAAGTACATTCTGTTCTTAGACAAGAAATGAACTTTTTGTTGTTGTTGTTAGCCAAGGCTTTTGAAAAAATTTATTTAGTCAAAGGGAAAAAGAAGAGGATTTAATCAAACTCATTGTGCCAATGTAAAACTAAGATAATTGCAAAATTGCATGTATTTCAGGTATGTAGCCATTTTCTTTAAGAATCTAATGTTATGTTATTAGATGCCATAACTATACTTCCACCCTCAAAATATCAGGTTTGCAGGTTTATGCCCCTTAAAAAGTAATAATATATTCTAAAAGCTAATTGGCATGTAAAGATGAAATTTCTCAATGTTTATTTGGGTTTTGGTGAATTGAATATACATATAATATTTATGTATTTATTAATACTTATTAATTATGTGAATTTTAAATTCTTTCAAACCAGTTACATACTTTCAAGGCAATTTTAACGCATGGTTGCCCCATCCATCCAGAGTAGAACTGCCTTCCATAGCACTTTAAATACAATGACCTTGGGAAGCAAATGTTCTTTTGTTTTGTTAGGTGCCCACGAGTTGGTTCTGACTGACAGCGACTCTGTGTACTGCAAAGTCCCAGTGTCCAGTCCTGGAGCATCCTCACCATCATGGGTGTACCTCATCCCGTTGCTTCAACCACACGGTCAACTCATGGACAACCTGCCTCCTTTTCACTGGATTTCTACCTTCAACCAACACGAATGCACTCCAAAGACTAGTCATCCTGGTAGCAGGGTTAAAGTATATGAAACAATCACCTTACCATTCTCCCTTGTAAGAAATATGCACATTGGCTGTAATTCTTCCAAAACTGATGTGTTCATTCTTCGGGAAGTCTACGATGTATTCATTATTATTTGACAACACCATAATTCAAATGCATCCAGTTTTCTGTATTGTCAACTCTCACATACATATGAGGAAATTGAAATTACAGCAGGTTGAGTCAGGAGCACCTTAGTCTTTAAGTCACATTTTTGCTTTTTTAAAAAACACTTTTAAAGAGGTCTTCTGCAGTTAATTTGCTCCATGCAAAAAAATGTTTGATCTCTTGGCTTGTGTTCAGGGGTTTTGATTATGGAACAAACGAAACGATTTCCTTAACAATCTCACTATTTTCTTTGTTTATTATGATGTTGCTTACTGGTCAATGGCTGAGGATTTTTTACAATCTTGAGATGCAGCCCATACTGAAGATTTTAGTATTTGAATTTCATCAGTAAGTGCTTCAAGTCCTCTTTGCTTTCAGCAAGTACAGCTGTGTTAGCTAATAAAGCTGTGTTCTCTTCTTCACATATCAGGTTGTTACTGAGTCTTCTAATCCTAATGTTGAATTCTTTGTATGTAGTCCATTTCTGATTATTTGCTCAGCACACAGCTTCAATAAATATTGAAAGGGAACGATACTGATGTACATCTTCCTTGATTTTAAACTATCCAGTGACCTCTTGTTCTGTTTGAATCACTGTCTCTTGGTAAATATAAAGGATCAGCATGAGCACAAGGAAGTGTTCCGGATTTCCTGTTCTTTTACCAGTTCTCCGTAGCTTGTTACAATCCACACAGAGGAATGTCTTTGCATAGTCTATAAAACACAAGCAGATATCTTTCTGGTGGTCTCTGCTTTCACCCAATATTCATCTATTCATCTGACATCACCAATGATATTCTCTGCTCCATGTCTTCTTCTGAATTCAGCATGATATATTCTTGAGATCCGAATTTTATTCTGAATTCCTATTGTACTACAATTTTTAAAATATCTTGAGTAAAATCTTATTTGTGCTTGATTAATGATATGTTTTGATAAATTACACATAATTGGGGATATTTTTCCTTTGGAACAAACGCAGATATGGATTAGTTCCAGTCAGTTGGATAGGCAACCATCATAAATTTTTTCTGCCATAGATTAGTTGATGCTTCCAGTGTTGTGCATATTTGTTAAAACGTCTCAATTGGTATTCTGCCCAATTCTGGACCTATATTTTTCACCAACACCTTCAGTACAGCTGAATCTTTTCCTTCAATACCATAGGTTTTTGATCGTTTGCTATCCCCTGAAGTGGTTGCGTGCCAATCAATTCTTTATTACAGGAACTGTTTGCATTTCTCCACCTTTCCTTGAATGCGTCCTCTGTTTAATGTTTTGACCTTCCAATCATACAATACCGCCATTTAGCTTCGTTTTTCCTTCTGATCTTTCAGTTTGAGAACTTTTCTTCTCTTATATTTTCAAATTCCAGGTCTTGGGCTATGTCTTTATAATACTCCATTTTGTCTGAAATCTCTATTACTTTTCATTCACTTATTCAACTCATCATTCAAGAGAAAATTTCAGAATCTCTTTAAACATTTCTTCTGATATCTTTTTCTTTCCTGTATTTGTAATGGCTTTTAAACCCAGGTGGTATAGTGGTTAGGCATTAGGCTGCTGACCACAAAGTCAATAGTTTAAAACCACCAGCCACTCTGTGGGAGGAAGATGAAGCTTTCTACTCCCATAAAGATTTACACACTCAGAAACCCACAGGGACAGTTCGACCCTGTCCTATAGTGTATTATGAGTTGGGCATGACTCAATGGAAGTGAGTTGTGTTCTTTGTATCTGATGACCTTGACGTCATCTTGCAACTGGTCTGGTCTCTGGACATTAGTGTTCAGTGCATTAAAGCTGTTCTTGAGAGGGTCTCTCATGGATTTCTTTTGCTTTTCTTTACCTTCCACTTGAACTTATATGAGAAATTGATGCTTCATTTTTCTATAGTCATCTCTGGCCTTGCTTTTTCTTAAGCTATTGAGCTTCTTCCTAATGATGTAGTTGATTTTATTCCCCTGTATCACCTCTGGCAAAGTTCACTTATGTTGTCTATGTTCTTGGAAAAAGGTATTTGCAATGAGTAAATCACTGATCTTGCAGAATTCTATCATTCAATCACTGACATCATTTCAATCAACAAGATCATATTCTCTAGCAGCTGCTCCTTCTGTTTCCAACTTTAAATCCTGTGTTAGTCAGGGTTCTC
>NW_022111373.1:105112971-105122329 GCF_000313985.2 Echinops telfairi
TGTGAGACACTGGCAGTCCTTTGAGTCTTGAGGGCCGCCAGGTTGTCCTCTGTAGAGAGAATTAGGCTATCCCAGCACAGGCAGCAAACAGCAAGGCAGGTCACCAACAGTCAGCCAGGTCACCAATAGTCAGTTCCCAGCTCAAGAGATGTAAATTCCAAATGTGTGGTGAAGCCCAGGTCTTAAAGGAACCTCTGTCCTTCAATTAATCCCACATGTGTTTATCGGCCAGGTTGGCACAATAAACTAACTATCTCAAATCCCAATCACCAGTAATTGTCAATGCATTTTGATTGCGTATTTGACCTAATTCAAACTAAAGAAGTTGGGAAAGCGCTTTAATGATTACATCTTTGGTACTAGCAGTTGTGGAAATTTGAATTTGTTTGTGTTAACCAGTTGTCCTTGTAGATGTATGTATAGGACAAATTTTTTTGCAATGATATTCAGGTCTTTAATTTTGATAGTTATGTTAGGCCTTATTGACTAGTGAAACAAATCCAGTGACAGTCACATATATGCACTAAAGTGTGTTTTTATATCAAGGAGCAATGACACATCAAAAAATATTCCAGCCTAGTTCAACTAAGTCCACAAGTTCAGCACTAGTCCATAAGTCCCTCTTCAGCATGCAGTGATGCGGAATGCAAGATGATAGGCCGGTGGGTGCCGAGTCTATGTATCCATTATACTTTTGAGTAAATCTTCAAATGCTCTTTTCCACTAGGAATGTGACACCAAAGGTTTCAATTTGTCATTTCTGACCAATAGCTTATATAACTGTCTGATTAAAATGGCTAATAGCAGCCAATTTCAACTTCTTAATGCCTAAAATATGGAACTCTGTGTTTTCATTTAATTTTGGATAATTTCCAATTTTCCTTGATTCATACTTTATATATTCCACATTCTGACTATTAATAAGTGTTTGTAGCTGTTCCTGCTCACTTTTGATCACATTACATCAGCTATAAAGCTCCTGAAAGTTTTCTTTTCATCCATGGCACTAAAGTTGACCATATTTTGAGGCTACACTCTTCCCCAGTCATAATTTGAATTATAGTTACATGTTGGACTGCTAACTGTAAGGTCAGCAGTTCAAAATCATCAGTTGTTCCACCAGAGAAAGATGAGAATTTCTAGTCTTGTAAAGTGTTACAGTCTCAGAACCCCCAGGGTCAGTTCTACCCTGTTGTATGCCGTTTGGGGAGGAAGCAATGAGTTGGAATGGACTCAATGGCAGTGTGTGTGGGTTTTGAGTTTATAACCCAAGAGGCTCATCCTCTGGCACTATATCAGAGACCCAGTTCTGCACTTATTTATAAGTTTCTCACTGGACAATTTTTTTGAAGTAGATCTTAGTCTGCACCACGGAATGCTGTCCACCATGACTGATACTGCAGTCATTTGGAAGGCCAATGTTGTAGTTACCAATTCTACAGCAAGACACAAACGCATTACTATGACAAATGAACAAACGAGTGGCAGAAAGCAAAGAGCAAGGCCTTGATCCCAAGGAGCATCTAGGAAGGTTCAAATTGTCAAGTACTTAATCATTTGTGCATCCACCTGCACTCGCACTTGGAATGAAAGTTTATATTTCAACCTTCCTCACCTAATTTTGAAGGAACATATCAGATGATAATTAAACTATGAGGCTTTCTCACTGTACTAAAAGAAAGTCTGCACATTATTCATTATAAGAAATATATATATATGCATTTAATTCCAGATACGTTGGCTCATTAGCAGCTGTTCTAAAGGTACTGAGAACTGAAAATGGCCCTGGAGTTGTCCTGTGGGCTGTTTTTATTTTAGAGATGCTATTTTCATGTTTGGATAACTGCTTAAATCTTTGAATAATGTCTGTCAAACCAATAGTTTCCCGGATAGAAAATGCTCTATTGAAAGCATTTGTTTTATGTGTCATAAACTTTAGAACTAATATTATGATGAATGGATTTCTATTCTCTAAGACTGCAGAATCACTGTCCCCAAAGAACTGATCAACAGTCAATAATTTCAAGAGGTAGGATATGACCAAGGACCAAGGATATTGAAGAAAGAAAGCCAAGCTTCACTGAAGGCATTAGTAAAATTAAAGCTCCAGGAATTGATGGAATACCAACTGAGACCTTTCAACAAGCTGACAAAGCACAGGAAGTATCCACTTCCTATGGCAATAAATTTGGAAGACAGTCATCTGTACAATCAACAAGAAGCGATCCAAATTTGTTCCCATCCCGTAGAAAGATGACTCAACAGAATGCAGAAATTATCAAACAATATAATGCATATCAACAGAAGTAACATGTTGCTGAAAAGCCTTCAACTGCTGTTGCAGCAGGACAGCAACAGAGCTTCAGAAGAGCAAAGGGAGTCTGGGATTTCATGACTGATGTCAGATGGATCTTGGCTGAAAGCAGAGAATACTAGAAAGATGTTTCCTTGTGTTCTGTTGACGATGCTGTCATTTGAATGAGGATCATAATAGACTATGGATAACATTGAGAAGAATGGGAATTCCAGACACTTCTTTGTGGCTCATGTGCTGGACCAAGAGGTAGTTCTATGAATGAAACTAAGGAATACGCCATGATTTAAAATTAGGAAAGGTGTGTATTGGCGTTGGATCCTTTAACCATATTTATTCAATCTGTATGCTGAGCAAATACTTCAAGAAACGGGACTGTATAAATGACATGACATCCGGATTGGAGGGAGACTCAATAACAAACTGCAAATGACGCATGCTTGCTTACTGAAACAAAGAGGCTTGAAGCATTTGCTGATGAAGATCAAGGATTGTAATTTTAAGTATGGATTACAACTTATGTAAAGAAGACAAAAGTCCTCACTAGTCCAATAGACAGCAACATGATAAGAAAATCTTGAGACTTTCAAGGATTTCCTCTTGCTTGAATCCATGGTCAATGCTCAGGGATACAGCCACCAAGAAGTCAAACGATATATTGCATTGGGCAAATCTAGTGCACAAGAATTCTTTAAAGTGCTTCAGACCAAGGATGTCACTTGGAAGACTAAATTGCAACTGAATCAAGCCATTACATTTTCATCCACTTTATATGCATGGGAAATTGGACAATGTATAAGGAATACTGCAGAAGAATTGACAGATTTGCAGCATGGTGATGGTGAAGAATATTAGATGTACTATGATCTAGCAGAAGAGCAGTTATCTCTTGGAGGAAAGACAGTCAGCATGCTCATTAGAAATGAGGATGGGAAATCTTTCTCTCGTGAACTTTGGACATGTTATGGGGAGAGACCAGTTTCTGGAAAGGACACCTGCTTTGTAAAGTAGAAGCGAGAAAAAGGAAGACCATTAGAGAGATGAGTTGACACAGAGGCTGTCACAATGGGCTCAAATATAGAAACAGTTGAGGGGATAGTGCAGGACCAAACAGTGTTTCATTCTATTGTATACAGGGTCCACATGCATCAGAACCAAATCAATGGGCCCTAACAGTAGTTATTCTGATATTCTCCCCTTAGTGTACTTTGAAGATGCAGGATTCAGAAACCTCACCTATCATTTTACCAACTATCACGTTCATCATCTTTTCTTACTATTATTTTCTCTAATGGTGACAACACATTAATGGGTGAGATGACCCACTAATTCTGTTTCAAATACCCCATAAAGGTGTGTGTTTCTATCTACATCAAAAGCCTAGTCCTCTTTACTGAGAATAAGATCCAGAGTAACTACTGCTTACTGGGAATCTTCACAATAATGTCTAAGCAGTGTCTTATAGACAGCGTCAAGAAACAAAAATACTCCAAATATTTCAGCCCTTTCTTTCTCTAATTCAGTTAATAATTAACTACCAATGTCATAATTTCTAATTCTTATTTGTCTATACATAATCTTTGTAATGTTGCTTAAATTATTTCCTAAAAATGTAATTTAGATTATATACCAACCAATGGACTATGATATTCCACAATGCAGTGGCATAGTCCTTAGCACAGTCTCAACTTCTATCAGACACCTGGTAAAAAACAATAATAAGCTTTAGGAATTAGTCAATAATTTAAGCTTCCTGTTTTCCTTAGAAACAGTCACTGTTAAAGAAATGGTAACTTTTTTATGCTTCATATTCTGCTCTCAAAGGAGGAAAGCAAAGGAATTGAATGAAAATTATCATTTGGGGATCCTTTTCTGTGATTATTGAGAATGAAAGACTCATTAAGGGAATAATAAAAGATTTTATTAGAGTAAATAAGGAAAAAAGGCATGATAACATTTAAGGGGAGATATTCTACATATTCGGAAAACAATTTTTGTCTGTCTTTCTGGTTTGAGAGAGAAAAACTGAACCCATTATAACACTGTGCTACAAAAACTATTTGCTATTTTTAAGTTTCATAGGCATTAAAGCTATTGCTTCAGATGAGGCAATGAATGAGCATCTTCTGATTTCAATTTTGAATAGACTTCATCACTCATAATATACTCAGCATTTTTATAGATGCTATATTTATGAAAGATGTATTTATAGGCAACATAACAAGAGTCATCCTCTCTACTTTAATTAAGGAAGCCAAGCAGAGATTAAATTAAATCTGATTTGCCTGATGTGTTACTTGCGAGATCTTAAAGTAAACAAGGCACATCAACAAAATGTGGTCTTGAAAAGGGACCAAAGGAGAGGAACAAATTGGTAGGTAATCTTAGACACCTTCTTTATATCATTTCAATGGGAAAGCTGATCTTGTCCTTTAATTCCTATCCCACTTGCTGTTTTCACCTGTCAAGTTTATTGGGAAACTAGTCCCACTCCTAGTAAGTGCAGCCATCATGGAGGAATGGTATAACTGTTTGAAGTGGGAGAAATGTGTTGGCAGCAAACTACTGTATTTACAGGGTATTGCTGAGACAAGAAATGGTGCAGTGGTTAAAGCACTCAGCAAATGAAATTTTGCTAGTTTGAAACCACCAGCTGTCTAGTGGAAGAAAGATGTGGCAATTTGCTTATATAAAGATTTACAGTTTTTGAAACCTTATGGGGCAGTTTCACTCTCTTCTATAGGGTAACTATAGATATGATTTGATTATTTAAGTCCAAGATGTTGCATTTTGTGACAATCTATAGCATCATATGTACTCCAATAACCTTCACGTGACTCCACAGGACATTTGTGTTCAAGTGGCCAGTGGGGCATATATATCTCATCAATCCTGCCAAAGGGAGATTATATATAGATAGAGATAGATATATAGATAGATATATATATCCATTCCAATTTCCAGGATACAGAGTGTCACACATCCTATGAAGCCTACCCCCAAAATTCAGAGGGACACACTCAATTCAGAAACTCAATTATTCATTATGTGTTCCTTTAATGAAAAAAACAAAACAAACAAAAATTGGTCATGAAAGGGTTAAAGAGAATTCACTAGAATTTAGAACCGCTGCCATATTTGATCTGGGCAAGGATTCTGTTCACTCTTTCATAAGAAAACCTCTGGTATTGCTATAGCCAAATTCAGATAGATCTTACCCATTATGTCTTCGTTAACATGCTTAAATCACTTCAGAGTTGGTTCTCTCCTGTCCTCACGAGAAATAATCTTCTCTCACTACCTGGTTAATACTTTACCAATATTCTTGGGGAGAATTGCTCCAAAAATATCTAGCATGATGGATAGAAATAGACTTGGATTCACGGAATGATGGGAAATCTAATATGAATCCTGACTCCCTGCAGGAATGTATTAAACGGTAATACAATATAATGAAGCTTTAAAAATGTATAATATGGTAACATGCTTAATCTTTGGAAGAAGGAGCTAAACTTACTGAATCAAAACTTCTGGGGGCAAACTCTACTTTTAGGCAGTCCTCTCATGGGAATACTCCAAACTGAAGATTTCATTGACGGGATAATTTTATGAGAAGAGAGGCCTCCTTGATATATTGCTGGCCGTATGCTTTGTGGCAGCTAGTACCACACCTTAAACATTGACTTAGTTGTTAAAGAGGTTATGGTATTAAAATGACAGCAAAATCCTATTGCCATTGATTTGATCACAACTCATAGAAACTGTGCAAAATAAAGTATAACTCCCTACAGACTTTCCAAGCTGCAATCTTGATGAAAGCAGACGAGTATATCTTTCTCCTGTGGAGTGGCTGGGGCATCCAAACGACTACTCTGAGCTCTTTACCTCTGTTCCTTAGCATGTTCAGAAAGCAATAACAACAACAACTATCTAACAACATTTAAGGGATATAGTACGCACTTCTTTTCCACCCCTTGGATTTAGAAAACTGTGTTAGTGAAGCATATTTGACCTCTTTCCAGTCTCATGTACATTTTGCCCTCAGAGAGCAGAATCACCAAAAATGATCAATAGTGGAATAACCTTGGTGTGCAGCCCTCTCATGGTTTCCTATTCCTGGGAATTGGCATAAAGGAAGATACACTCTGCCCTTCTCTGACAATAGTAATCTAATTTGGGAAATTAGCATTAGGAGACCTAATTACTCACAAATATGTGATGTTCTCCAAAACTAGCTTTCTTAATAAAATGGAAATAAATTGTTCAACAGCCAAATTATTCTTTTGTCTTCTTTCTCACTTGATTCAAAACAATGACAGGTAAGATAAATGCTATTATCTTACAATGGGCATTGTATATTATTAAACAATTGGCACCCTTAAAAACACAAACTTTTTTAAATTTAAATTTTATTTTATTGGGGACTCTTACAGCTCTTATCACAATCCATAAATATATTAACTTTGTCAAATACATCTGTACATATGTTCTCATCATCTTTTTCAAAACATGTTCTTTCCACTTGAGCCCCTAGCATCAACTCCTCAATTCCCCCTCCCTCCTCCAGCTTCTCTCGCACATGCCCCCTTGATAATTTATAAATTCTTCTTCTTTTTTTTTCCATTCATGTCTTACACTGACTTCTGTCTCATTTCACCCACTTTTCTGCTGTCAGACACTTTTTTATACATTAAATTGCCACTTGGTAGCAAAATTGCTGAATACTAAATAAGAACATATGTAAAGCACTTAGTACATTGGTATAGTATCTAGTACATGAGCAAAATATTTTTAAAAAATAATATTTTGCTGTATGTTTGGTGAAATTTACACAGTAAATTTCATTTGACAATTTCTGTAAAAATTGTTTGCATTGCTTATATTTTTCACAATGCACCAAGGTTTTCTTTAGTTGAATTCTGACTGTTTCATTTCTAGTACACTCTGTCTCCCTTGTCCTCCCTTTATCTACTCATCTCTGATTTAGAGGTAATGTGGACATTTTGGTGTTATTTTGATTATCTACTTCAGTAGAGTACTACACTTAGAATCATCCAACACTTGGAGGAGTGCATTGACAGGGAACTTCCAGAAGTTCATGCAGGATTCAGAAGAGGATGTGGCATAAGGAATATCATTGCTAATGTCAAATGAGTTTTGGCTCAAAGCATAGAATAACAGCAAGATGTTTACTTTTGTTTTATTGATTATGCCAAGGCATCTGACTGTATGGTTCATAATAAACTGCAGATGACCCTGGAAAAAACTAAAACTGCAGACCACTTCATTGTGTTCATTCAGAAGTTGTACATGGATCAAGAGGCAGTTGTATGAACAGAACAGGGGACTACTGCATGGTTTAAAATCAGGAAATGTGTGCTTCAGGGTTGTATCCTCTCACCATACTTGTTCCATCTGTATGCTGAGTAAATCATCAGAGAAGCCGGATTATATAAAGAAGAATGTATTATTAGGATAGGAGGTAGACTAATTAACAACCTGCAATATGCAGAGGACACAACCTTGCTTGCAGAAAGTGAGGAGGTCTTGAAGCTGTTGCTGATGAAGATCAACTGTAACATTCACTAGGGATTATTTCAATGTAAGGAAGACCTAAATCTTCACTACTGGACCAATAGGTAATATCATAATAGATGGAGAAAAGCTGATCAAGGTTGTCAAGAAAGTTGTCAAGGATTTCGTCTTGCTTGAATCCACAATCAATACTCATAGAAGTAGCTGTCAAGAGATCAAAAGACATATTACATTAGGTAAATATGCTGCATAAGACCTCTTTAGAATATGGAAGAGTAAGGATGTCACTTTGAGGACTAAGTTGTGCCTGACCCAAGCCATGGTATTCTTTATTGCATTATATTCATGTGGGAGTTGGATATTGATTAAGGAAGACTGTAAAGAATCAATGCATTTGAATTTTGGTGCTTAATAAGTGTATTGAAAGTACCATGAACTTCTAAAAGGACAAACTGTTGTAAGAAGTAATGTCATGTCTCCAAGCAAAGAGCCATCTAAGTGAGATGTCAACTAAGTCCACATGGAAGAAGCACACCTTCATCAGTTACCGAAGGACGAGAAATCATGTAGTCTGTTGTTGAAGGTGGGATGAGTATCAGAGCTTAAATTGTGAGAATCCAGTTTGCAGAAAGCTCTGGATGACAGTAGGAGCCCAAGATTCATTTGTGGGAACTACATAAGAAATAAGTTTCTGCTGAGCTCCCTCTCTCCACAATTGAAGGATGGGAGGAAAGTGGGTGCTAAACAGAAGTGCATTGGAGAGATGAGTATATGAGATCGAAGGCACAAATCTGTCTTGAACAGTTAAAACTGTGTTAATTGATCCCTCCCCTGATGCATGCTAGACCTGATATGGTTCTCAATATTTTCTGCATTTTTGTTAGCTCATATTAGGGTGTTTCTCTTGAAGTTGTATTCTATCTTTTCCAGTTTTTCGGTTTATGAAACCCAGGGAATCTATAGAGATAGTAAGTAGAAGGCTTGGGGAGGGGGCTATGAAATAGAGACAATGTCAAGGAGTCCAGGAAGAAAATTAATGTTTGTAAACTGAATGTGGTAGTAATTGTACAATTCTGCTTGGTGTGATTGAACTATGGAATATGATATAGGTATTAACTCTCAATAAATTTTTTTTCTTTGTGAAAAAGCAAAGTCAGAGTGCCCCTTAGAGGAAATGATGGCAAGACATTGTTTTACAAACTTGTCAGGAGAGACCCGTCTCTGGAGAAAGACACCGTGTTTGGTAAAGTGGAAGGGCAGCAAAAAAAAAAGAGGAGGGCCCTCAATAAGATGGATTGACACAGTGGCTTCCTCAGTGGGCTCAGGCATGAGAACAATTGTGAGGACGGCACAGGACTACGCAGTGAATTGTTTTGTTTCAAATAGGGTCGCTATGGGTTAGAACTCAATGGGACCTAACTACAACAACAGCAGCACACTTAAGGGTTACTGACTTTTATTTTGTATGCCTCTTTGTTATTTGCTAAAAGGTGATCTTGGGAGAAAATT
>NW_022111373.1:105123558-105143392 GCF_000313985.2 Echinops telfairi
TCAATTCTGATTCACAGTGACCATGTAGCTCAGGGATTTCCAGAACTTACAGAAGCAGACAGGGACATTTTTCTCCACAAACCAGCTAGTGGGTTCAAATTGTTAATTTTTTATTAGCAGCCAAACTTTAATTACTGTGCCACCAGGGCTCCTTATTCTTCTAAATTTGCTCTTTTTAAAGAATTTTCAGTTTGGTCAAAATTTTCTTCCACTTTTTTTGAGGACTTCCATTTTGACCCTGATCAGAAGGTTCAGTAATGGTAGCTGGGTACCAGCTGGGATTTTGTTGTTGTTGTTTTGGTTTGGTTTTTGGTCTCAGGATAGATGAGGCCCTGGCTCATGTAGGTAATTAGCCCAAAGCCTTGTTTCTTCTCAGAGAGTATGGTTTCTTTTTGCTCTTTTGCTCCTAATTAGTTGAGACCATTCGCACATCTTACGTTGCTATTCACAAGCTTTAAAAACCCTAGGCCCTTATTACTTCGTTAACTATTGAACATGAACTTTGTGAAGTATATTATGACAATTGATTGAGTTCACCCATAAGACTAAGATCCCAAACCTTCAAATCTACAAAGCCAGTGTTACAGGGTGTTTGGATATGGCAAAGTACCTGTGAGACTTCATTTTACATAATTTGAACAAGTTGTCAGGAGAAACCAGTCCCTGAAGAACAACATCATACTTGCCAAAGCGGAGGGGGATAAAAAAGAGGAAGACCCTCAAGGAGATGGATTGACAGTGGCTGCAACAATGGGCTCAAGCATAGGAACAATTGTGAACATGGCGCAGGATGGAGCAGGGTCTCCTTCTGTTTTGCAGAGGGTCATTATGGGTCAGAACTGACTCTAGGGCACCTAACAAGTATCTTCAATTTTATCTCCTTTGATTCTATTGTCTGTACAGACATCTGCTCTGATACATACATGTAGCTCCTATCCATGAGCCCAAAGTGCCTGTATCCATTTGTACAATGAATTCTTTGTCAATGCCAAATTACTTCGTACAAGTGTTCCTTTCTCTTCAGAGTTTCTTAGTGATGCACTGTTTCTTCTTTTATCTCTAGGTTTTTATGCTTCTGCTACTTAACCACTGGTACAATCAGTATTATACTACATATTCATGGGCAATAAAATGATGAAACAATTCAAGGAACATATTACCAATGATTATTTTCTTTCATTAGATTTTCACAGACAGTTCTACGACCTTAAACTATTCTGGATTTTAAAAAGTTGTGAAGTTGTTATTGAACACTGAAAATCTAAATATTGTAAAGTTGAAATTGTATTTTATTGCTACTTACTCCTTTTGTAACTCTTAGTAAATACCTTTATTGAGTCTACATTGGATTAAAATAATAAATACTTCCTCTTATAGATAATTTTCATATACTGGAATGATGGATTTATAAGTAGCTGATAATTGTATCTACTTAGGCTGCATGCTCTCTTTCAACACGTTTTAAGTCTGAAAATGGGTGCAACAAAGCCTAATTGTCCTGAGTGAGGACATGCGGCACATCTCTCTTACATTCACTAGACAACTCACCTCTTCAATGGGATGGTGAGTTTATTAGACATCAAAGAATTACAGAACTGCTCCCTGGGGCAGCCACAAAGTTCTTCTGCTATGGAATCTAAAGAATGTTGCTAAATTTGGAACCCAGAAGTAGAACTCGGGTACTCGACAGCATCAGTACTTGACACACCGGTAATCGGATTTTGACATGAAATGTTGAGAACATTTTGCATCAGAGCTCAACCAAAACATCTTTGTAAACAAAAGCAGTTTGTGTTTCAGTCACTCAGCATTTAAAACTTTTGTGGCTGTGTTCCAAGCATTTTGCTATAATTTTCTCACTTTTTGTGGCTTTTTGTACTGTTTTTTAGATAAAAAGATATGGATCCTAAGAAAGAGTTTTTTGAAAAGCTCATCATGATTAGGAACGGGTTAACCATGTTGTCAATATTTTTTATGATAATTCAGTCAATCCTTTTAGAAAACAGTAAGGACATGCCAACAGCAGATCACATTAGACAGATTCTTTTTTTTTTTTTTGTAGACAAAGCCAGCCAGGTCCTAATGAAAAAAAGGCAAAGAAGGGGAAAAACTCCTGAAAAGCAGCTACCAGTTGATTTTATGGAAGGAGATTCCACTTCCAAATAATGTCTGTCTCCATGTCTCCTCTCCACATCCTGTCCACAGATCCAGATCCTCATCAGTCTCAAGGAATAGGCCAAAAGTTATTAAACACCTTTTTAATGTTGTGTTTCTTATTTAAATTATATTATTTAACTCTGAACTTACTTACATTGAAATTTCTGTGTAATGTTTTGTATAAAAGTTAAGGTTAGGGTAAAAACTTGGTATCGAGAACAGTTTAATCCATTTTCAGTCATTTCTTATAGGAAAAAGTGATTTGGAAATCGACTGCATCATATTTGGGTGCTCCTTCTAGAACGGATTAGCGCCAAGGTCAGAGGTTCTACTGTGCAGCGTGTACTGGCAGTTAGGGTGGTGTGTGGGGAGTGATCAACATCAACCCCAGCTATTTCTGTTCCCATTTTCCATACGCAGTAGGAAACCTGTGCTTTATACTACTGCCTGTTCTTGGGAGCTTTTATCTTATACAGTAGTGTTTTAATAACAACAGAATTTTGGAAACATTTAGTTTTAGGTGTATCTTCAGCTGTGTATTCATCTACTATATATACAAATTCTTTTCAAATGACTTTATTTTAAACTCATGTTTGTATTGCTGAGAATTACATGCACACCATTCCCTTCACTATAAATCCAACATCCACTTATTCCTAGTCTTATTTTAATATTATTCTACCAGTGTAAAATTTGGAATGTTTTATTACATTTTCTTTAATATATTAATTAAAAGGACTCATTTATCACAACTGAGAGTTACAATATAAATTGGGTCTGGACATCAGAAATGAGATAGTTGGTACAAAACCTTGCCTAATCTAAATTAAGTGAGCCTGATCTTTTAATTTGGTGGATTTTGACACACAGAGACACAAAAAGATAAGAACTGATTCCAATTATGTAAAGAAGAAATGTTTAGCCATTGGATTAGGTTCAGTGGAGTGTATTGATATTAATGCTTTTTATGTTGTTCAGTGAAAAAGCATGGACAGGAAACTAATTAATTCCTTACATACCAAATCAGATGATATCTTTCACATTTAGCAAGTCTAGTCCTTTTTTTTTTTTTAATATTGGGCCACTGTGCTAATGCTCAAGAGCATTTTATGGAAATGTTATAGTAATATCCTTGGACATATACTGTATGAGCCATATAAGAAGAAACACCAATTAAAATATCTAAGGGACCAGTTCTGAACAAAAGAGTAGAAGGTCACATACCAGCCATGAATCATACAGCACCTCCTCTATGATCACTTCACGAGACTCACCTGGAAGGAGGAAACCTCACTTTGGCTGGGACCACTCCTTCAAGAGGGAGAAAAAGGGAGAAGATCATCCACTTCATGCTTTATTACACTGAGACAAGGCTGTGACAAATCAGTGGGCCCTCCACAAGAATAGAAGAAATCTTGTTGGAAAATTAAGACCGGGGGTGGGGACCATCTACATTTTGGAGGAGACGTGCATATTGCGTTTGGAGAGTGTGGTGGGTGAATGGAGAGGATCAAACTCACCTTGGGTGGGGCTACCAAAAAAATGATTGTAGGGAAACAAAAGTCGGGAACAATAAGCCTGATTTTATGTTCCTAGGTAGAAACTCCTAATATATTCTACTCAACTCTTGGTGAACCACTATGCCATGGACTAAACATCATGATGACCTTGTGTGGTAGTTACATAATCTGGTGTCAATTTAAGGCTATTAAGAGCGAAGGAGTGGAGTTTATCCTATCAACCAGGTTACAGCTTAATGACCCCATTTGGAGGTACCACGGAGATAAATAGCTCACTGGAGGCCAGACACACACTCAATCACTCCCTGCGAAGCATTCCTGTTGACAAGCCACATGGAGACACCCTGATAGAGCCAGAACCCTGGAGCTGGAGGAGCCACATGGAGACCCACATCAGCGCTGAGATGCTTCTACCACCACTGGATCCATAAGACTTTCCACCCACTGGCCTGTAATCATCCTGCATTTGGCATCATTGCATGGCTGCATGAGTCTAAAGAGGAATTTATGGGCTAGTATTGACATATGGGTTACTATAGGACTTTTGGCCCTGATCTGGACTGGGCAGGAATGTTTTCTTAATATATAATTACTCTTTTATATAAAGCTCCTTCCTATACACATATGAGTGTCTATGAATTTGTTTCTCTAGTCAACCCAGACTAACACACCTTGGATATTGAGTTTGCAGGCAGCTGGCATTCCCCCGTGGCTACACCTGAGGGGCTCAACATAAAGGCACCAGTGAATGCACTGAGCCCTGCCTCTACCCTTGGGACTGAGGACTAGGATACTCTGATGGGAAAGGAAGCAGAAAGGGGCCATCCAGAGGCTGTGGAAGAGGCGACTTCTGGACATTGGGTGGAACCCTTAGCTGGGTGGGGGTCCAAAGGAAAAGGACTCCAAAACACTATATATTTAGTACCTCAATGCTCCCTTGCATTGATCTGACAAGTTTTTTAACAGTTGGGCAGGGATATGCACTTGAAAGAAATTATCCAGTAAGTTTTTCCCTGGCACCAATCACCATGCTCAGTGTAAACAGGGCTCAAATCATTGGGAGATGGAATTGTGCAGAGCAACTGCATGGGGTGCAGCTCATGGGGGAACCGTGCTAATATAGATGAATATCAACAGTGACTCGAGTTCTGTGGCAGTGGGAAAATTGTTGATGGTATCAATGCAATCACTTTATACCCAAGCACGATGAAGATCAAACACTGCAGGCTTCAATATAGATTACACCTCAATGTGAAGAAAAGCAAATCACTCACAACTTGATCAACAGGTAACAACATGATTAATGGAGAAAAACATTGATGTCAAGGATTTCATCCTTCTGGGATCCACAATCAATGATCATGGAAGCAGCAATCTAAAGATCAAACAATACAGTACATTAGGTAAATCTACCGCCCAAGACCTCTTCAACATGTGAAAAAGCAGGTATCTTTATGAGGACTAAGGCTGACCCAAGCCATGATACTTTCAATTGTCTCATACGCATGTGAAAACTGGATAATGAATACTAAGATCAAGGGATAATCAATGCATTTGAATGAGCCTGTTGGCAAAGAATATTTAGAGTAATGTGGACCTCCAGAAAAATAATCTACCTTAGAAGTACAGTCAGAATGTTTCTTAGAAGAAAGGATAATGAAATGCCGTCTCATGCACTTACCCATGCTATTAGGAGGGAACTGTCCCTGATATGGAGACCATTATTATCAGACATTTTAACCTTAGAACGGCATGATCTCTATAATTTTACTAAAATTAAATAAACATCTCTTAAAATTGTTTTATGGTTATAACATTTGAATATTCTATTTTATAAGTAATCAAGTTGATAAATTCCCTATTTATATGATCTGAATAAAGAAGATTTCCAGCCTTGGGACCCCCTGAGGCAGTTCTACTCCATGGCTCCGTGGCAGTAGGTTTGATTATTTGGGTTTTGTTTGTGGACCTTGATTTTGGCTTTTTAAAAAACTATAGGCAATTGCAATGTTCAGCAAACTTGGAAAGTCAGTGCTAGAAACACCCTTTATAAATATTTATGTGAATGTGGAGACATCAGCTTTATTTTTCACTGAAAGTAAAGGTCAAATATAAATGCTTCTCATCCTTGTTGCAAGGTTTTCCAAATTTCTGGTTCAAACATGAAGCAGACTTTCTTCTATTTTTTACTCAAGTGTAAAGAAATTTGTAATATTTGGGTTGTAGCTCTAGTAGATACTCAATGTTCAGTGACCATTCTGATTTCTCAATGCAATTCCATTGATGTATAAAATTGTGATATTCCATTTAACATTAGTTTTATTAAATTTTTGTATAAAACAGGATAACCATATTTTTTTATTCAAATGACCTAACTGTAAAACTTTTGGACTAGATAAGATTTTTATCTTCAAGTTATTGGTATGCTTAAATTTTTCTTTTATAATGTGAATGTGTTGCAAATGAGACATTTTTTGTGGGTTTTGTAACTTTAATTTTATTTTTATATTATTAAATGGCATTAAATATATAAATATTATAAAGTTAAAAAAAGATAATGCAGCACACAGAACATGAATAATTTTCACAATTAAATTTGACAATTTTCATGGAAAAGAGGTGTCATAGTCTTTTTAGTCAGCATTCTTTAAGACAAAATATACAACTTTCCTCTAGTTATTTAATGCTTCCCCACCCACCCACTATCATGACCTCAATTATACCTTACAAATCTGGCTAGGCCATGTACACTGTACCAGAGCATGTGCACTGGTACAGATAAGAGCTCACAACACAGGGGAATCCAGGACAGATAAACCCTTAGGACCAATCATGAGAGTTGTGATATCAGGAGGGTAGGGGGGAAGGTGGGGGAGAAAGAGGGAACCGACCACAATGATAGATATATATAAGCCCCTACCAGGGGGATGGACAACAGAAGAGTGGGTGAAGGGAGACAGCGATGAGTGTAAGACAGGGAAAAAAAATGATAAATTATCAAGGGTTCATGAGGGAGGGGGGTGGGTGAGGGAAGAAAGTGAACTGATACTAAGGGCTCAAGTAGAAAGAAAATGTTTTGAAAATGATGATGGCAACATATGTACAAATGTGCTTCACAAAATGGACGTGTGCATGAATTGTGATAAGAGCTGTAAGAGCCCCCAATTATTTTTTTAAGAAGACTATAAGAATCATTTAGTAAATTTAATCTTTATAGATCTCTAATTCTCTCTTTGAGTTATACAGTGCAGTTCCATATTGACACACTAAAAATACATGGATTGCCACAGCAGCTTCAACAATGGTCTCAAGCAAAACAATTGTGGGGACAACACAGGACCAAGTGATCTTTGGTCGTGTTGTGCGTTGGGTCGCTATGGGTCAGAAGAAGCTTGACAGCACTGTGGCAGTTATATAATCTCATGTCAACTTGAGGAGTTTAAGAGTGAAGGGGTGGAGACTAGACTGTCAATTAGTTCACAGCCTGATGAATCTTTGTGGATGTGGACTTCTCATGAGGATTCTGGGAACTTCCTCTCTTGATTGCGCCATCAGAAGAGGCAGGCCACTCTCTCTCTCCCATTCTCTCTTTACCTTCACATTCTTGTTGACAAGCCACATGGAGCCATGCTGACGGCAGCCAGAGCCCTGGAGATGTGTCCATCGCCATTGGATTCACAATACTTTTCACCCACTGGTCTGTGATCTTCCTACATTTTGCATCATTGCATATTACTGCGTGAGTCTGAGGAGAGATGTATGGACTAGTACCAGACATATCAGCTAATACCAGACTTATGGACTTGGCTTGGATGTTTTCTAAATATACAATTGCTCTTTGATATAACGTTCTCTCTTTCACAAAATATAAATAAATACATACATAAATAAAAATACATGATCCAAATTGTACAGATAATGGAACATTAGTATGTATCTTATTAATATGTATTGTTTATAGTTGCCATTGACTTGGCTCCAACTCGTGGCAACCTTAAATGTATTGCTGCTGTTGTTAGGTCCTTTCCAACTTACAGCAACACTGTGTACTATGGAAGGAAACATTTCCTGGCCTTGCATCATCATCACAGTCATTATACTTGAGTCCCTTTTTGCCATCGCCATGTCAATCCATCCGATTGAAGGTCTTCCTTTTGTTTCACTGAGCCTCTACTTTACCAAGCATGGCCTTTTCCAGCACTAGTGTGTCCTGGTGACATGTCAAAAGTATACAAAACAAAGTCTTGCCATCCTTGCTTCTAATAACCATCCCACTGCATTCTTCCAACACAGATTTCTTCTTTGGTATAGTCAGTGTTCTTGGTATAGTCAGCCCATGGTATAGTCAGTGTTCTTTGCGAATACCATAACTCAAAGCATCAATTATTCTTTGGCCTTCTCCATTCATTGTCCATCTTCCATATGCATAACAGGTGATTGAATAGACCATGGTTGTATTAGACAGGGTTCTCTAGAGAGATAAAACCAAATTGCTGATGATTTAATATATTTATTTATAAAGATAATTAGATATATAACAAGAAATGAACTGTTAAATCATATACAGATAAATATATAATATAAGAAATAAACAGTTAAATTAGAAAGCACTACAAATGGCTCAGTGCAACTCACGTCTGTAAGAGAGTTGTGAGAGACTAGCAGTCCTTCCGGTATAGTCTGCTGCCAGATCTTCCTCTAATTGTAGAGAAAGCTAGGCTCTGTCAGCACAGCAGTCAATCACAAGGCAGGTCACCAACTGCCAGTCCCAGCTCCAGAGATGTCTTAAAGGGACCTCAACTTACAGCGACACAGTCCACAGGCTAGGCATCCCACAGGGAGTGTAGCCTTTAAATTGAGGCACAGAAGCAAGGCAGCCACACACTGGTCTGATGATCACAGAGCGAGAGATAAGAAAGGCAAGGCTCACCAAGCCATTTATCTCTCTGCCCTTCAGTTAATCCCACTTGTGTTTATCAGCCAGGCTGGCACAATAAACTATCTCAATGGTTTAGGTCAGGTGCCATTTAGTTCTCCAAAGCACATCTTTGCTCTCAGTTTAAAGAAGTCTTCTGCATCCGATTTGCCTGATGTAATGTGCTGCTTGATTTGTGAACTGCTTCTTCCATGAGTGTTGATTGCCAATCCAATGAAATCATTCACAACTTCAAACTTTTATTCCTTTGCAATGCTGTTTTTATTGGTCCAGTTGTAAACATTTTTATTTTCTTTTAATTGATGTGTACTTCATACTGAGAAGTATATGTAGTGTTTAATCTTCATCGGTAAGTGCTTCAAATACTCTTTGCTTTCATCACGCAAGGTTGTGTCACCTGCATACCAAATGTTATTAACGAGTCTTCCTCTGAACCTGATGCCATGTTCTCTTCAGATTATTTACGCAACATAGATTTAATAACTATGGTGACAGGATAAAATCCTGACACACACATTTTCTGATTTCAAGCCATTCAATAGCCACTGATCTGTTATGATGACTGCCTCTTGGTCTCTAAAGAGTTCCCATGTGAGCACAGATAACTATTGCGGAACTCTCATTCTTCGTAGTGATATACTTAGTTTATTATGATCTACACAGTATGCTGTCTTTGCCTTGTCAACAAAGCACAGGCAAACGTAATTTGGATGTTCTCCAATTTCAGTCAAGATTCATGGTATGTTGTATTTCACAATCTCTTTTGGACCTGGCTCCAACTTTTGGCAGCACCCTGTCATGTACTACTTCAATTGTCTGCTAATTATATTGAGCAAAATTTATGCTAATGATATTTTTGGATGATTTCTACATTCTGTTGCATCACCCTTTCTTGGAATGGGTGCAAATATTGATCTCTGCAAGTAGATCCATAACCTGGTAACTGTCTTCCACATCACTTTCTTTATTTTTTTAAGCATTTTATTGGGTGCTCATACAACTCATTACAATCCATATATCCATCCATTGTGTCGAGCACATTTCTTATTGCCATCAACATTTTCAAAACGTTTTCTTGATATTTGAGCCCTTGGTATCAGCTTTTCATTTTCCACTCCCTTTCCCACCCTCCCTCCCTCATAAACCCTTGATAACTTATAAATTATTATTAATTTTTCATGTCTTACACTGACTGATGTCTCCCTTCACACATTTTTCTGTTGTCCATCCCCCTGGGAGGGGTTTATAGATAGATCATTGTGATTGGTTCCCCTTTTTTCCCCATACCTTCCCCTTAACCACGTGGCATGGCTACGCGCAATAGTGGTCCTAGGGGGTTATCTGTCCTGGATTCCCTGTGTTTCCAGCTCTTATCTGTACCTATGTGCATGCCCTGGTCTAGCCAGATTTGTAAAGTAGAATTGGGGTCATGATAGTGGGGGGAGGAAGCATTAAAAACTAAAGGGGGGAAAAAAAGAACTAGAGGAAAGTTGTGTATTTCATTGGTGTTTTACTGCACCCTGACTGGCTCTTCTACTCCCAGCGACCTTTCTGTAAGGCGATGTCCAATTACTTACAGAGGGGCTTTGGGTCTCCACTCCATACTCCCACTCATTCACAATAATATGATTTTTTGTTCTGGGTCTTTGATGCCTGATACCTGGTCCTATGGACATCTCTTGATCACACGGGCTGGGGTGTTTCTTCCCTATTGATTTGTTGATTCTCAGATAGATGGGCACTTGTTTATCTTCAAGCTTGTAAGATCCCAGAAGCTATATCTTTTGATAGCTGGCACCATCAGCCTTCTTCATCACACTTGCTTATGCATACACTTTGTCTTTAGCAATCATGTTGGGAAGATGAGCATCATGGAATGCCAGGTTCATAGAACAAAGTGTTCTTGTGACCAGGGAGTACTTGAGTAGAGGCTCAATGTCCATCTGCTATCTTAATACTAAACCTATAAATATATATACATAGATCTAGTTCCCCATTGTCATATATAAATATATTTACATATATACATGCCTGCACTCAAATCTCTATAAATGTCCTTTGCCTCCTAGATCTTTCTCTATTTCCTTTTACTTTTCTCTTGTTCAACTCTCATGTTCAGCCTTCATTTGAGTTTCAGTAATTCCTCTCGGTTACACTGCCCTTGATAAAGCCATAACAGGCCTAATATACCCTCCTTGCCATCAATTTTAGATGACTGTTCCCTTGTCCCTGGGTTCGTTAACACCCAATTAATTTCCCCCCCCACCTCCCCCTCTCCCATGTCCCCCCGGAACCATTGGTCCTGTTGTTTTCTCCTGCGGATTATTTATCCTGCCTAGCTTATCTAGATAGATATGCAGAGACAATAATATGCACAAAAAGAAGAAAGAACAAAATGAAGCAACAAAACAAAACATCAACAACAACAACAAAGGACCAAAAAAAGAAAAAAAAATGTATAAATAGTTCAAGGTCTATTGACCTTTAGGCGTGTTTTCTGGTCTAGTCTGATGTGGTGCCATGCCCTGGCCCCTCAGCCTATTTTCAGTCGTCCAAATTTCTTGACACAGCCAAGTGATCTCCACCGGTGCTGTATCAGTGTGTGGAAACATTTCCATTGTTATTCCTTCAATTCTGAGAACCTTGTTTGTTTCCCAGTGTCTGCAGTAGGACAAGCTAGCAGATGAGTGGTGGAACCTGAAGTATGGCAGAATGAAAAACCATGGTCTTATCCTGCATCAGCTTCATGATCATTGGTAGGTTTGAGCCTAACATTCTGGCTACTATGTCATGCTTTACAACCTAGAGTGTTTTCATCAGCACTGCATTGGATAATATTGCATTGTTCAATTTTTCAGCACTGTATTGAATAACACGTTGTAGTCGATAAGGCTTTTGGTGATTAATTTTCAGAAGTAGATTTTCCCCAGCATTTTCTTCCTAGATGATTACTTATATGTCAGGGTAACCAGTCTCTGACAATATTGGGGTTCCGTAGGCACAATTGTATGGTGATAATATATAAAGATTATAGTAAAGTAATAGAGAATAGGAGAGATAGGAGAGAAGATAAAATAAAGGAGTTAGAGACAGTTCATAATAGCATGCCCACCTCCTGGATGGCCATGATCTCAGCAGCCAGGTTCACGCAGAGACCAGGAAGAGGACAGAGAGAGGGAGAAGAAAGAGCATATGCTCTTTATTTCTGACCAAGGCCTATATATGCTTAGGGGCATGTAAGCACCCCTGATTACAGGTAATCACATACGTAACAGGTTGTACAATAGGCATATGCATCACAGGAATGGGATGAGCTAGGGTTGTGAACGCAATAGGAAGGGGAGGGATTAGGGATATGCATGTGACCAGACCAGACGGGCGGACTCTAGACTCCACATGGCAGTCTAACCTTGGTCATCTTTGAGTGGGCTCCACCTTGCCTCTGGGCTCTCTTTCAGGGAGGTAACCCACTGTCCTTATCAGATGAGAGTGGACCCCACCTGTGGTGGGACTGACAATAGAGTCTGATTGTTTTATATGACTGAATGCCCTCAGGGAGATAAATTCTAACCAGCTTGCTTCCAAGTGGGCTACAATTATATACCAAGTGTTGCAAGCAGTTTCTTAGGGCTGACATATATTTTGAGGAGACAAACTGGGGAAAGCCGTTTTGTATTCCACACTTATAGATGTTTGTTAATAATATGAGATGGTGCAGAGTTCAGTGACAATCTATGGGTTTACATAGCAGGAAAAGCAAGTCATACAAATCATACATACTACATCAAGTATTGTAATAAATATTCTACCCTGTGTAATTGATAAAGTGACCAAGCTACTACACTTAAAATCATTGAGCACACATGCCAATTGCTCACAAAAATGACTATTATAAATTAACTTTATAAATATTTGCACAGCTTAATGTACTGAAGGGAAAAATTACTAACAGCATTTAAGTTGGTTATTTTTAACATGCAGCACCAATGACACAATATCACTACTTGGACAATTAGAAAGCTTCCAAGCTTAAAAATTTAACTCACTCACCATGACTACTCAAACTCAACTCACTACCTACTATTCTTTTAATCAAGAATAAGACATTCTGAAAAAGGCTAGTCAATATGTGTTAATTTTGCCAATAAATACATAAATAACTATGCTTGGAGACTGTCACTCTCTATCCCCCCTTTCTGATTTTTAAGCCAAAAAAACCACCCCCAAAAACATTTTAATGGGTTTGAAATCAATCAACCTCTTCTTTTCTGCAGCCAACACCCCCCATCATAAATAAATGAATCTTATTTTCAATACTTGGAATTGGGGGTAGATTGGAGGACAATTGAAATGATCATGGATTGGCATCCACGCTCCAATTCCAAGTATATGCAGCTTCCACTGATGTCACTCAGTGATGCTTCCAAAGAATCTGAACACAGTTCTTTATGAAATGTTTAAGCCTACTTGAACTTATTTTCATCCATTTCAGAAAAAAACTTAGTCTATGCTAAGGATTTCCAGTCATTGTTTCAACATTGTTAAAACATGTATTCAGAGATATAGGGGTGGAAAGGGTAGAGAAAACTCACATCTTGCCCAAGATGAATATCCTCATAACATGTATTAATCTGTGGCATAAGGATTATATCCTCATGATAAAGTGATTAGGAATAACTCAACCACTCTCCCTAGTTAAACGCAGAAAGCATGTTCTTGGCACTGAGCTGAACATCAAGCACAGAAATGTTGTACTGACCATTGATCATGAGATTTGTAGCATCATTTCATATCATCTCTACGTTGATAAATTACAAATCATAACTTTGTTTAAAATATACCACTTCAGTTCCTACAAGACAGCTTGGCCTTCATTCAGTATCATTGTGTTTGGTCATTGCTACCTCTTGAAATGGTTGAATGCCCATTTTTTTTAGTACAGTGACACTGTATAGTCCTTCCTTTTTGTGTTATTTTCTGCATCATTTAATATTTTGTCCTTGCTTTTAGGTACCATCGAGTTAGTTTCGAGCCATGGACCTTATGCACAACAGAGAGAACACTGCTGGGTCCTCCGCCATCCTCACAATTGTTCCTGTGCTTGACCCTGTTGTTGCAGCTGCAGGGTCAGTCCGTTTCCCGGGGGGGCTTCCTCCTTTTCATTGCACCTCTACTTTAACATGCATGATATCCATGGAATCTTTCAACATCTTGACGAGAGGTTTGAATTTGTCTTCGGTTCTTAGAGCTTGAGAATTGTTGAGAACTTTCTTCCTCATTAGCTTCTAACTTCTATTCTTTGTATGTTTTACTATAAAGCTTTACTTTGTATTCTCAATATTTCCTTCGAAATTTTTTCTTTAGCTTTTTACTTCATAATTTCAATTTTCTTTCAGTACACTTCTGAGCTGGAATCGACTCAATGGTAGTGAGTGGTTTTAAGAACAAATGTCAGAATGTCTTCTGACATCAACTTTAGTATTGTCTTTCTGCCTTGTCTTTTCAACAACCTTTTATTTTGTTCATGTGGGACGATCTTGATGCCATTTCAGAGATGGAGAAAGGAGCAGTGTTTCGGTTCCAAAGACCATCGAAAATATGTGTTTTCTGATGATCTAAGGCCACTCCTGTGAAAGGGTCGTTCAACCCCCAAAGGGGTCACGACCCACAGGTTGAGAACTGCTGCCCTATATGGCCATTATGAGTCAAAATTGACTCAATGGCACATGACAGTTTATCTAGGGTATATTATTAGCAGTTTTATATACATATATTTATATACATTTATATACATAATTCACTTATCATACGATTCATTTATGTGAAGAAGAGGATGGCATCAGGATTGGAGGAAGTCTTATAAACAAACTGGTTGTACGCAGATGACATAACCTTGATTGCTGAAAGTGAGGAGGAAAAAACACTTGCTGATGAAGATTAAGAAGTGCAGTCTTCAGTATGGATTACATCTCACTGAAAAGAAGACCTAAGTCCTCACAACTGGACTAAAAGAGAACATCACGATAAATGGAGAAAGGTTGAAGTTGTCAAGGGTTTTGTCTTGTGGATCCACAATCAATTGTCATGGAAGGAGCAGTTAAGCCACTAAAGATGTATTATTAGGTAAATATGCTGCACAAACCCTTTTTAGGATACTGAAGAACAAGAATGTTACTTTGAGGACTAAGGTGCACCTCGCCCAACCCATGGTATTCTCAATGGCCTCACAGGCATGTGAAAACTGGGCATTGAATAAGGAAGACTGAAGAAGGATCTGTGCATTTGGATTCTGGTGCTGGAGACAAATATCCAAAGCACTGTGGACTGCTAAAAGGGCAAACCAATTTGCATGGGAAAAGTCAACCTAGGGTGCTCCTTAGAAACAAGTGGCTTCATCAATGGGCTCGAACACAGGGACACTTGGAGGATGGGGTAGGATTGTAGAAGTGTTATTTATATTGTGCATACGATCGATCGCTATGGCTCAGAGCTGATTCAAGGGCGCCTAACAAGTATAAGCAAAACCCAACCAAACCTGCGCCCTGGAGTTGATTCAAGCTCAATGTGACCCCTATGTGTCAGATTCCCATTGTGCTTCCTAGGGTTTTCCATGGTTGTGAGACTTCTAGACCTTTATTTCATGTTACTGCTGGATGAATTTAAACCGCCAATTTTCAGTTACTAGCTGAGTGCAAAATATTTTCCTACCTAGAAATTACGATAACAATCAACATCCTGATATTTCTCATAAAATTTTGAAAGCTCAAAACTTGAGTTCCATTGTAATTTAATATCAGAATCATTTCAGTTTTCACTATTAGGTGTCATTTCTTGTATTTCTAACTTCAAAATAGACTGTTATTATGACATGCATGTAGTTTCAGCTTTCTAATCAGCCACTGGAGACTTATATTCCTTTACTTTTATTTGATGAATCATTAGATTTGGAAAATGAGATTAAGATTTTGAAAAAAAGTTTGGTGTGAATGTGCTCTAACATATGTTACTGCAGAGAATTTAGCATTAATTAAATGCTAGCTTGGATGCAGGTTTTAAACCCTCTAGCTTTCAATAGCATTTATTTGTAACAACTTCTACTTAGTTACCTTCTCATAGAAAAGTATGTGGAGTGTTCCTGATCATGCTTTGGTTGAATCCATCCAGAGATAGTATGTAAGTATGACTTTTTCAAGATAATCCAACCTAACTGAACTCACTGCAATCAAGTTGATTCTAACTCATAGGCTCCCAATAGGACACACTAAAACTGCCCCTTTGTGTTCCTGAAATTGCCTGTCTTTAAGGGACAGAAATCCTTATCTTACTCCCATGGAATGACTGGTGGTTTTGAATTGCTTACCTTGAAGTTAGCACAATGGATATCCATCCCCTTATGACACAAGGGTCCCTCCCTTAAGTATAGAAAGCAAAATAACAATAATAATAGCAAACAGTAATAATAGTCAGGATTTGGAAACTGGAATCCTGAATTCTTCCTTTGCTATTATTTGTATGCTTCAAAGAGAGAGTGGAATGTAACAACATCAAAAGAATAATAAAGGTGGTTGTGGGGGAGCTGCATGTCCTCATTTTTTCCTCTGTGGGGTAATAGCAACATTCCAGGACAGGCTTATGCTAAGGCTGCAGGGAATGGGAATGGCACACAGTAATTTGTAAAACAATGCACCACCACCCCAACTAAAAAAAAGGTGTACAGTCTATGTAGTAAAATATTTTTCCTTGAAATAGTGGAGCATATTTTTCATAACGAATAATTTTACTCTTCTTTTTCTTGTGGATTTTGTTTCCTTAAAAAGCTTTGTAACCTGTGAAGAAACCCATATGAGATAATAAGATAAAAACTGTTTAATCATGTATAAAGTACCACAAGATTTATTCCATAAGGTGAGCTATTTCTATCAAAAACTTGTTTTGCAAATGTGAAAGGCTCATAAAACTTTAAGAAGATGATATTAGAATCATCACTGTCAGCATGTTTTCTTTCATACCTATGTAAACTATTTCTTATTTTATTTATTCTTAATCTTTCTCAAATAATTAGGGTACTCACTAGTTTTAGAGAATGAATGGGCATTTTAGGGTTTTGTCAAAATGTGTGTGTGTGTGTGTGTGTGTGTATCCACTGAATTTCAAGGAATTTCTTAAAAGCTATATTCTCCTGACAGTAGAAAAAATAGGTAATAAAAGCAGGAAGTAGTAATATTTGGCTTGCTTAATTTTTGTCTTCTTGCATATGGCTTTGAAAAAGGAATTATTCCTAAGGAAACAATTATACGATGTATACCAAATTTAGGAGGGCAGCACTGTACCTAGAAGTGAAGACTATGTGCAAAATTAATGCAATAGTTCCACTTTAAAAATGTTGTTACTGTAGAAAATTCATGAAAATTGAGACTACAAACCCTTTATGCTATAAAACTAAATGGAATATTGGTTTTGATCAATAGTAAACATGAGTAACTTCATAACGGCTGAAAAGGGGCAACAGTCATCTCTGTTTTGGCATGATTACCTAAGGTCTGTTTTGTAATTATGTATGTAATGGACACTATCTTGTACAAGCAGTTAGATTCTGCCCTATAGGGAACTATGGGTTGGAATCAACTTGCAGGCAGTGGGTTTTGCTTTGGCTTTTTATTTTTATGTGTTGATGAAATAATCTGAGTAAAGAGGCTGGATACTCTGAGTAAAGAAGCAAGAGAGGATGAATTGTGAGCTCAAATGTCCAAAATGTCAAAGAACCTGTGCCTATTCTTTTCTGTGAGAGTTTAAAAATATACTAGCACAGTAAAAGCTCTGAGAAGCCCTGCCCTATCCCTACAAAGAGAAAAAAATTACTATTTTTCCTTTTATTTATGATACTCATATTCTATGCAATTGAGTTTATTTAGAGAACAGTGATATGTTTACACACTACAAAAACTACATCTGATTTATGAGTAAGTATATTTAATGTAGAGCTTTTTCTGATATCTGACATGTTGCATTTTTCAAAACACTTAGCCTTCTTTCCATTGATCTCAATAGTCAAATTTATATTGTTCCATATTCCTAAAAGGAATATTCAAATTCATTATTTTTATTTTGCAAAAAATGAACTATTAAATATATTTCATTTCAAGTCTTCTCGCTGCCTAAGAAATGGAGTGCAGGTTTAACTATTATAACAATAGTAATCTCCTCTATAATGGGATCTGCTGTGAGGAGCCAATCAGTTGTAAGTTAAGGATGGGATGCAACACCCTTAGTCAGATCATAGTCCTGAACTAAATAATTGAAAAGACGTTTCCTCATGGGTCTGGTATACATCCAATATAAGTTGGAAACCTTAATTTCCTTTTTCTGGGTCTGGATGCTGCATCTGATTTGTTCTCTGACTTGAAGTTCTTTGGACTTGGGCCAGTGGCCTTGCCATATTGCCCGTCATTCCTAGGAGTCATCAGCAGCTGGCTGTCTTAACTGTGCACTGACCTAGGATTCATTTGCCTGTGCAACCAGCAGACTGCTGTCTGACTTACTCATCCTGAATTCATGAGCTTTTTCAGCTACGTAAGTCAAGAGAAGCTTCTAGCCTGATATCTAAACCATAGACTTGGAAATATTGCCTACATCTACAAATATTGTGAGCCAATTAAATAAAAAAGACTCGTTGTTACTGTTAGATGCTGCCCAGTCAATTCTAACTCTTATCAACACAATGTACAACAGAACAACAAAACACAGCCTACTCTTTCACCATTCTCATAATTGTTCTAATATTTGAGCCCATTGTTACAACAATTCTGTCAATCTATCTCATAAATTATATCCTAATTTTTGCTTCCTCTATACTTTAAAAGTAAAAAAAAAAATGATGAAACCATTCAATGATGGTGGCAGTAGCACATTACAGGAACTACCAGAAGTTCAGGCTGGATTCATATGAGGATGTGGAGCAAGGGATATCATTACTGATGACAGACAGATTGTGGCTCAGAGGTATTTACTTGTGTTTTATTAATTATGCCAGCACATTTGACTGTGTGGACTGTAATAAACTATGGATGATCTTGAGAAAAAGAGAGTTCCAGAACACTTCCTTGTACTCATGTGGAACTTATATGTGACTCAGGAGGCAGTTGTGCAATCAGAACATGGTAATAATGCACGGTTTAAAATCAGGAAAGGTGTGGGACAGGGTGGTGTCCTTTCACCATAATTTTTCAAACTGAATGCTGAGAAAATAATCTTAAAAGCTGAATTCTATGAAGAAGAATGTGACATCACAACTGGAGGAAGGCTTATTACCGCCTGCAATGTGCAGATGACACAACCTTACTGGCTGAAAGTAAGGACTTGAAGCACTTGCCGATGAAGATCAATAATTACAGTCTTCAGTATGGATTGTGACTCAAAGTAAAGACGACCAAAATTCTCACAACTGGGCCAATAGGGAACAGCATGATAAGTACAGAAAAGGTTAAAGTTCTCAAGGATTTTGTCTTTCTTGGATCCACAGTCAATGCTCATGGAAGCAGCAGTCAAGCGATCCAAAGATGAGTTGCATTAGGTAAATCTGCTGCATAAACCTCTTTAGAGTATTGAAAATCAATGCTGTAGCCTTGAGAACCAAGATGTACCTGACCCACACCGTAGTATTTTCAATTGCCTCATATGCATGCCAAAATTGGATATTGACTAAGGAAACATAAAGAAAAATGGAGTCACTTGAATTGTGGTGCTGGTGAAGAATATTGAAAATTTCATGGACTGCTAAAAGGACAAACAAATATGTCCTGGAAGAAGAATGGCTAGAGTGTTCCTTAGAGGTGAGGATGACAAGACTTTAGCTTATCTGCTTTGGACATGCTGTCAAAAGAGAGACCAGTCCCTTGAGAAGGACGTATGTTTAGTAAAGTGGAGGGATAACGAAAAAGAGGAAGGGCCTCAATGAGATGGAACGACCCTGTGGCTGCAACAGTGGACTCAGGTACAGGAACAAGTGTGAGGGTGCTGCAGGACTGAACGATGTTTCATTCGGTTGGGCATTGGGTGGCCGTGGATCAGAACTCACTTGATGGCACCCAACAACAGACTACTTTATGAAGCATGGTATCCTTTCCATGAGCTGTAGCTCCTGACAACATATCCAATGAACACGATATGAAGTCTCACATACTGGATCTTAGGAAGCAATATTGATGTACTTCTTCCAAGACAC
>NW_022111373.1:105144959-105150458 GCF_000313985.2 Echinops telfairi
AATCAAAAGAGCAAGTTTCAGAATCTCTTATGACATCCAAGTTGACCTTTTCTTTCATTGCTGTCCTTTAATGGCCTTTGATTTGTTTCATGTACTTTCTTCTTGATGTCAAACCACAGCTCATAAGGTCTTCTTTCTTTCTTAAAATTGTGCTACTGTTAACATATCATAAAATATATAGACAGTTTTCTACTACTATGATAAATTTTCAAAAGTAACCCACCTGCTCCTTCTTCCTGATCTATCTCAGTCTGGAAACCCACTAAAAACTGCTCACCACTGTAGACCCACCTGACCCTTGAATTGCTGGTGGTATAGCTTCCAGCAACCAGAAACACACAATCCATCACAAAATGACAACTTGACAAATAATTGGGAGACAAAATAAAATTGCACTATATACCTAAATAATACCTATATATTCTTTATTAGAATTATAGTGCAAAAGTCTACAAAAAAATTATGAACTGATCCCTCTCTGGTCCCCCTCACCCCCAACAATGTGTTGAAATTCCCTGTGCTTATAAATGGAGTCCCTGGATGGTGCAAATAAACTTGGTTACTAAACTTGTAAAGTTGAGTTAAATGTACTCAGAGGCATCACGGAAGGAATCTACTTAGGAAAAAATAAACCACTGAGTCCCTCTGGGGGACAGTTCTTTTGTTACAAACAGGAGTTAACATGAAACAAAATAAACTCTAATGCATGTAAATAGGAACCGGAGTATAAATAGGATATTTTAAAATTTATGGTAATGAGGTTGCATACAAGATAGAGTGGCGCATACATCTAATCACTTCTGAGTTATAAAAAGAGAACAATTAACACAGAGTCCCACGTCGGGAAGATATGGTAAGGAATTCCAAGGGACTTCAAGGTTCGTGCCCAAACTGAAACAAACACTGTGAGTCAGCATTGACTTAATAGCAGTGAGTACTTAATAACTAACCCAACCTTTAAACCTTAGCCTTTATGAAAACAAAATCGTTAAGGATGACTGAGTCAACACTATGTATTGCATATCAGTATTATTTTGCTTGACATGAATATACAAACTACACCAAACTGCACCAGATATTCAATATTTTGTTCTAAGAATAATGTGAAGCCTGTATCTGACCTCTTTTCACCTAACAAATGGGACCCAAACCAAACGCACTATCATGAAATCTTTGCTGATTCACAGGGACCTTCCAGGTGTCTCAGACCATAACTGTTCACAGGAGTAGGAGACACAGTCTGTCTGTCTAGGAGCTGCTGGTGCTTTCAAACTTCAGATCATGTGGATTGCAGCCCAACACATAATTACTACACCACCAGGGCTCCTTAACAAGAGGGGGAAGGACCAGGTGGGAAGAGAATCAAACTTAAAGTCAACCCAAAGCTGGTTCCTACCAGGTACAGATCACACATGCCTCTACTCAAGCATCTTAACTAATTTTGTCACCATCATCCTTCTCAGGGGATTTTCTGCTTCTCTGTGAGATAATGAGTTCAACAGGGTAGTTAACAGGTTACAAGTCAAGTTCAGAAATGCTCAGGATACAGTTCTTCCAGCCAGGAGTACCTCTTCACAACTGTGCACATGGTCATATCTCTTTCTGATCCTTGGCCTCTTAGCACTGAGTCCCTTTGCCTCTGCTTTTAGGCAAATTTGACACAACTCTTTCAGTACTTCAGCTTAATGCCCTGAGGGCACACTCTGCTGGCATAAATCCCAACCCCAAAGCACTCAGCCCTAGCTTCATGAGTCAGCAAATGTAGCACCTGATTGCGGGTTTCTCAGAAGTATCCTGCTCCACAAGCACACCCAAAGACACTTACTTTACTTGTACCATGAGTTTTGAAGCCTTCTTCACTCTATCTCAAACACCGTCTGCTGCCTCTGGTGCTGCCACTCCTCTGGTGTTCTTCTGGTGCCACAGTTCTGTTTCCCAGTGCGAAGAGATTTAGCATGCAAGGCATTTAATGTTCATAGGATGAGCTCCATACCTGAATATTTTTTGTTGCTGATGATAGGCAGTGAGATCCCCCCGTTTCCACTCTGTGATGGCCAACCGAGCTGAATGGCTAAAACGACATTATTACAGTTCCATATACCATGCTTGCACGGTCCCACCCAGGCATTTGTTGGAAGTAACAAAGACTATGGCTAGAAGGGCTGTAGCACATAATTAACTGCACCAAGCTATGGTGTTGATCTTCATATATTCCTATGAAACCAATGAGAACTTGTACACCACTTTGCCAAGACAAATATGTTTCTTGCCAATCCTGTCTTCTCATTGTATTTTACAGAATTTTCCAATCAGCAGTATGCCCTATCCTTTCACTTACTTGTTTTGGGGCTAGTACTTGTATATTAGTCTGAAGTTTTGATAATACATTGCTCAGAGATTTCTCTAAAATACCGAACCATTGTAAATTGCTATCCAGGGATATTTGACCTCTTTAATATTTCTAAAACTGGTGGATACTATTTTAAAATATTTGAAACACTTTACTCTGACCATATACACACTATGCTACAATAGATAAAGGATAATAGGCTATGATTCTAAGAAGAATTATATTTCATTCTTTTCTATTGGCTAACTATATTCACTAATTAGATTCCAAGCTAAACTTAAATCTGTCATTAATATCAGCGTGCTGTAGTGTTACTAATCAGGATTTCCATTTAATAATTCCAGGTTTAATTAGGTACTTCTTGTATATGTTATTTTAGCATGAAGAAAACAAACTATTTTCTTCCATTTCCTAAGTAGCTACTTTGTTGCAAGATAATTTTAAAGGCTCTAAATATTCTATCAGGTGTGCTACCTCTGTGCAATAAGTGCTACTTGAATAACACATTGATACTAAGTCAAATTCACAATGAGCTTTCCTAAAATGTTTTTCTGTACCTTATTAACAATGTCTATTTCATTTATCCAATACCTTGCATTAGGTAAATGTACTGGACAAGATCTCTTTAAAGTATTAAAGAGCAAGGATGTAACTTTGAGTACTAAGTTGCACCTGACGCAAGTCAGGATATTTTCAATTGCCTCATATGCACGTGAAACTTGGACACTGAATAAGGAAGACTGAAGAAGAATTATGCCAGTGAAGAATATTGGAAGTAATATGGACTCCCAGAAGAGCCACCACATCTGTCTTGGAAGAAGTACAACCAGAATGTTCCTTGGAAGTGAGGATGGCAATATGTCATCATATGTCCTGTGGACATGCTCTCAGAAGAGACAGTGCCTGGAGGGGGACATCATGCTGATATGGTGGAAGAACCTCAATATTGTGGATTGACACAGTGGCTGCAACATTGGGCTCAAACATAAGGTAATTGTGAGGTTGGCACAAGCCTAAGCAGTATTTCATTCTGTTGTGCCTAAGGTCACTACGAATTAGAACCAACTCAATGGCACCTAACAACAACATGTAAGATGAATGGAGCTACCCTTTGTCTAGCTGGGGTGAAGAACCTTTTTGCTGCTTAGGGCCATTTGGATATTTGGAACAACCTTCTAGGGCAACTTAATTAACTCACTCCTAATGGTACTGCATCTCTTGGGAGGACGCATGTGATGCTAGTTGGTATTGATGATTTCTTAGGCCTTTCACAGCTTGTGGGGCTGGAAGTGCATCACCCCCGGTCTAAAGCTTCATTTGTTAAGTTTTAAACCTCTCCATTAGATGTAAATCACTTGGATCCACAAAACTGAACTTACTGACCTGTGATCTCCCTGATTCCTGCTTCAATTTTCTGCTTAAAAGCCTGCAGCTCCATGAGTCTGAAGAAGCATCAGATCTATGGACTTGAATTGGACCGACCTGCGGGGGCTTCTTGTGAAGTTTCTTCCTAATATAAAGTTCTTTCTTTACCTAAATGAGTGCCACTGGATTTGTTTCCCTAGACAACCTGGCTATGAGAGTTGGATGAGTTTATGTTAGCTAGACATACCAGGCTAGCTAGGGGTGGAGTCAAACCTGCCAATCAAGTGGTACCTTGCTGGCACCTCCTTAGGGGTGGGGCATTTTGTATGAGAATGAGGGACTCTGGGAACTTCTCTTTCTCTCTCTCTCTGCCTCTTCACCTTCCTCCCTGCTAGAACTCTACCTATATTGAGGCGTGGCCCCAAGTGGGCTACCTGATCCTGAGAAATGCCAATTCTTTGCTGGTTACCATGACTGTGGGTCCACGTGACTCTACACCTCTGACCTATGATGTTCCTTTATTCCACACCACCTCTCTGCAATATCTATTTTAGATATTGAGTCTGAAGAGGGTCTGGCTTCCATCTGACTGGTGGGCTTGAGTTGGACTGGTCTGGGATGTCTTCTTTAGTTATAATATTGCTGATTGATATAAAGTTTTTCTCATATATACATGAATATTACTGGATTTGTTTCTCTAGACAACCCTGCCTAACACACAGGCCTAACACACTGAATTCTCAGTCTGGGTTCACTAGAGAAACAAAATCAGTTCTATGTATATGTGTGTGGTGGGCGGTGGGAACGTGTGGGGTACATGCGTGCAGGTATGCATACATATACCTCTCTGTATGTGCATACTGAGAAATTTACCTCAAGGAAAGAGCTTTTCCTGAGGGTCAACATAGTTCAGAAGCAGGTTGAAACCCTGAGAAAACTTCCTTTTTCTGTCAATTCTCACAGCAGCTTTCACTGTGGAGGTGATTACATCTCATAATGAGGGGTAGGGTTGTGGGGAGGAGCTCAGCAAGAAAATTATTGAAAATAATCCCGGAAAATGGTAATGTGCAAGATCAACATTTAAAAATCAGAAATTACTATAACAAAGAGCACTCTAAAGGAAATTAGTGAAACAATATTTATAATATCTCCCCTCAAATTGCTTAGCTCTTCTGTGTCTTTACAGAGTTTCATTCTAGCTGTTTTGTCCTTCATTGAAAGTGATATATTAAAATGTCCTGTAGTTTGGAAGGAGCCCTAGTGGCATAGTGGTTAAGCATTGGTCAGTGATCAACATGGTCTGCTGTTCAAATACATGAATGGCTCTGCAGGAGAAAGACAGCCTTCTACTCCTGCAAACAGCCACAGTTTCAGAAACCCCATGGGGTCACTATGAGTCAGCATTGATTTGATGGCAGTGAATTTAGTTTGCCTTTTATTATAGTTTACTTATTTTTTTCATATATGATACAGCTTGATTTATATATATTTGGGTTTAATCTCTTTTACCAGTAGTTTACAGTTTTCATGGTACAGGATCTCTGGTGACTTAGTGGGTTACATGTTAGGCTATCAAGCCCAAGGTCACAAGTTCAAAATGGCCTACCACTCCTTAGGAGAAGGATGAGAATTTCTACTCCCATAAATAGTTATAGTCTAGGAAATATATTAGGGCAATTCTACCCTGTCTTAACGGTTCCCTATGAGTTGAGTTGATTCAATAGCAGTGATTTTGAGTAGAAAGAGAACATGGAAAAGCTCACAATCATCTGCCAATAAAGACT
>NW_022111373.1:105160019-105161236 GCF_000313985.2 Echinops telfairi
TCCATTCTCTTATTTTCTGCATAACCTCTGCCAAGAAATCAGTTGAGCTGGTGTTGGCTGCCACTTATTTTGCATTTGGTGTTGTGGGACCTGTTAATGGTTCTTGCCCACTGAATGGGTTGGCAGATGCCAGAACAGTATGGCTACTGTTCCTTTCTAATTAATAGCTACTTGTGTGGTCTTTGGTGGTCCTAGCTGAGTGGTTATTAGGTTACTTGCAAACATTAAAAATGGCTGCTAAATTTCAGGTCAGTTCACAGCTCACCATTCCATTTGTCTCCTTGTTTATTTTTTTAAGTTTTCTAATTTACTTAGTATTTATTCCATTCTTTAGCCTTTATTTCAAAGATCAGGGTGCCAGGATTATCATCCATATCTGTTTCATTTGCCATCCCACATCTTGTTAGTTTGAATGCCAAGTCAGTTATCTTGTTATAAAACTTCCACTAGAGTCTTGACAATTTTATTGTATTTATTCATCCACAGTCTTCATTTTCACAAATACTCCTTTAATAAAGATGTGTCAAGCTTCATTGAAACTTGTTCTAGAATGTAGGGATGTTAAAGTGAATGAAGAAAATAGCTGACCAGAAATTTTGAAAAATAACTCAAGAAGATAAAGTATTATAATGAAATGTGGCAAAGTTAAGAGTTAGAAAATAAATGAGAAGAAAATATTCAATATCTCTCAGGCTAAAAGAATTTAATTTAAAAAAAAAATCAACCTTCCAATTGTAATATCAGAGGCTTCTATAGGCAAAATATAGAATGATACAAGAAACATCCAAAAAGACAGAATTTACAGAGTCAACAAACCAAAAAGAATGGGTCAATGTCAACCACTTAAGGAAGTAGTATATTGACAAAAAACAAGAGTTCAGATTGGCAGTACAGTATACCACAATTTAAATGTTTCAACACGCGGATGCAGCTCTGGAAACACTCATCTGTACTGTGGTAGTTACATAATCTGCTGTCAATTTGGGGCCTGACAGGTTTAAGAGTGAAGGGGTGGTGTCTAGTCTGTCAATCGAGTCATAGCCAATGAAGCCTCTGTGTGGGCATGGTCTTCTCCTGAGAATTCTGGGAACAGGTGAATTTCCTCCTTGGAGGCAGAAGAGACTCTCTCTGCTCACTTCCTGTGAGACATCCCTGTGGAGAAGCCACATGGACTTATCCTGATGCAGCCCTGGGAACTGGAGGAACCACATGGAGAA
>NW_022111373.1:105161394-105169935 GCF_000313985.2 Echinops telfairi
ATATAAACCTCTTTCTTATACATATGTGTATCTATGAATTTGTTTCTCTAGGCTACTTGGACTAACACATATACCAAGAAATTTGGAAGAACTGGCCAAGTGACTGGAAGAGATTCATATTTGTGCTCATCCCAAAGAAATTTGAATGGATCTTGAACTACCAGAACTAACAAGTCTGACTTGAAAGTAGTAGAATCAGAATGTTTCTTAGAAGTGATGATGGCAAGACCATGTCTCATGTATGTGATTTATTTCTGGAGAGAGATATCTTGTTTGGTAAAATAGGGGACCAGTTAAAAGAGAAATGCTCTCCAGGAGAAGGAGATGCTCTGGCTTGAACATAACATAACAAGAAGTGTGAGGATAGTACAGGACTGGGATGCAAGGATTTTATGAATCAGACCCAACTCCATAATACCGAACAACAATCTTCATTGTTTAGTTAATAAGATCACAATTTCTTTCCACAATTATTTGTCAGATAGAACTCATTAGATGTCAAATATGTCTCATTCCTAATTCTATCTTTCCTAGCCAACAGTCGTCAGACTTTCCCATATAAATGAATATTTCTTTTTATGGTTTTTCTGGGTTTACCTTCACCTACCTCAGAGTCTACTTAGCCTAGACTTTCTTTTTATATACCTTTCTTTATTCCTGATATTGTATTATGTACAATATCTAGCACAGTGATGTAACTTCTTGAGATATTTTATTTCTATTCCACATGGTTTCAGTTCTTTAAAATATTAAGTAAACCATTTTATGGCTGTATCATTTCATGCTTATTTTTGTCAGTTATGTTAATCTTCATCAGTTAATTTAATGCATTTATTTTATAAACATGTGGTGAACGTCCTGGAGATATGTACTATTTTAAGGAATTGAAAATCTAAGGCCATCTCCTAATAATTATCAGTGCCGGATTGATTATACAGGGTACATTCCCACACCATATTCAAATAAGAGTCATGAGTGTTTTCTTTCTCTGTTTAAGCCTGCTAATATTCCACTCTCTTGCACAGCAAACTTCTGTTTACAAATGCAAATAGCTGAAATGACAATGAAGACATGGGAGACTATTATATTAGCATTTGTTTCCTCAGTTTTTGTGTTTGTCCAGTTTTTAGTGAATGTTTAATTTGTTGTCCCTCCTTGTGTCCCTTCCCCCCTTTTAGACCAAGCCAAGGGTAATGGTTTTATATTTCAGTATCGTAGCATCAAAACTTCCTGCTATGTGAGAACTCATATATATTGTCTGATTTAAAATGCAGTTGCAAAGCTCTAAATAAATCAGAAACTATTCTAAATACAGCCATTAATGCATGGTAGAGAGAGTCCATGGTAAAATATAACTACTTAGTATTTCATCTGACTTTGGGTTATCTATGTCCATATATATCACAAGTACAAAAACAAAAGAAGTTATTTATGATGCTTCAAATCAATCCCATATCTAGACCACATGCAATGTAGGTGACACCAAAATGTCAGCTATATTACCATGTAATAATTGAACAAATCAGCGTATATATTGAATTACTTGATTTGACATAACAATGATATCATTATCCATTTTATTTTTAAAGTTCAACAAGGCACATTAATGTCTTTGCCTTTTAGAACTTATATAACATTCTAACTGATTAAATTTTATTTTCAACATGTAAATTTTAATCACATTTTAAATAGTTTAACCACAAAATGATGGCTCTCTCTTTAAATTAAATCACTAAAATCTAATTATTTTGATTTAGTTGTGATATTTTTATTCTTGATTTATAAGTTTGGGGTTATGCATGTAATTGATGTGATAGTCAACAATAATTAAGCAACAACAAGTCATAATAAGGAACACATATTCTCCTTCAGAGACAACAAACACAATAGAAGATACCTTAACTAAGTTCAAAATGTACATTTGTCTGGAATTTCACAAAACACATCCTAATGAGCACTGTCAAACAGCTTAATTTGTATATAACCATAGGAGTTTTTTTTAACCAATAAAGAGAACTTTTATATATTTTCAAATCCATCCTATATCTGAGATTCTAACATTCTTCTGGTATATTACGATAGACCAGAAATTACACATCCAATTTAAAAGTAACTGGTAAAATAAAATTATTTTAATAATTACATATAAATCTAAATTTACCATCAATATTTATCGCTAGCAAGCTCACTTATTTTATCTCTCTCTTCTTCTCTTTCTTTAATAAATTTATGTTGAAAAGTCTACTTTAGGAACTCATTTTTCCTCCTAGTTAACTATGTATTAAAAAATACTTCTTTTGCTTAGTATGTAAATAGCTATCTACATAATCCTCCATAATATGAATATACCATTACTATGATAATAAATTTGGAAAACAGCTACTTGCTTAACTGACTTGAAATGACCCAGATTTGTACCCATTCCAAAGAGAGGTGACCCAACAGGGGAAGCCGAGCACAATGATCCACGCATGACCCTCCACTTGCCCCCCACACCGTATCCCCGCCAACCCCGAGGGGGACAAACAACAGAAACATGGGTGAAGGGAGACAGCGGTCGGTGTAAGATATGAAAACAATAATAATTTATAATTTGTCAAGGGGTCACCAGGGGAGATAGGAGGAGGGAGGGAGAAAAAGAGGAGCTAATTGCCAAGGGCTCAAATAGAAAGCAAATGCTTAGAAAATAATGATGGCAACTATGTACAAATATGCTTAATACAATTGATGTATGGAATGTTATAAGAGCTATAAGAGCCCCCAATAAAATGATTTTTTTTAAATTATAGAACAGTATCAGTAGTTTCACATCCAACTAAAATTTTGCTGACCATTATCCAACAATGGTTGCAGGAGTACATTGACAGGGAGCTGCCAGAGGTTCATGTAGTTTCAGAAAAGGATGTAGAATAAGGGATTGGCTCACAGCAGAGAATACTAGAAAGGTGTTTATTTGCATTTTCTTGACTATTCAAAAGCATTCAACTGTGTAGATCATAACAAACTATGGATAGCCTTGAGAAGAATGGGAAATCCAGAACAGTTCATTGTGCTCATGTGGAACCTGTGCCTGGATCAAGGGGCACTTGAATGAACAGTACAAGGAAATACTGCAAGGCTTAAAATAAAGAAAGGTGTGCACAAATACGGACCTCTTCCAGATGCTTGTCCACGTAGCTGTTTCCCAATTGGCATAGGAAAGTGTGTGCTCCAAGGACTGTATAGATTTGTTGAAACATTTCCATTGATATTCTGTGTTCTCTCGATTCCTAGAGCTTGCTTTTCACCAATGTCTTTGCAGTATAGATGGCTTCAAAACCATTAGTTCTTGATATATCCTACCTCTCGAAATGGTGAATGGCAGCCAATTCCTTTATACACTCTATTCCTTCCATCTTTTGATTCTTCTTGAGCCATTCAATATTTTATCCACAGAATCCTTCAATGATAAACTCAAAGCTTGGGATTTTTCTTCAAGTTTTCCAGGTTGAGAAATGCTGGGCATGCTCTTCTAACTCCAGATCTTTGCACACTTCAGGATAATGCTTTACCTTACCTTCTCAGGCTGGACTTTAAACATTTCTGTTCAGCTCTTTGGATTCAAGATTTTTTCCACTCACATTAGCTATTCTATATTCAAGAATAAGTTCCAGAGTCTATTTGGACATCTATTTTAGCCTTTTCTATTTTCCCTACTTTTAAAAATTTTACATAATTTCATTGACATATAATTCAAATTCCATATAATTCAATGTTTTAAATATTACTGTTCTGATAGAGACTAGTGGAGTCCCTGAGGCTGCTGCCCTTATGCATCCTTCAAATCTGGAATGGAAGCCCAACCTTGGGGACAACTTGCGCCAAACTCTAAGTGAATAAGTGAGTAACACCAGGGAGAGATGTACTCAGTATAGTCAACCATTTGAGACCCAAAAGTCCAGCATTTGCCCTAAATCAAAGCTCAGAAGCAGGAAGTCGTAGGAAAGAAGGAGTACAGGGACTCAGAACCCAGGGCGCAGTTGGGACAATACATTGAATAGACTGCAACCAACGTCACCAAAGAAAATGTGTATCGTTTGCCAAATGGAACAGTCATTTGTTCTTTAACTTTCTTCCAAACGACCATAAAATAATATAAAGTCACATTTCAGCAAAAAAATAACAGAAAATGGTTGTTTAAACTTACCTTTAGTGAATTCCAGTTATCATGGAACTGTCTCATGTAAAGACTGACTTTTACTAAAAAATTAAATTCCAGAGAATGAGCTGTTTCTGTATGTGGGAATATAGAATCAACTCTTTTGGTAACATTATGTCTAGTCCTGAAAATCAAGTTGACATAACATTCCCCATTCTGTCTTTGGCCTTTCGTCAGGAAAACATCCTACCCAAATAAAGAGAAGGCGACTCATTGCCACCGAGTCTCATCAGATTCGTAGCAGGCCTGCATGACAGAGCAGGACTGCCCAGGAGTGTTTCCAAGGCTGTCTGGTAAATGTTGACTATTAACCCGAAGGTGGATGGTTCAAATGTAGCCCCTGCCCCACATGAGAAAAATGAGGCTGAAAGATGAGGTTATCTGCACACATGAAGATTTACAGTCGTAAATATTTGCGGCCTCGGAAATCTTAAGCTGCTGAATCGTAACAACTGTGCCATACGGCTCTTATAAAAAGAAGGGTAAACATTATAAAAAATAAGACAGAATGATAACCAGGATACTGATGGAGTAGATGGGGTCAGGAAAGTTTAGAAGAGGTTCTTAGTGCCCCCTAGTGTTAATTCATCCCTCAGGGTTTGTTTTTTACTTAAAAAAAAAAAAAGGTATTTCACCAAGGGATTTCAAAGTTAAAATTTACTAAGTTTTGCTCAAATGGTCCTTCATATTAGGCAGCTTTTACATACACACACAAACGTGTATGCTAAACCAGAAATACCTAAAAGGGCATGACCTGATTGATTCACTAAAGAGAAGTCAAAGGAAAAATGAGCAGAAGGAGTCAAATTCTGCATTTTAATGTGTTCATTAATTGACACAATGAGTGGATATATATTTGAGTACAGCATTTGAGCCTAAGTAATTGTAGCTGAAGCAATATAATGATTGAAGCTTACACAGGCTATTTTTAATGGAAATGCTGACATCCTTAATACAGAGACCTGAGCACTTCTATTCTAATAGTACATAGAGCCTGCAGACAAGTCTCACTAAAATGTGCTGAGTTAACTTCTCAGGTTTATGACTTTTATTTCAGAGGGTTGGGAAGTGAATTTCATGACCTTCAAATGTCCTCAATGTTTGTAAATAACCACTGATTAAAATAACTTTTTATTTTGTATCTTTTATATCAGGGCTTTAGAAAAGGCCCGAATTGTGGGAAATGAAAACGACTTTGGCAAAAAAATAAATAAATAAGTACATTTGCCATTTTTGCTGATCTAACATCCTCTTTTTAAACTATGAAAATAGCAGATGAAAAATCTCAACTATTTCTAAACTGCACTAAATATTTAGGATGCCACTAAATATTGTTGGCATATACTGGATTATAATATTAGGTTATTATAAGTAAAAATCATCCACTGCTGCTAAGTTACTTCCAACCCTATGGAACTGCTCCAGAAGTTTCTGAAACTATTTCTTTATGGAAACCCACCATCACATATTTCTCCCAGAGAAGAGCTAGCAGGTTTGAACCTCTAACATTTTGCTTAACAACCTAGCATCTAACCCTCTGGGCAAAAACTCAGAAATACTTAATTGTCATTTTCTCATCCTGACTAAAGTTTGGGTGAATATGATTCTATTAGAAATGATTTTTATTACATGAAAAGGAAAACAGTACCATGTCCATGTAAAAGTGGTCTTCACAAAGCTTGAGTTTGAATCAAGATGTTTTGTTATGTCTTACTCTGTGTCTTTGCCTAGTTCGTTATAACTTGGTCTTCTTAAGCCTCCCCTTGAAATCTGTTCACCTCTGCCCCTTCATCATTCCTCCCACTGGCTTTAGCCAATCTGTTCAAGAGCAAGTTTTAAAGTTTCTTTTAAGGTCTAGTTTGACATTTTTTCTTTTATTTGCAATGGCCTTTCATTTTCTTAATGTATGGGGTTCTTGGTATCACTCTACACTTGTCCAATCTGTGGTTATTAATTCCTATGCATCAAGACTATTCTTCGGCTGGTCCCTAAATTCAGGAGTGATATATACTCAGTACCTTTCTCTGGCTCTCAAAGAGTAGTTTTAATTTTCTTCAGCTTCCGTTTGAACTTGTATATGAGTAACTGAAGATCTGTTCTATTGTAGGACACTGACATTGTTCTGATTTATGATATTGAGCTTCTTCATCATCTCTTTCCATGCTGTTGTCATTTAGTTCTTGTGTATTCCATTCCATGAGGGTTTTTTGTATAGTTATTGTTAATGTTATGGAAAGATTGTATTGATGATAAATAAGTAGGTCTTACAATATTTGATCATGTGATCTCCTGTACGGTTTCTTTGCTTCACTAAGGCTATATTTTCCAAATACTGATCTTCTTTGTATCCAGCATTTGATTTCCAATCACCAGTAATTACCAGTGCCTCTTGATGTCACATTACACCAATTTAGAGTGCAAAAATTGGTAAAAAAAAATTTATTTCTTCATCTTTGACATGAGTGGTTGGGAAATAAATCCCAATAATAGTCATATTAATCAATCTTCCTTTAAGTATAGAATATTATCCTACTGCTGTATGGCAGGATAGATCTAGAAATTTCTTTTTGAAGACAAATGTAAAGGCATTCCTCTTAAACTTGTCATTTCTAGCCCAGTAGACCATATAATTGTCACATTTACATACCCAATGCCAGTCTACTAATGTCTAGGATATCAATTGTCGAGCATTTCATTTCATCTTTGAAACCTTCCAGCATACCTAGATTCATGCATCATACATTCAACATTCGAATGATTAATAAACAAGTCCAGATGTTTCTTCTTCTTTTGAGTTCTGCTGCATCTCTCTTCAGTTCTTCCCCTCTTGGTCCTGAGGTCTCTTGACCTCCGCTGTGGGCATCAAAATGTGACCAAGCTTCATAGCACTGCGAGCTGGCCCTTGGCCTGAGGTACTCAGTTACACTTGTTCTGTGGGTCGGGAAGCCTGCTGCTCTCTTTGGTCATCTCTGCTGCCATGACGAAGGCGCTTCTGGCACGCTCACTTGGTGCCGGTTTTTCTTGGTGTTTCATGAGGTTTTCACTCCTCCTTGGGAGGTGCATGACTTTATGGCCGGTAGAATGGGAAATTGGGCCAGTCACCTCATATCAGCCACATGTACATCAAGATATCAAGACCATCTTTATTCAAGAAAGCAAAATGTCATTTAGAAAACAGGAAAGAAAGAAAAGATCAAAGTGTATGTCAGCAGAGATTCTGAAACTTGCTTTAAATTGTAGAGTGCCTCAACCAAATGGAAAAGATGAAGTAAAAGAACTGAATAGAAAATTTCAAAGGGCAGCCTGAGAAGGCAAAGCCAAATATTGTAATAAAATGTGCAAGGACTAGAGTTAGAAAACCAAAAGGGAAGAGCACGCTCAGTGTATCTGAACTGAAGGAACGCAAGAACAAATTCAAGCCTTGACTAGCAAATTTGAAAGGTTCTATAGGCAAACTATGGAATGATGTTGGAATCGTCAACACGAGATGGAAAGAATACTCAGAGTCACTGTAACAAGAACTAGTCAACAGCCCACACTTGAGGAGGTAGCATATGAGCAAGAACTAATGGTGCTGAAGGAAGAATTTAAAACTGCACTGAATTCATTAGCCAAAAACAAGGCTCCAGGAACTGATGGAATACCCACTGAAATATTTCAGAAAGCTGAAGAAGCACTGGAATCACGCATCTATCGCTATCATTTTAAATTAATATATTTACATACCTATAGCTCTACTCTGTAAATAGATTGTCCCTCCTACTTCTTTCCTCTATTTCCTTTCACCTTCCTCCTGCCCTCTCTATTCAGCTCTCAGTGATTCCTCTACGATTCCGTGCACTTGATCAAACCCCACCAGGCATTACACCCCCTCCTTGCCATCAATTTTTGATCTCTGAGTTTGTTGGCTCCCTGTTTCCCACCCCCTCCTACCCACTCACCTCCCATGACTCCCCAGAACTACCAGTTCTGCTGGTTTCTCCTTGGAATTCTTTGTTCTGCCTATCTTATATAAATAGATATAGAGTGGCAAAAAAAATTTTTTTTTAAAGATAAATAGTTCTAGGTCTGTCTGCTGACCTCTATGAGTATTTTCCAATCTGGTCTGATGAGGTGCCAAGCTCCGTCTCCCAAGTCAGCAGTGTTTTCAGGATTCCTTGGGGACTTTGTTACTCTGCACCCCTTGCTTCCCTGTTGCACTCCCTTTGTTTCACCCTGCTGTGCATGGGGCACACTGGGCACACTTTCTGCACAGTGTCTTCAGTACTGTCCTCTGTAGTGCTATGGGTAAGTGGGGGGATGTCATATCTCATGGTAGGGCTAGTCATGGTCCTCTCTGTGCA
>NW_022111373.1:105170042-105173350 GCF_000313985.2 Echinops telfairi
TCTCTCTCTCTCTCTCCTTCTCCCTCTCCCTCTTAGTTTGCATCCTTGTGGTCTGGACAGATCTGCCACTTTCCCCGGGTTATATCTTCAGTGCTATCCTCTGTCTTATGATCTCCTGGGGAGGGGCTCAACATATCTCCGCTTGGGCTGACCCTGTCTTCCTCTTTGCTAGTCCACTGTAGGTTGCCCTCATGGCTCGGCACTAAGGATAGTCTTTTCCCTCTTCCCCATTCCTTTGGAGACGGAAAGTTGTCAAAGATTTCATCTTACTTGGATCCACAATCAATTCTCATGGAAGTAGCAGTCAAGAGATCAAAGAAGTATTACATTAGGTAAGTCTTCTGCACAAGACCTCTTTAGAGTGTTGAACAGCAAGGATGTTGTTTTGAAAGTTGTGTTTTACCCAATCCGTGGTATTCTCCATTGCATCATATGCATGTGAAAGTCAGATATTGAATAAGGAAGACTGTAGAAGAATTGATGCATTTGAATCATGGCACTGGTGAAGAATATTGAAAATAGCATGCAATGCTGAAAGGATAAACCTATACAGATCTGTGTTGGAAGAAGTAAGGCCAGAATGGTCCTTATAGGTAAAGATGGCTAGACTTATTTAGGACGTATTGTCTGGAGAGCCTAGTCTCGGAGAAAGACATCATGTTTGACAAAGTGGAAGGGCAGCAAATAAAAAGGAAGGCCTTCAAAGAGATGTATTAACACAGTGGTGGTATCAATGGGCTCAAATATAGGAACAACTGTGAAGATGGTGCAGGACTGTGCAGGTGTTCGTTCTGTTGTGCATAAAGTCACTATGGGTCTGAACCAACTTGATGGCACCTAACAACATCCCCTATTTGGATTTGCTCACTCAGTCATTTGGTAGGAGTTACAAAGACTATGTAGAAGCACCGTGTGTCATAATTATTTAATCTGTATGCTGAACACATAATTAAAGAAACTGGACTATATGAAGACAAGCACAGCATCAGGATTAGAAGAACACTCATTAAGAATCTCTGATACGCAGATGACATATGCAGATATGCTTGCTGGGTGAAAGCACAGGGAACTGGAAGTTCTTGCTGATGAAGATCAAAGATTACAGCCTTCCTGTGGATGCCACCTCAGGGTAAATAAGGCAAATTCACCCACAACTGTACCGGTAACAAGCATCAAGTCAAACAGAAATTACTGAAGATGTCAAAAATTTCATTTTATTTATATCCACAATAAATGCCTTTGGAAGTAACAGTCAGGAAATTAAACATCACCCTTCAGGGAGTAAGTCTGCTACAGAAGACCTATTTAAACATTAAAGAACAAAAATGATAGAATTGAGACAAAGATTGTGCCTTGCCCAATCCATGATATTTTTAATGATCTCATTTGCATGTTAATGCTGGACATGGAGTCAGGAAGACTGATGAAAATTGATGTCTTTGAATTATGAGTTGGTAAAGAATACCGAATATGCCGTGGAGTGATAGAGGAATGAACTGTCTTGGAGAAGTACAACCAAAATGACTTAGTAGTAAGGATGGTGAGATTTGTCTTATGTGCTTTGGTAATATTATCAAGGAAGACCCGTTCCTGAAGAAGGTCGTTGTACTTGGCAAAGATGGTTCAGCGAAGATGAGAAAGACGCTCTGAGATATGAATTAGACAGTGGCTCCAACAATGGGCCCAAACATAGCAAGGATTGTAAGGACAGCTTGGGCCTGGGCTGTGTTTGCTTTAGCTGTACATACGCTCACTGGGAGATGGAATCGACCCAAGGCCACATAACAACAGCAAAGGCACAATGAAGATGAGTTATTTATTTTATTCAAATTACTTATGCTCACATATACATTTTAGAGAATTTTTTTAAAAAAATGAACCATCTGTCTCAAACTAACTCTTAGAGGATTAAATCTGTTAGTAATGATATAAAAACAAAAGCACACATCAGGCAGTGTACCTTTAGAGAATTAGATGTGCTGGTAGCATAGAAAGGAGTTCTGATTTTAAATTCAACTGCATAAGCACATAGTTTTTCACTTTGTTTTGTTTTATTTTCACAGATATCTTGGTCAAATAAATTACATAAGCAATCTTCACTTCTGAGGCAAACACTATTACACAAATTTGGGCATGAATTACCTAATGAGACCATGGAGGTGAACTCATTATACAGCCACCTAAGTGGAATATACTTATAAAAACCCATATCAATAAAAAAAATTTAAGAAATTCTAAAAAATTATAACTCTCCAAACTAGGTGTTTCTGATTTAAGAATCAGGGGCTCTTACTCTCTTATCCATTAGCATTAAGGAAAAAAATGTTTAATATACTGAGGTAAAAAACAATGCACATATCTCTCTCCTTTAAAGAGTGACAGTCTGAGTCTGCCATTATCTTGGTCATGCACATAAAATATAAATGGCATTTCTTTTGTAGAAGTGGCTGGTTCTTGCTTATCTTTCATTAATTTCCCTGTGGTAAACCTGCAGATCCTGAATAGGAATCTTAAACCATATAAATCAAAATCTTTGACCTGGATTTGTCATCTCATATATTTCCCAGTCTGGGTCCTTCCAATGCTGATCTTTCAGCTCCTCTGGGCCCCTCCGTTTCTAGCTCCTCCAGCTGACCTGCTTTTCCTGGAAGATCGTTTCTGCCAACTCACTGCGATTGCCCTCACTCGCCAAAGGGCATTCTTGGGCTGATCATGCTCTATGTGGTAAAAATCCTCCTCTCATCACTCTAACTGAACATTAGTACAGAAGATGGTAGTCCAAAATTCTCAAACCAATAGATGCACAAATCATTTACTAATTTTTGATCTTAGTTTTTCCTCCTAAGCTAAGGGTTCCAATCACAATGATAGAACATTCCTTCACATTTTGGGCTTGAGATTTGGAGGAGCAACTGCAGGGATTCTCGGCCCATCTCTGGGGGAAAATTTCTCAAGGAGTAAAAATGATATTAATTATGACAGACTTTTAGCCATTCAAGGGATTCTTTGGTGTACCGAGTGAAAAACTAAACATTTAGATTGATTTAGCACCTTCCATGTGTCTGTAAAACTTTGGAAATGTTGTTCATGCTCTAAAAGAAGAGTGAACAATAGAGAGAGGAAAAGAAGGAAAAAGGGATGGAAATAATGATGAAAATTAGAGGAAAGGAGGGTAGCTAGGACTTGACATAAGCCATGCTGGATAATGGGCAAATAACAAGCATTTTTGATAAGTAAACATCCATCTAGATACATAATAGATAGATAGATAGATAGATAGATAGATAGATAGATAGATAGATAGATAG
>NW_022111373.1:105175039-105185340 GCF_000313985.2 Echinops telfairi
TCCCCCTATCCCATGTTCCCCCGGAACTGTCAGCCCCGTTGTTTTCTCCTCCAGATTGTTCATCCAGCCTGTCCTATCCAGACAGACCTGCGCCATCCAGTCTTCTCCCAGAGCCAAGCAAGGGTCCTCCATGAGCTCTAGAATTTGCCTCCTTCTTAAGCACCTGGGCAATCTTAGTAGCTAGTCACATGATCCAACCACCACTTATTTTCACCGATCAAAAAAAATTTTTTTTATATCTTTGTTTTCATTTGCTGTCAAGTCATCTCCAATTCATTGTGATCTCATATACAAGAACACAAAACACTGACTGGTGCCATGCTGTCTTATTATCCTTGTATCTATTACTATGAGCAAGTGTGTGTGTTGGGTGGCTTCTATCTAGGAGGATTATCTTCCAGCATCATATTGGACAATATTCTGTTGTGATCTGTGTCATTTTTATTGGTTGCATGCTAGAAATAAATCAGTAGACTTTTGTTCCTAGTTTATCTTAGTCTGGATGCTTTACAAAACCTACCCTCCATGGGCTATCTTCCTGTATTTGAAATACCAATGGCATACCTCTGTTGCACCTGCTGTGATGTGTTCTTGTTCTCAAAAAAAAAAGTGACTCAGTGTAACATATGTCAAACAAACATCAAAATTTATTTAGTAAGAGAAAAAATACCATACCTAGTATTTTCAATTGCCTCATATGCATATGAAAGCTGGAAAATAAATAAGGAACATAGGAGAATTGTTTCATTTGAATTATGATGCTGACAAAAATATGTAATATACCAAGAACTTCCAGAAGAACAGATATGTTCAGGGGTGGGTTAAGATGAATGCTCTCTTTATAAATGAGAATAGTGATACTTTATCCCATGTCCTTTGAACATTATTAAGAGGGACCTGATTGGTAATGTAGATGGTCAGTGAAATTGAGGAAGGACTTAATGATATGGATTGACACTTTGGCCACGACACTGGGCTCAAACATGGGAAAGATTGTGCAGACAGGGCAGGCGAGGGCCATGTTTTGTTTGTTGTACATAGGTCACTGTGTATAGGTCTCTTTGAATCGTAGCTGACTTGAAAGAACATAATAAAACCAACTGTAACCTGGATGATGTTTAGAGTGTTTAAAGTCAGCGTTTTTAAGAGGATGGAAAACATACTCCTTCCTTGTCTTTCTATTGCAGTGATTTTCAGGCTTTTATAAAACCTGGATACCCCAAGTCCATGTTCAGAGTATCACGTGTAATTTATCTGAGGGGTAATGGCATCAGTATGTCTTTAATGCATCTAGTCCCTTCCCCCCTAAGGTGTTGTCAGATTACAATTTGTAAGCTGTTGCCCAAACTGGAATATTCTAAGGATAAATCTGGCCTTCATGTTGTTACTGGGATGATTCAGACTGAAACACAACTCAAGAGGAGGCCTGGTACCCTAGTGGGTTACAGGTTGGGCTGATAAATGCAAGGCCAGCTGTTTGAAACCACCAGCCACACTGTGGGTAAAAGAGGAGGCTTTCTATTCCCATAAAAGCATTGCAGTTTCAAAAACCAAGGGGCAGTTCTACTCTGTCCTAAAGTGTCATTATATTTTCGAATTGAATCGATAGCAATGAGTTTTGTTTGGGTTGGATAGGATAGAACCCTCTTGGCACTATGGAGTTGGGTGTTGGGCTGCGAACTATAGGGTCAGTACTTCAAACCCAGCATTGGTATCCCTCATTGTGAATCTGAAGTGACATGCAGGAGCCCATGTTTTGAAACTTCCCCTTCATTCTCTTAAACAGGCTCCAGGTTGGTGGTCCACTCCTTACACATATGCTCTTGAGACCCAATGGTAGGAAATCAATTATGATTTTAACAAGGACTATCTAAAGACAAACCAAAACAACGAATTGTTGAATTGAATCATTTAAAGCACTCTGACGGGTCATTTGAGAACATTTTAAAAATTAGAAGAGGATGCAAAAGAGAAGGAAAGCTTCAATGATTGAAAGTAGGCAGACGCCCACTCTCTCAACTCTATGGTCGTGGGGTTCTAGATAAATATTGAAAGCCCACGAAGTGATGACTTAAAAAGTTAATTCACCATTGAAAGTGTCAAATGTGGAAGAACGTGGTAAAAATGTCTTATGATATGAAATATGGAATAATTAATAGAAATACTTTTTGTCTATCTATCTCTACAGTTTTATAGTTAGGAAATGGCATTGCTGGATATATTCAACAAACTACCTTAAAAAAACTAACTCACTGCCATCAACTCAATACTGACTCATGGTGAGCCTCATTTATTTTTCAGTTTATTTTGATCAGAGCAGAACTGCCCCTATGGGTTTCCCAGACTCTAATTTTTACCATAGTAGAAAGTCTCATATTTCTCCCATGTAGCAGCTGGTGGTTTCAAACTGCTTGCCTTGTGGTTAGCCACCTACCACATAACCACTACACCACCAGGGCTACTAAAAATACCTTACATAGGTTAATATTGAAAAGTTAATATTGAATAATACTTGCACTGGCAACATGATCATTAAAGTTAACATTGGGGGGAGGGAACTTTCATGCTCACCATCAGTCATTGAGAAACTGAATCTCATGCTTATAATTTTTCCTACCAATGAACTCAACACATGGTATCAATTAGAAAGGGCTTAGTTATAGCCTCAAACAGATTTCTTCCTTTTTGTTTTAGAATGACGAATAAAACTGGCAGACTCTAAACCAAATTATCATAATTTAGGACAATTTGTGACTGCAAGTCTTTCTTAAAATCAATACTACAAACACTTAATTAAGAAAGAGAGAAATGAGCTATAAACAAACAAATCTGAAAGCAAGTAATATGCATCAATGCTGTATTTGATCAATACTTCATGTAAATGATCAATAGCGCTTTCATTAGAGAATTTGACCAAATTCACATAATCTGTTGACAATACAAACTCTTGTTTATGACGAGGTTGCCACAAGTTGCTATTATTGTTCGGTACCCTGGAGTCCATTCTCATTCCTAGGGACGCCATCCAGCAAAGAATGAAGTAACAACTGGATCTTCCGCCATCTTCAGAATTGTTGCCATTATTGACTCCCTTATTATCAGCTACTTTTTCAGCCAGTCTCACTGAGGTTCTTCCTCGTTTTCATTTTCCAAAGCATATGTCTTTCTCCAGGATCTGTTCCCATTTGATAACATCAAAAATGCATAAGACAAAGGGTTTTTCTGACTGTAATCTTTAAAGAAGTAGATTCCCAGACTTTTTTGCTGTGAGCTCAATGGGTTTATTTGAACCGCCAACCTTTCACTTAACAGGTGCACACTTAACAGATGTACTACCAAATCTCCTTAAATATATGATGCACTGGTTAAAAACAGTGAAAATGAATATTATAAATACACAAAAATTGATACAACTATCATAATATCCATCCACTAGATTTATTCAAACTGTAAACTGAGTAAATAATCAGAGAAACCGGATTACATGAAGAAGAATACAGCATCAGGATTGGACGAAGGTTTGTTAACAACCTACGGTGACCAGATGACACAACCTTGCTTGCTGGGAGTAGGGAGGAGCACTTGTTGATAAGATCACAGATCCCACCTTCAGTGTGGATTATGACTCTATGTAAAGAAAACCCAAATTTTCATAACTGGATGAATAGATAGCGTCATGATAAATGGAGAAAAGTATGAAGCTGTTAAAAATTTTGTCTTACCTGGATTCACATCAGTGGCCATGGAAGTAGGAATCAAGGGAGAAAAAGAAGCTTTGCATAGGTAAATATGCTGCACGAGACCTCTTTTTGAGCACTGGTAAAACAAGGATGTTATTTTCAGGACTAAGGTGCCATAGTATTTTCATTTGCCTTATATGCATGTGAAAGTTGAACATCAAATAAGGAAGACAGAAGAAGAACTGGTACAATTGAATTGTGGTGCAGAAGAATATTGGAGGTACCATGGACTGCTAAAAGGACAAACAAATCTGTCTTGGAAGAAGTCCAATCAGAGCGCTCCTTAGAGGCAAGGATGGTAAGACTTCATCTCACATACTTTGGATGTTTTTAGGAGACAACAGTCCCTGAAGAAGAACTTCAGATATGATAAAGTAGAGGGGCAGCCAAAACGAAGAAGGCTCTCAAGAAGAAGGATTGAAATATGGTTTCAGCAATGGGCTCAGCATATGACCTTGTGAGGATGACATACTGTGGCATGAACACTACAGAAAGCCATACATGACAACTTTTTTCAAAAAGAAAATAGTAATCCCATACAATCTAGCAATAAGATTGCTAGTATATACAAGTAGTACCTGAGCTACCCATCACTTATCTGTCAGTTTGCCATGCTGTGGTGGCTTGTAGATTACTGTGATGTTGGAAGCTACGTCAATGGGATTTCCAGTACCAGCAGGTTCATTCAAAGTGAATAGGTTTCAACAGAGATTTTTTAAAAAATTGACTATAAAGAAGGAATCGGCTGTCCATTTCTAAGGAATGAGCCCCTGACAACCGTATGGACAGCATGGAAATATTGTCATATACTGAAAACCAAGCCACGTGGATATAGCAGCAGAACCCTGTCAGAGATCGTGCCAGTAGATGAAGGCGTCAAGTCGGAAGGCACTCAAAATGTAAGTGAAAAAGAGCTGGCTTCTCAAAGCCGAGCTGACTCCAATGGCACGGATGGAGTAAGGCTGCAGGAGCAAAGCCTTTGAGACCATTCCTTGCTGATTGGGCACAACTCAAAATGAGAAGGAACTACTACAAAAACTGGTTAACACTTGGAACTCGTCATATACAAAACAGGAATCTAGGAAAACTGAAGGTAATCCAAAATGACCCATAAAGATCACTTTAGATTCAGGATTTAGAGAGCTGAAATGGACTAGAATTGCCATGTTGAATCAGGGTTACTATGCTGGGAATGACAGATTCGAGAGGAATGGCTCCAAATTCATCTTCAAAAAGGATATCCCAAGATGAATACTGAAGTACAATGCTGTCAGTAATAGGATAATGTCTATCTATAAATAAGAAAATCCAGTCAATACAACTATGTTTCAAATTTATGCACCAATCACTAAAGCTAGTGATAAAGAAAATGAATTTTTTTTTACTAAAGTCTTTAGTGTGAAATTGATACAGGATTCAATCAAGTGCGTTAAATTTGGTGGTTTGAATGCAAAGGTTGGAAACAAAGAGGAAGAAACAGTAGTTTGAAGCTGTGGCCTTCAGGATAGAAACAACACTGGAGATCACAAGGTAGACTTTGGAAGCCTAACAGCTTCTTCATGGCCAATACCTTTCTCAACAACACAAAAGTCAAGTGTCCACGTGGACCCCTCAGAAATGCACAGAAATTAAATTGATTACAACTATGAGATGAGACAATGGAGACGCTCTAGATCAGCAGCCAAAACAAGGCCAGAAGCTGACTATGCAACAGACCACCAATTGCTCATATGTAAGTTGATTTTAAAGTTAAAGGAAATAAAAGAAAGTTCATAAGAAACAAAATATGAGTTAGAGTCTGTCCCACCTGAATTTCAAGAATATCTCAAGAACATATTTGAAGCATTGGACACTAATGACAGAAACCAAATATAGAATGGCATCAAGATTATCATACAGGAAAAGAGCAAAAATTCATTAAAAAATAAATTTTTAAAAATAGGAAAAACAAGATCAAAGTGGATGTCAGAAGAGACTCTGAAATTTTCTTTTCACCATGGAGTAACTAAGGCACATAGAAGAAATGATGACTCAAAGAACTGAACAGGAAATTTCAAAGTGTAGCTGAGAAGGCAAAGTAAAGTATTATCAAGCAAGTGGGAAAGACCTAGAGTTAGAAAACCAGAAAGGAAGAACACCCTTAATAGATCTTCAATTGAAAGAGCAGAAGAAATATTTAAGCCCCAAGTTCAATATTGAAAGATTCTATTGGCAAAATATTGAATGGTTCAGGAAGCATCAAAAGAAGATGGAAAGAAAACATGGAGTCATTGTAAGAAAAAGAATTAGTTGATGCTCAACTATTTCCAGAGTTACCATAAAGCAAGGACCAACTATACCAAAGAAGAAATCCAAGACATTTGCTTAAAAACAAGGAATTGATGGAATGCCAGTTGAAATGCTTCAACAAACTGATGAAACATCCATAGCACTCTCGTCTATGCCAAGAAATTTAGAAGACATCCACTTGCCAAGTGACTAAATGAGAGCCACATTTGTACTCATTTCAAAGAAAGGCGACCCAATAGAACGTTCAAATTATAGAACACTGTATTTAGTATCACATGAAAGTAAAATTTTGCTGAAGATCACTCAACAATGGTTTCATAAGTCCATTTATAGTTAGCTGACAGAAATTAAGGCCAGATTCAAAAGAGGTCTTGGAGCAAGGGATATCATTGCTGTTTTCAAATGGATCTTGGTTAAAAACAGAGAAAGTTTACCTGTGTTTAATAGACTATACAAAGATATTCTATGGACAGCTTTGAGAAGAACTGGAATTCCAGAATGCTTCGTTGTGCTTATTTGGAACCTATACATGCTTTAAGAGGCAGGTGTGAGAACAGAACAAGGGAGAAGAACAAGGTTTAATATCAGGAAAATTGTGCAATAGGAATGTATCTATTCACCCTACTTATTCAATCTGTACACTGAGCAGGTAATCAGAGAAGCTGGGTTGTTAAAAGAAGAATGTGGTATCAGGATCGGAGGAAGGCTTACTAACAACCTGAAATACAGATGACACACCCTTGCTTGCTGAAAGTGAAAAGGACTGACGAAGATCAAAGATTGCAACCTCCGGTATGGATTACAACTTAATGGGAAGAAAAATGAAATCTTCCCAGCTGGATCAGTAGGTTACACCATGATAAATGGAGAAAATATTGAAGTTGTTCAAGAAATTTTTCTTGTTTATGTCTATAGTCTATGCTCATGGAAGCAGCAGTCAAGAGATCAAAGTATGCATTGCATTGGTAAATCTGCTGCTCAGGACATTTTAAAAGTGTTGAAAGGTAAGGAGGTTTCTTTGAAGACAGAGGTCCACCTGGCCCATTTTATGGTATTTTCAATGGTCTCATATGCATGTGAAAGTTGGACATTGAATAAGAACGAATGAAGAAGAATCAATTCATTTAAATTATGGTTGTGTCGAAGAATATTGAAAATACTGTAGTGGAGTCTTAGAAACACACAGGGGAAGTTCTATCCTGTCTTATGGGGTTTCTAGGAATCAGAATTGACTCGATGGCGGTGAGTTTGGTTTTTTTACGTGAAGGACTAAAATTTCTTAATAGGACTCCTCTGCTCCAGTCTCTGCAACTCCAACCAAATAAATAATTGGGTAGGACTGTGCAGTGCGTGTGTGTGTGTGTGTGTGTGTGTGTGTGTGTGTGTGTGTGTGTCACTAACTAACAGAGGGGGTTGGTCAGTTTTATTCCCAGCTCCACTGCATAGAATGATAAATGAGTCATATTAATCCACAGTAGAGAAGGGAGAAACCCCAAGGACTACAAAGGACACTTTATTTTAAAAAAAAATTTTTTTAACATTTTATTAGGGGCTCATACAACTGTTATCCCAATCCATACACACATCAATTGTGTAAAGTGCATTTGTACATCATTTCTCAAAACATTTCCTCTCATTTTTCCACTCCCTCTCCCCTCCCCACTCCCTCATGAGCCCTTGATAGTTTATAAATGGGTATTTTGTCATATCTTGCCCTGTCTGACGTCTCCCTTAACCCACTTTTTGGTTGTCTGTCCCCCAGGGAGGAGATCACACACAGTTCCATGTAATCGGTTCCCTCTTTCCTACCCATTCTCCCTTTAACCTCCCTGTTTTGCCACTCACACCACTGGTCCTATAGGGCTGATCTGTCACAAAGGACACTTCAATATCGCTGTCTGAAGTGAGACAGGTCACTGATAGATGCATCAGAGACTGGCATGGAGGCTCAGAGGAGCGGCACTGAGATAATGGGGTAACTTCTCCTTATGTGGCTAGATACTAAGGCACTGGTGGACAGGATGACTGGTGGGCTGGCTTCCTGGCCCACGGAGGCAAAGGCCAAGGAACCACATGACAATGAAATGGATAACTAGATAAAGATTTGGCTACCACCTGGCTGAGAGGATGAGAACCAGAGAGAGCCTTGCCTGCTAACTGAGAAGACCAATGACAGTATCCTTACTGTGTTCACTGATCTTGACTTATTTGTACCTAATAACTTCCCTAATAAACTCCCTTGTGCATATTGTCTGTGGGCTCTGTGTACCTATTGCAATGAATTACGCAGTGTCAAGGGAAGAACAGTTGGTGTCTGAAAAGAAGAATGGACCATGGAAGCTTGTCTAACGCCAGCATTGTGGTGATAGGGAAGCCAGAGGAGGTCAGTTAGGTCCCTCAATTGACATTTCCTTCAAGTACCATGAACTAAAAGAAAGAACAATTATCTCCTGGAAGAAGTGCAGCCAGCATGCTCCTTGGAAGGAAGGGTAATGAAATTTGAGCTCACGTACTTTGGACATTGTGTACATTACATAATCTATTGTCAGTTTAAGACTAATGAGTGAAGTGGTGGAATAGTCTGTCAATCAAGTCACAGCTTGATGACCTCATTTGATGGCAGGAGATAAATAGCACGTTGGAGACAGGACACATGCTCACTCCCTGGGAGACATTGCAGCTGACTAGACACATGGAGCTACCCTAGAGCCATGTGGAGACTTCTGCCAGCACTGAGATGCCTCTATCGACACTTGATCCACAAGACTTTCCCCCCACTGGTGTGTGATTGTCCTGCATTCGGCATCATTGCTTTTGTTTCATGAGTCTAAAGAGGGATTTATAGATTGGTATCAGACATGTAATCTAATACTGGACTTATGGACTTGATCTGGGTTGGGATGTTTTCTCAATATTCTATTGCTCTTGTATATAAAGCTCTTTCTTATACACATATGGGTGTCTATGAATTTGTTTCTCTAATCTACCCAGACTAACACAGATATGTTATCAGGAGAGACCAGTCCTGGAAAAGGACACCATGCTTAGTAAAGCAGATGGACAGTGAAAAAGAGAATGACCTTCAACAAGATGGATTGACACAGAGGCTGCAACCATGGGCTCAAACATAAGGACTGTTGTGAGTAAGGAGCAGGACCAAGTAGTAGCTTGGTCTAGTATATACTGGATCCCAGTGAGTCAGAATCGATTGGTCAGCACTTAGGAACAACAACCTGATTTACAAATTAGATAGATACATGTCTCACTGTGCCTTTAAGAATTTATCAGGGATGTGAGCCAATTCTGACTGATTCCATAATTATGAATGAGGAACACTCATTGGAACAGACCCAAAGTTATGGGGGCCAAGAAAGGGCCAGAACAGGAAAACGTATGGGTCAAATTTTCCCAATAACTTGATCTTACCTTCTACAAGGGAAGTGTACATATTGCATAGCAACCCAGACTTTTGTTCTTGAATTTAAAAAAAAATAACTTTATTAAGGGCTCATACAACTCTTATCACAATCCATACACACATCAATTGTGTAAAGCGCATTTGTACATTCATTGCCCTCATCATGCTCTTGAATTTTTTTCATTCGCTTTTTATTGGGATATGCATACAATTTTACATAGTGAATGCTTTCCCCTTACACAGTGTTGGTACACATTTTGTTTTCTGACTTTGTTCGCACACTCCAAATTAGAACACTACCCTTCGCGCTCTTTCTTGCATTTACCATTGTCATTTTTCCTTAATCCAATCCTGTCCTGCATTCTGAGCTTCTTTATTGTTTATTGTTTTACCAAGAATACCATCTTGTCCAAGGTCTTCCTCTTTTTTGCTGCTCCTCTACTTTACCAACTGTGATGTCCTCCTACAGGGACTGGTCTCTCCTGAAAACATGTACAAAGTATGTAAATTAGTCTTACAGTCTTTTACTTCTAAGGGACATTCTGTCCGCACTTTTTACTGGGCATATTTATTTGTTTTTTTTGCAGTTCATTGTACCTTTGATAGTCTTTTCCAGCACTATAATTCAAATGCATACATTCTTCTGTCTTCCTTATTGAATGTCCACTTTCAAATGCATATAAGGCAATTGAAAATACCATGATTTGGGTTGGGTATACTTTAATCCTTTAAGCAACATCCTTGTTATTCAACATTTTTTTAAAATAATCATTTTATTAGGGGCTCATACAACTCATCACAATCTGTACATACGTCATCTGTGTCCAGCACTTTAGTACATATGTTGACTTCAT
>NW_022111373.1:105186553-105192996 GCF_000313985.2 Echinops telfairi
CAAAGTGTTCTTGTGCTGGGGGAGCACTTGTGTAGGAGCCCACTGTCCATCTGTTTTCTTAATACTCGACCTGTAAATATATGTACATTGATGTATTTCTCCCTCATCATATATAAATATATTTACATCTTTAAAGGGATATTTTTTTTCTTTTCTTTCTTTTTTTTTTTCTTTAAAGGGATCTTGTGCAGAAGATTTACCCTTTGATCTCTTGACAGCTGCTTCCATGAGCATTGACTGTGAATCCAATAAAGACATGTGAATCCAATAAAGACAAAATCCTCGACAACTTCAATATTTAGTGTGTTAAACATGATATTACCTGCTGGTTGTCAGAACATTGGTTTGGTTATGAGGGTTGCTGGGCTTTACCTTGGAAAAATACTGCCCTCTTCATCATACAAAAGCGAGTACTGTAAGGGTCACACACCTCTGTGGCATCTATTCCAAAGGGCTGGAAGTTGACTCACAGGTAGTAGATCAGTTCCAGGGTTAAGAGGCCATACTCTCAGAGGCTCAACTAGTCTTTGTCAGACCAGTAAATCTGGTATTTTGATTGCAACAACCAGGTTTTTCTCACCAATTGAATGGCTGAATATATTGTTATACATACACACAACAGTAGAACATAATGATGAAAAACATTGCTTAATCAGCAAAACACATCACAACATAATTAAACCTGGAGGACATTATGTGAAATGAATAAATGAGTCCCAAAAGCATGAAAACTTGTAGGAAACCACTATCATGAGAAGTGAGGAAAACATTGGCACAGAACATGAAACATTCTTTGATGGTTCTAGGGATGGCATAGGGAGAGGAGCAAAACCACTTTCAACACAGCAGACATGTATTGATTCACTCTAAAGGAAAGACATATACATTGTGAGTGAAGGCAACACAGCATGGCCAAGACAAGAAATCTGCAGAGAGCTATGCAAGACTAATGGTGATATAGTAAATTCTATAACATCCCAATACGTAAAATCAATAAAACCCTGTAAACAGCAACATATAAAAAACACTATTTTATTAATGGATACAAAGGTAGAGATGTATGAAGGGTATCCCCCTCAAAACAGATTTTTTTTCATAGCTATGTATTTAAATTTTGTTTACAAAACAACGTTATCACCTTCAAAGTACTCTCAATTACACTTAATACATTTATCAAATCTTGAAAACATTTTCCAAACTCATCTGTTTGGATGACTGAGAGCACCTCCCTTGTTTTGTTTTGCTATTTTTTCCTTCATCTCTTCTATATCCTCAAAGCACTGTCCTTTCATGTCCCTCTTCATTCACCGAAACAAAAAAAGTCACACATAGCAAGGTCAGGTGAGTAAGGTGCATGGGGCAAAAAAGGCATGCTGGTTTTTGTCAAAAACAGGTGCACTGAGTAGCAAAACCAATCCCCCATCTGCCAAAAATCAGGCCGTTGTTGTCACACACTGTTACACAATCTTTTCACAACCTGTAAATAGAAAGTGTGATGAACAGTCTGACCTGGTGGAACAAACACCAAATGCACTATGAGTCGACATTTTTGTGGTCCATTCAGGAAGTTGAAGGAAGTCCAGAATGAGATTTGTCATCAGTCGACATTTTACCATTCTTTAACTGAGAAAACCACTTGTACACTTGAGATTTTCCCACAGTGCTGTCTTCGTAAGCTGTGTTCAACATCACAACAGTTTCTGTGGCACTTTTCCCAAACAGGAAACAAAATTTCACAGCCACACACTGTTCTCTTAAATTGCTCATCACAAAAAATGAGGTTTGAGCAAAACTGCTTTTATGAAAAAATTCATTGTGGCCAGAGAAAACCTTCGCAGGTGACACTACTGGGTACACCAACTCGGAGCCAGTTGCTTGATGTTCACCGAGCAGCAAAAATATGTACTATAAAAGAAAGCTCTGCTCTGCCCAGAGCAATTCCCCCTTGTATACTAAGTAGATATGGGAGGTCACACTCTTGCATACATTATTGTTGTCTGGGTGTCATTGACACGGTTCCAACCTATAGCGACCTTATACACAACAGAACTAAACACTGACTGGTCCTGGGCCAGCTTCACACTTGTTCTTAAGCTTGCCCCTGTTATTGCAGCCACAATATCAACTCATCTCCTTGATAGTCTTCCTCTCCTTCTGTGCCCCGCTATTTTAATCAATACTATGTCCATCTCCAGGGGCTGGACTCTCCTAACATGTCCAAAACATGTAAGATGAAGTCTTACCATCTTTACCTCTAAAGATCACTCTAGTATTTCTTCCTCCAACACAGATCGGTTTATCCTTTTAGTAGTCCTTGGTACTATCAATATTCTTCTCCACCACAATACAAATGCCTGGCTTCTTCTTTGGTCTTGTTTCCTCAATATCCAAGTTTCACATGCACATTAGACTGTTTAAAATACCATGGCTTGGGTCAAGCATAACTTAATTCTTAAGGTAACATCCTTGCTTTTTTTTTTTTTTTTTTCAACACCACAAAGGGGTTTTGTGCAGCAGTTGTACCCAATGCAATGGGTGATTCTTTCATAGTCATTGACTATTTGATGAAAGGGCACAGAAGAAAGGTAGTTGTTTAAGACTGAAGCATAAACATAAATAAAGCTTTTACTCTGAACCCAAATTAATGCTTGAAATTATTTTTGACACATAAAAATTTCTACAATGGCATCCCCTATACCTGTTTTTAGATTAATAAGTAATGTTGACTGTTCTATCTCAGTTTTAATTATTTTCCTTTCTATTGTTGATGGGTGAAGACTAAAAGGGGCTAGGAAATTATTCCTTGCTAACATGAAAAGATAAGGCAGTACAGTACGGGGTGTCTTTTCTCTATTTAAAGCATGTTATTAAGTATCATTTAACTTGGATTTGTCAAACTATAGAACAATTGATACATTTACTACTCCAGAAAGGATTGTCATTTTTGAAAGTTTCTTACTCAAAGCTTTCTGCATGAACTAAATTACACCAATTTTCATTGTTCAGTATGTGATGGCATAATAATACAATACTAAATAATTCTTGAGTATAAAAAAGTGACTCTATAGGGCTAAGAATAAGTAATTTATCATGAATCTTAAAGAAAAATAATGATCAGTTTGGTTCTAATCTTTATAATCTTGAACAGTCTCATTTTCTCTATAACATCATTTAAACACAAAGTTTTTCTAATTTTATGGAAATCAACTGGGTTTTCCTATATAATGAGATTTAAGATAAATACCTAATACCTTTGGTAACATACCTTAAAATTGGCATGTCCAATTTTTGCTATGACCCTCTCCCCCAAAGTCATCACTAGCAAGGGTTACAGACTTGAAGTTAAAATAGGAGGTAAAAAACAAAACAAAAAGACCAACAAGCAGATGCTATTTAGTAGATACTGAATCTCAATGGCTCTATAGCTGTCAAAACAGACCTCTGCCCTCTGGGCTATTGAATAGGTGATTTTTCAGAAGCAGACCTACATAGGGCTGTTCTTCATTGTGTCACGTGGGTATCTCCAACCTCTAAAATTTCAAAACACAGGCAAGAACATTAATGTTTCACATTCAATTGTAATTCTTTAAATAGTACTACCTTGAATTTTAAATTCATTATCTGTAATGAATAATAAGGATTTTATATAAGATCTCATGAGAAATAAGTGAAATGACATACATATACAAACAATATGCATCTTCTTGGATGCTTTCAGGTTTATTCATCTCTGGTAATATACACGACACCCATTGACATATAGAACATATTCAATTTAAATATGAAAAAATAAATCTTATATATATTATAAATCATTTTATTGGGGGCTCTTATAGCTCTTATAACAATCCACACATCAATTAAAATAGACTCAATATGAACATTATGCAAGAAACCGTCACTTTGTAAGTAAATTGGCAGAATAAGTGAGAGCCCATCTTTCTTCCAAAGTTATCCTGATTGTACAGTCTCAAGGAGTACAAATTGACTCAAAGGTTTCCAAACTTCTTTTCTGAAAAAGCTTGAGATAATTCATTGCTTGGTTGAAAATACGTGTCTTTGGAAAGAAAATATCTTAGGGACATATGCTGCACCATGATTGATTATGAAGAGATTTGAATTGGAATTATACCAACAAATGAAGCATCCTTGGAGAAAGATTTATTTTTTCCTCATTCCTTTGGTTTTAATAAAATTGATGTAATGGTTAACAATTTTTGATCCTCTTCATGTTAAGCTAGAAGGGTGAGTTACAAATATTGTGAGTGAATAAAATCTGTCCCTCAAAGTTAGAAAATAATAATTAAAAAAAACTATCATTTATTTGTAAGGTACAAGCTGCTGATGGGGTGCATAAAACATTGTGACAGATTTGATTCTTTAAAAAGCTCTAAATGCCTTTTATGGAAATATCCAAGTTGTTTATATATACAGAGATGTAAAACTTTCTAAATTGTAGTCATTTATATTTCAGACAAGTATATATCAGACAAAATGAGAACTCTGGTAAAGTTATAGGAAAGCATATGAGCTTGGAGAACTGTGGGAAGTTCACAATAGAGATGGATAATAAAAAAGTATAAATACACCATATGTTGCTAATGAGTAAGAGCGTGGGAAGAATTTTTTAAATAATATATTATTGAATTTGCTGATAGTTTACAGAGCTAGTTAGGTTTCCATTTGACATTTCCACACAGGATTGTTTGATGGCATTATAAACATTCATCAAAATGCACCATCACTTTTTTTACTGGTGTATAGTTTGTTGCCTTTCTGGTACTTTACTTTCCATGTCCCCTTACCTTCCCATTTTGTTGCCCCAATCCATAGTCTTTTAAGTGGACTCATATGCATGTGAAAGCTGGACAGTGAATAAGGAGCATCAAAAATTAATTAATCACCTGTGATAAGCAGAGAACACAACCTTGCTTATTGAAATCCAGGAGAACTTGAAACCTGTTTGATGAAATGAAAGACTGTAACATTCAGTATGGATTGCAACTCCATGAAAAAACATCAAAAATATCCACAAATAAACCAATAAATATCATGATAAACAAAGAAAAGATTGAAGTTGAAAACCCAGTAGCAGTACTTTTTTGACTTTGGTTATAGGCATAAAAGGGCAAATATTGTATGGTCCCTATTTATAATAACACGAATGTATCAGTTCTCCTGTGGTTTTCCTTATTCATTGTCTAAATTTCACTGTAAACGAGGTCACTAAATACCATGGCTTGGGTCATGAGAACCTTAGTCTGTAAAGCAACATCGTTGCTTTCAGTTCTTTAAAGATGTCTCCTGTTGTAGATTTACCCAATGCAACACATCTTTTGATTTCTTGACTGCTGCTTTTATGAGCATTAATGATAATGCCAAGCCAAATACAATGAAATTCTTGACAACTGCAATCTCTTCTCAGGTCCATTCATGTTTCACAGATTTATCATTGTTCGTTATGATTGCGTAGTTTTCCATTGTGTAAATAAACCATAATTTATGTATCTATTCATATGCCAAACACTTCATTGTTTCTATTTCACCGCAGTTGTGAACATAGTCGAAAGGGACAGGGGAGTTCATATGTCTGTTCATGTCATTATGTTTAGATTTGTAGGGTGTATGCCTAGACTTAGGACTGATAGATTATATGGTAGTTATATTTCTTTTTTTAAGTTTTATAAAATTTTCCATAGTCGTTGTACCATTTTATCATCCATCAAAAGTGAATAAGGGTACTCATCAATAATTTTATCTGGTCCTTTTATTTTTTTGTTTTACCTGTGCCAATTTTAACCAGGGTCAAATAGTATCTCATTATGGTGTCTCTCTAGTGGTTAATGACCATGCATATATTTCCACATGTTTGCTGACTAGGTGGGTGTCCTTTCTGGTTAAGGGTTTCTTTATGCCCTTTGCCCATCATATGATGGGGCTGTTGGAATTTCTGTTGTGTTGTTATGCTTTTCTGTAGTTTAAAACCTCATTAGTCACATCATTTATGAAAAATTTTTCCCAGTCCCTAAGTTGTTCCCCCAACTGTTCAGTGAATTCATATGCATAGCAGCTCAGCAAGGTGGAGCAGAATTGCCATGTAGAGTTGCCAAAACTATAATCTTGACAGAAACAAACGGACATATTTCTCCTGAGCTGCAGCAAGTGAGCTCAAACCACTCATGGACAGATTGCCTTGCAGTCAATCTCTTTAGCCATTGCACCTCAGGAGTGTTTGTAGGTTATCTGTTGAATTGCTACTACAATCAGTTTCAAATTTTTTTTCTTCCTGCTTGAAGTCCTTGATATCAGGTCCCCGCCCCCACCCTTCTCTCACCGGAACCTCAGACCCCACATGCTATTTCATCTGATAGATGAGTACTGTCTAATTTATTCATCACACTTTGCTATAGCACCTATATCTTCTGTGCTTTCTTTATGAGGTC
>NW_022111373.1:105193096-105194343 GCF_000313985.2 Echinops telfairi
CCTTGAGTATTATGTTGTTTATTGATTTTGTATATATGCCTTTAAATATGTTGAACATTCTTTCTTATATATTTTTTACCATTTTAATTATTTTTTAATTTGTTGTAATCAATTGATATGATAATATTGTACCTTTCCTTGTCTAATTTATATTATGGTTTACATTAATTTTCCAATGATGAACCTCCGTTGTAACCCTGATATTAATCCCAATTGATCACAGTATATAATTATTTGGTATGTCATATAAGTCTTTGGCTAGAATCTTCACAAAAATATTTGTATCTTTGCTCATAATACTGATCTGCAATTTTCTTTTCTGTGATGTCTTTGCTCAGTGTAGGTAGAAAGAATTAAATCGTGTTTATTCTCATTATGTTTTTTCTGTATATATAAATCATTTTATTGGGGCTCATACAACTCTTATCATAAATATGTAACTTAAAAAAATTATTTTATGATTTTTATCTGCCTCAGGCTCCCCTTAGAGACTACCTTGTTAATGGAGAGAAGCTTTATTCATATCCCTATCACATAAAGATCTTGTTTTCATAGTGCCATTGATTACCCCCATGGTATTAATTTCTAAAACGCTGTTGAGATAGGGAGATGGAATGAATGTAGGCTAACTACATGTTACAGTACCTGAATTATTCACTTGTACAGAATAAATCCTTACGTGGCTGGACATGATTTACACAAAAATTGGTGATTGTTTGCTGTGCAAAATTTACAATAATATTCACTGATAATGTCAATCACAGGTCTGCCAGATCAGTGCATATCTTAATACAGCCAGTAGGGCATTGATGTACTGAGTCAATGTTGGTCTGCCTGCTAACAGTTCAATGCTCTTGGTTTAGTTGTCTTCTGCAGCTTCACTTACCATGTAATTCCACTCTTAAGTCCTCAGGTTACAGGTGTGTTTGAGGGAGAGTCTAGTTCACCTAGTGGAATTTCCACAAAGGCTCTCACTGGTATGGACTTTGGAGTGTATTGTGCACCTTGAAGGTCCAGGATTCAATGCCCCAGTGCTCTGTGACAGTTGACCTGGCTCCCCAGTGTTTTTGTTTTTAGGAGGTCTTATTTACATACAGTGTTTTTGTTTTTAGGAGGTCTTCTTCTCTTAGTGTATTTGTTGTAATGTTTATTAACCTAATTTTACAAAAGGTTAGGTCCCATAGTTTTCTACCAGAAATGTTATGATTTTATCATGTAGTAGTTTTGTTCCATTTTGATTTTTTTTT
>NW_022111373.1:105195731-105197856 GCF_000313985.2 Echinops telfairi
AGAACTCAAAATATTCTAATTAATCATCAGCAGTTTTAACTTTTAATCACATGTATTTAATAGAAAAACAATAAGTTGCAATGCTAAAGAAGTTGGATATGTACAGTGAGAAAAAGTGATGAGAGAAGTTCACATAAGATGATACCTGGAGAAAATAGTTCCTATTTTGAAAAGTTAATAAGAAGCTTCTTAAGGAGTAAAAGCATTTTCATGACCCCTTGTAACTGCACTTAATCCTTGAGAAACTCAGCAATTTCAAGATTTATTTCCATCAGCATTTGAAACAATCTTTCCATATCAATTTTGAGAGTCCCAATTTTTTTTCTGACCTTGACACACTTACCAAATAGATGAGTCAAAAGTGCTGCCCTCAGTCAAATAGAACTCTATTTTTATATAGTAACACAGAATGCCCAACCAAGTCTGAACTTCTTAAAGAACCAGAGCACAATCATAATTTTGTAAACAGTTAAGGGTGAAAATTGCCTTTTATTAAGAATGCATGCATATTGTCTCCCTTTGAAATGATTTGGGCTCTATGCATTTGATTGTCTTAAGTTAAATAGTTGAGGTAACTCATTATTCACTAGATATTGTTTTGACAGTAATAAGCAACTTAATATTTTAAATTGTATTAATTACTCAGGAGAAGAAGGTATAGTTGAAATAATACTTCATTTCACTGTGTTAGAATGTTTTCTAATGAAGTAACTGCATATGTATGTTTAGCATATCCCATGTTATCTATAAAGACAAGATTGGGAGAAAAGAATTCTGTTTGATCACAAGAGTGGACTCCAACACACCAATAATCATGAAGATGGTGCAGAAATGGGCACCATTCCCTCTTGTTAGGCATCTGGTCACTGTGAGTCAGGGCTCACTTGATGGTAACTAACAACAATAACAATTGCACATGCATGTTTTGTGCACACTATACTAACTCTACAGGCAACCTAGGGGTGGGGATGCTGTTTTCCAAAATGTAAGAGAACAAAGATAAGCATATTCACCTACACAGCTCTACCACAAGAAGCAAAAAACCCAGAAATTAGTCAATTCTAAGTATTATACCAAAGTCTCAGAACATTAGGATTTTATCATTTTATTGCTGACAAGGCTTGTGGATCTTTCTTGTACCATGAAGATCTCAAGATGAAATCATACATCACAGTCTCTCAGGCTGCTATATTTCAGAAGCTCCTGTCTAGAGAGATTGATAGGCCTTCTCTGTTCTTGATTTTTTTTATCACTCTGTCTGACATAATCTCATGTGAACAGGATGGCTCAGAACAGGGGTAGTACTAGAGTTACTCAGATCAGCGTCCCTTTCTAAAACCAAGGAGAATTTGTATTCTGATTCTTAAAAAGAACACCCTTATTCCCACCTGCAGCATCCTTAAATAAAATAATGCCAAAATATTTCTGTGCCTTCTTTCATCGCATCTCCAAATTCAGGGCTTTGTTATCTGAATGTCTGTTTCTATGCTCAACTGAAAAGGCTGTCACTTTGCTTTTAATTCATTTTTTTTTAAGTTTCTTTAACATTTCCAATATTTTCTTAATTTAAAATAATCCTATCTGAGACAACCGAGTATACCAGTTACTTACATATACTCATTGAGAAAGTTTGCTTAGTTGTCTTTAAGAGAGATGTAGCTTAAGATGGTGGAGGCAGTATTGATCCACTTGTGGTAGCAGAACCCTCACCTTTGAAGCAGGACACTCAGGTTTTGGTCCCAGCCAATGAGTCTCCTGCTCAACACTCAGCCTTCTGCGAGTGGATGTTTGAATACTGTTTTAATACAGATGTCATGAGCTTCCAGGTTAAGAGAAACTAAAAAGAACACAATCAAGGCTAAGTGAGCGAACTTTCAAATGTTGAAAGATTCATGTTGAAGAGTTAATGTCTGCTTCATAATTTTTAAAGAATGGCATTATGAAATTTGTAGAACCCTAGAGATACCCACCCATTGCTAGTCAGTCAATTCAGACTCAGCCAGAATATTTAATGTCCAAGCAATTGCTGCCTGTATCAACTTTTGTTTTTCTTTTCCTTAATGTTAATTTTTCTATTCTCTATTTTCATCCTTTAACTTAACATATTCATTAATTAAGTCATAGA
>NW_022111373.1:105198289-105199734 GCF_000313985.2 Echinops telfairi
ACAAGTTGTTTGCACCAGCCAAGGAGCCCATAAGGCAGCATGTGTCCAAATATTTTACTTTCTGGGGCTCACACCAATGATTAGCAACCCTCACTTATCTCTTTCGTGCTGCAGTCCTTGATCTGTTCATATGCCTACCTTCAAATATTTGCCAGGTATATAATAAAAATTTTCTAACTCAATCCTTACAATTGCATTCTCATGACAAATAAGTTGTGTCAGTGTGCAATCAATTAAAGCCCTGCACTAAAAAAGACATAGAAAGGGGTCTTCTTGGAAAAGGTTGCAGAAGGAGAAATGTGAGAGAAACATCAGTCCCTGCTTTTGAACATAAGACCGGAAAAGCGGTCACTTTGTAAGTATAGGCAAGATATTGGGTTTCTGTCAAGTTGAAAATGAAATTAAAGAAATCATTTAAATACTTGATTTATCTTTGTCTTTGTGCCCTACTTCTGGACCTGTGAAATAATAAACAGATTCTAAGCCTTTGTTTATGACATACTGTAGAAATTGGTAGAAAAAATTCTAAGGGTTAGATTTTGTAGACTAAATTAAAAATTATAGAAGAGATCTGTGAAAAATTCACATCATGGTTAATTCTAGATAAGAAAGATGTGCTGTAAGATGAGACACAAATGCCTGAAAAACTAAAAATATCTATGGCTTTTCTAACTAAAACATTTTAAAAGTAAAAATATATATGGGGTACCAAAAAAATTGGAATTGCACTGGGCAGAGCAGGGCTTTTGTAGTATGCATTTTTTTTCCTGCTAAGTGATCATCCAGCAACTTGCTCTGACTTAGTGCGACCAGGGGTGTCACCTGGGTAGGTTCTCTCTGGTCACAGTAAGTATTTTCATAAAAGCAGTTATGTTCTAACCTCATTTTTTGTGATCTCTGATTTAAGAGAACAGTGTGCACCTGTGAAATTTTGTTTCCTGCTCTGGAAAAAATGCTGCAGAACTGTTGTGATGTTGATCATAGCTTATAAGGACAATGCTATGGGGAAAAACTCAAGTGTATGAGTGGTTTTCCCTTTTCAAATAGGTGAAATATCTGTTGATGACAAACCTCATTCTGAGCGTCCATCAACTTGCCCAGGGGAAGGAAATGTTGACTTGTACTGCATTTGGTGTTTGTTCCACCAGGTCAAACTGTTAAGCAAACTTTCTATTTCGAGGTTCTGAAAAGATTGTGAAACAATGTGTGGCAAAAAAAGACCTGATTTTTGGCAGACGGGGAATTGATTTTGCCACCACAACCATGCACCTGCTCATGCGGCATCTCAGTGCACCAGTTTTTGACAAAAAACAGCATACCTCTCTTGCCCCATGCTCCTTACTCACCTGACCTTGCTCCATGTGACTTCTTTTTGTTTCCATGAATGAAGGGGGATATGAAAAGACAGTGATTTCACAACATAGAAGAGGTAAAGAAAAAAATGA
>NW_022111373.1:105204383-105210100 GCF_000313985.2 Echinops telfairi
CACTCAGGCAGATGGATTGATACCATGGCTGCAACAATGGGATTGGGCATAGGAACAATTGTGAGAATGGTTCAGAACAATGCAGTGTTTAGTGCTGTTATTCTTAGAGTCACTATGGGAAAGTACAACACTATGGGTTTGAACAATGGCACCTAACAACAACAACAACATCCTTGTTATAAAAAATAATTCTTTTCTAGGCTTTACTACATTGTTTTTAATGATGACTTACAGAAAATACCTATACTGTTTTAATTAACATTAGCTGAATGAATGCATAGAAGGAGCCCAGTTAATGTAGTGGTTCCACTTTGGGTTGCTAACTGCAAGGTCAGCAGATCAAAATCACTTACTTCTCTGAGAAAAACATGAGGCTTTTACTCCTGTAAATAGTACTGTCTCTTGATTAGGTCAAAATTTATATCTTATCATTTGATCATCCTTTTGACCCATTTTAAAGCTATTTCAGTTTTTAAATAGTGAAAGGGAAATACACAAGGCTTAAGTCTCTGGTGAATCCCCTCTAACTATGGAACAGGATTGTGAATAGCCTTGCTGTCATGTAGAATGCATTGGTAAGTGGATTGTGAAAGATGCATTTTGTTTAAAATTTAGCACCCTATCAATTGATTTCCCTTATGATCCATTTAAATTTGTTCTAATTTTAATAGTTTCTGCTTTCTTTTTAATTGAGTATTTCATCTATTTTATTTGTTATTGTTATTCGGTTTTGTTCTTTTTGTTGTTGTTTTTATGTTTTTCTGGGAACTTGGACAAAAGGAGCTTCAGAAACCCATCTTCCAAGTGGGGAGTATGTAACAGGAAAATGAAGAATTCTATTTATTTGACTTCAGATATAAATTCCAGAAAAGAGAGGTCTGAATGATTAGCCCCTCTTATGCATATAAATCACATTTTTGCATCTTAATATCTGTAGCTAAGAATTTCTGAACAAACTAAAGACACACACAAGACAAGACCTTTATTGAGCTCATATTCTGAGATTCACAATGGGCAAGAAAACACTACATAAGGAGTATAATTTCATATAGTGATAAGTGTTTTAAGGGGATAAAGTACTGAAAATGTAATCGGGTGAAAACAGCTGACTTTAAAGAACTAAATGGAAAACTAAAGAGAATGCATCCAGACAAAAATAAGAGTATGCAATACTCAAAGAATAAATTTGGGTTATTTCAGAGCCAGAAGACATGTCTAAAAGTCAGGAATGCAGTGATCAGAATTGGAAGACAGTAAAGGGAAAAAGGGCCAGACCGAGCAACATAAATTCCCTTATATGTGCAATTGGAGGATGTATTAGGCCAGGTTGACACTCATATATGTATAAGAAAGAGCTTTATAAAAAAATAATTATATATCAAGAAAAATTCCAGTGCAGTCCAACTCAAGTCTATAGTCCCATTATTAGTATTAAGTTCCTCTCGAGACTCACACAGCTACATGCCATGGTGCAGAATGCAGGAATATCACAGACCAATGAGACACACAAATAAAAGGTTGGCGGAAACAAGGCAGGGCTGTAGCAACTCCAGGCCACCAGAGTCCCTGCAAGCAGGAAGATGGAGTGTTGCAGAGAGAAGGAAGTTCACAGGGTTTCCTTGTGTGAAGTTCCCTCAGCCGCCCTCGAGGAAGTACCATCAGACTGTGACCTGATTGACAGGGTGGATTCCACTCCGACACTTTAGTACATCTTCAAGTTCACATAAAATCATCTAACTACCAGAGGTCCTTAGAAGACCTTGCACTAAGGAGACATCCAAACTCAAAAACAAACTCATTGCCATCTAGTCTAGTCCAACCCATAATAACCCTCAGCAAGGTGATAGAACTGCTCCTTTGAGTTTCTGAAACTGTCAATCTTTACACGAGAAAGTCACATTTCTCTCATAAAGTGTGGTTGTGGATTCCAACTGCTGACCTTGTGGCTAGCAGCGGAACTAGTAACCACTCTGCCACCACTTTGGAGAATAGACAGCGAGGAGTCAAGAACAGAACGAGAGACCAGTTTGGAGGCAATTGCTGTAAATCAAGTGAAAGGTGATGGTGGCCTTGCTCAGAACAGAGTGACGGAGGGGAAGCACAAGCAGAAATTTTAAGTTGAGATAGATTTTGAAGGTAGGAGCCACAAGATTTACTGATGGATTGGATGTGGAGTGTGAGGGGAAGGCAAAGAGAGAAAAATGGTCAATTTTTAGGTGTTTGGCTTAAAAAACTGTAGCCAGGAAGAAAAAATAACAATCATTTAGTTTGTGTATATATAAACTTAATTTGTGGCTATCATTCCATCTTTAAGGCTAAAAATTTAAACACATGTAAGTGTAATATTAGAGACAAAAATTACTGAAACAACAAAATCAAATATATTATTTGATTATTGGAATATATTATTCTTCAGTATTTCTGATACCAAAGAGCATTCTTGAACATTTTTATTTCTGCTGAAGGACTCAGAGCAGTGTAACAGAAATCCTCATCTTTTTCCCCTCCAGTTGCTCATTGCTGCCTTGATTAATAGTGATAATTTCTGAATGTTGGTTATGTGATGGCAATTGTTCATTGATTTACTTGGCGTCATGCCCACCGTTTGATTAAAATCCCACAACTTTTATACAAATGAGTTTTTCTAGTAAGATCTCAAGAGTCTAGTTATTCACAAGCATTTCACTTAATAGTAGCCTCTGGGAGCTTCAACTGGAAAATCTATTTGAAAAGAAATTCAGGTTTTTATTTTAGACAGAAACATTTCTGTAAACGGGCTAAGTTGGTTGTGTAAACTCATGCCTACAAATCTTATGTGTTAGTCTGCATAAACTAGAGAAACAAACCCACAGAAACTCATATGTATACAAGAGAGAGTTTTATATAAAGGGTAAGTGTATATTAAGAAAGCATCCAACCCAGTGCTCTCCAAGCCCCTAAGTCCAACACTAGTCCATATGTCCAATACCAATCTACAAAGGCCTCCTGCATCTCACAAAACACCTGCAATGATGCCAACTGCAGGAGGAAAGCCGAATCAGTGTGTGTGCAAGCATCTCAGCACTGGCAGGGGTCTCCACATGGCTGCTCCAGCACCCAGGGCTGCATCAGGCTAGGTCTGTGTGGCTTGCCCTCAGGGATGTCTTGCAGGAAGTGAGCCTTGCCAGCTGAAGCCTTGCCAAGCTCAGGCAGCTGCACCCTGGTCCAACCATCAGAAAGCAAGAGACTAAGACGTAGAATGGTGAGACTCACGGCGCCATTTATCTGTCTGCCCTTCAATTAACCCTACATGTTTATTAGTCGGGTTGGCACAATAAACCTTAATTATCTCACCTTATAATGAGGAATTTCCAGGATTTCTGACAAATACCAAGCTTTGAGTACAATGATTTCCATGATTTATATTTTGATTTATAAAACTCTATCTCCAGAACCCCTTCGTTTCAGATGTTTTTTTGACAAAGAGTGATTGTAAAGTACCATTATAGCATCATCATCTAGACATTGGACCCCCCATATGTGTAAGCCAATGTTTTTTACACTTAATTACTGAATTGCGAATTATCATAATATCTAAAGCAAATCTTTGATGCACAATTTATGTTCTTAACTTTAACTGTAGGGGATTACATTTCAGATAATCATTTATGTTCAACAATTTAAACTTCTTATCAAACCTCCCAAGAGCTTGCCCTACCCTTCCGCTTTATTCTTTTCTTCCTTTCGTAGAATACTCTCCTCCACTGCACCTCAGTTCATCCCTGTCTGTTCTCTATCCTTTTGCTTCCCCTTTCCTTCCCAGCCCTGATAACCATCAAAGGCTCTTTCTTTGGGTATGAAACCCTTTAGATTGCTTTTTGTTCCCCCTCTTATAACAATACAGCATGTTTTTAAACTGGCTGATTTCAACCAGCACAGTGTTCTCCAAATCAATCCATGAGGTGTTTCACAGTTTCCTTGTTCTTCTTTAGTGATGTATAGTAGTCCACTGTGTGTATGTACTGAAGTTTATTTACCCCTCTTCCACTGATAGGTATAAAGGTTGTTTCTATCTTCCTACAGTTGTGAATAGTACTCTGATGAACAAGGGTGTGCATTAATCAGTTTGTGCCATGTCTGTTATTTCTTAAGTATATTTACCAAAGACAAGATTGCTGAATCCTACACTAGTTCTATTCCAAGTAGTTTGAGGAGGTGCCAGATCCCTTCCCATAGTGGTTGCATGGCTCTACAGGCCTAGCACAGTGTATGAGGATTCAAATAATTCCACACACTCTCCAGAATGTATTTTCTGTGCTTTTAATATTTTTTCAAGTTTGCTATCAGTGCTACTGTGAAGCAGTATCTTGTTTTGATGTGCATCACCCAGATGGCTAGTTTTATGAGCATTTCTTCCAATGTTGTTGGCCACCTGGAAGTCCTCTTTGGTGAACTATCTGTTCGTTTTCCCTGCTCATTTGTAAATTAAATAATTCATCTTTTTCTTGTTGAGGTGTTGCAATTTTCCATAGATTTTAAAGCTAAGGCCTTCATCTGATATATCACTGCCTAGAATATTTTCCCAGTCTTTGGGGTCTCTTTTTACTCTTTTGGTAAAACTTTTTGATGCATGTGTGTCTTATCTCTGTGAGGTCTCGGTCATCCATGTTGTCTTCTGCTGTGTGCATTTCAATACCAACACAATATGTTTGGTAGTGTGTCTATGTCATATATTAGGGCCCGGAAGTTTGTCCATAGTTTATCATTGATGACTTTTAGAATTCTAGGGTTTACATTTAGGTCTTTCATCCATCCTTTGTTTATTTTTTTCATGGAGTGAGTTAGGAGCCCTGTGTCATTCTCCTGCAAATGGAAATTCAACTTCACCAGTACTGTTTGTTGAACAGGCTATTTCTTTCTCATTTAATGCAGTTCAACGGTTTGCTGAAAATCTGTTGTCCATCGGTGAATGAATGTATTTTGGGGTCATACCATTCCACTGGTCTGAATCTATAGTTGTACCGGTACAAGGCTGTTGTGACTGCTGTGGCACTTGAGGTTAAGAAGTGAGAGGCCTTCTCATTCACTCTTCTTCTCCTGGATCTCTTCCCTCTCCATCTAAAGTTGCTGATTAGCTTTAACCTTTCTGGCCCCTGGGTCAAAATTGCATTATATTTATAAATGTCTTTAGGTAGTATTGCCATCTTCACAATCTTAAGTATTCTTATCCATAAATATGGACCATACTTCCATTTATATAGCTCTCTTCTGATTTTTTATAGTAGTGCTTTGAAATTTTCTTTATAGAGGTCCTTTGTGTCTCTGGGTAGATTGATTCCTAAGGATTTCCTATTTTGTGTGGCTATTGTAAATGGTGTTGGTTTCATAATTTCTTCTTCAGGCCGCTCTTCCTTAGTATACCCGAAATCCAATTGATTTTTGCATCTTGATCTTGGACCTTGCCATGCTGCTGAATCTCTTGGTTACTTCCAACAAATTTCTTGTTGAGTCTTTGGGGTTTTTCCCATGCATAGAATCATTTCATCTGAAAATACAGTTGTTTGGGTTGTTTGCCAATTTGAATGCCTTTGATCACTTTTTGTTTTTTAATACCTCTGGGTTAGACTTCCAGCACAATATCTAATACACAATTAGACCAAAGTAAAAATAATGTGACTTTTTAGGTTATTTGACTGATTCACCCATTTTTAACTCTGATTAAACTTATAAATAACATC
>NW_022111373.1:105210627-105212418 GCF_000313985.2 Echinops telfairi
GAATTGGACTTTATTGCATTGGTAAGTCAGTCCAACTCAAGGATATTATTAGGTGTAATAAAATTTTCATGGGGATTAATCAATTTAAACTTTAAAAACCTGGAATGCTACCCACATGAACTAGAAAAAAGAGGTGGTGGTGATGATGGCATGAAGAAACATTCGAAACAAGAAGAGGAAAGTGTCAGAAGAGAAAAGTACAACCTTAAACTTCTGACAACCTATGCCTGGGCTGTGGTACCAATTTGTTGGCTTAGATTTTTATCTTGTCTTTGCACTCTTGTTTGATCAGCATTACCTTATCCATTAATATCTTCACTTGATCAGTTTTGCTAGTAAAATTTTTAAATGGATATTCATTCTCAAAAACACCTTATATTCACATGATTCCATCCTACTTCGGTGAGTCCATGTCAAGATTGGTGAAATCATATGTTCTACTGTTAGATTCATCCTGCTCAGAAGTGTTCATTGCTTCTGCACAGCAAGCTAGTCAGATAAAAGGTTTTAAGGTGTATGCAGTCTTAAACTGAACAGTGTAGTGGTGCCAGCCTTTTGACTTTTATGATATTTATCTATATTGAAGGCATTGAAAGATCCTTTACTTTCCTGATACATAGTAGGAAATGTCCATTTTTCTCTTACAGGTCAACTTGTAAATATTGTAAGTTTTGTGGTCCAAAGTAAAATCAGAGTTATAATATATGCGTAGGTAAAAACCATGATTTTAAGAACATAAAAGCCAGTCTTAACTCATGGTCTAAAAGAAAAAAAAAAATATATATATATATATATATATTAGATAAAAGGAAGTATACTGAAATTGGCATGTGATTACAGTGTGGGAAACTTAGTTGTACCACTGTTGTATTAATGTATCTCACTTTTAATGCTTATTTTAATCCACTACAAATGATGATATTATTGAACACCCTTATATATGATTTATCAAACACATACATGCATTCCTGTTTGTCTTCTTAAGAGTTCTGGTGGCACAGTGGTTATGCGTTGGGCTGCTAGTCACAAAGTCCGCAGTTCAAAACCACAAGCCTCTCCAAGTAGAATGATGGGGCGTTCTACTCCTGTAAAGAGTTACTCTACTCACAGGGGCAGTTTGACCCTGTCCTATAAGGTCGCTATGAGTTGGCATCAACTTGATAGCAGTGGTTTGGGGGTTTGGTTTTAGTTTTTTAACTTTGGGATGGTCTTCTTAAGCTGCTTTTTGAAATTTTGTGTTCATCTATTTCACTTTATCATCTCTTTCATTTGCATTAGTTAGTCTATAATCAAGAGCAAGTTTCAGGATCTCTTCTGTCAGCCACGTTGATCCTTTTTCCTTTCCTTTTTTTCTGACAGTTTGCTCTCTTCATGTATGGTGTCCTTCATCTCAGCCCGCAGCTCGCCAGGTCTTCTGTCATTAGAGTTCAATGAGTCAAGTCTAGTCTTGAAATGTTCCCAGAATTCTAGTGGGATATACGCGAGGTCCTACTTAGATTCTTGTTGATTTGTTTTCATAGTCTTCCACTTCAATTTATGTCGGGGCAATTCATTTAAGGGGTTGTGGGTCTGTAAACTGGCTCAAATCCGGGAACCGATTCAGAACTCATGACTCTATTCTGGTGATTTGAGTTGGACGGCTGTTCACCTGATCCAGCGTTCTTCTGCTTGTGCAGATCAAGTAAATACGTAGTAGGTTTCCCATGTATTCCACTCATAGGGACACCATGGCTGAGTAGCCAATGCCATAAGTCCACAGGAGACAAGTAGCTCTGATTACTATAGAAACCT
>NW_022111373.1:105214023-105222450 GCF_000313985.2 Echinops telfairi
AAAAAAAAACAAAAAAACTCATGTATATAAAATAGCAAGCACAGGAGACTTCAGAGATGATGGGCCCCGTTTTGCAAACTTGTTCCTTGTGGTTTGGGTGAAAGGTAGGTCCTCGGGGCACTCCTTTTGTGGGTCTATGGCTGATCTATCCTTTCTAACATACCAAATCCCCTAAGTTTTGGATACGTACTTCTATAGTGCACCAAGGTAGGTCAGGTACGTCAAGTTGGTCTAATCCAGGCCATCTGGCAGCCCATGCTTCAGTAAACCAACCAAATAAACTGTTAGATCCTCTCTTAAGCTCTACTGCTGAGACATTGAAAGAAGAATCTATGCTTAGGGGGTACGAATCAAGAAACTCTGACTGGTCTAATGTTACATTCCTTGCACCAGTGTCCCAGAACCTTAGTAACCATTCCCATTGAAAATTCCCCAGGCTTCTGTTTCTATTTATTAGAAAACTCAAGCAGGTCTTTATGAGTATAGCACACTTCTTACTGAGTCACTATCTGTACCTAACTGAGATTGTTAAGGTTTATTGTGCCAACCTGGCCAATAAACGTGCGATTAATTGAAGGGCGGAGAGATAAATGGCTCAGTGAGCCTCGCCTTTCTAGTTCTCAGGTCTCCTGCTTTCTGATGGTTGGACCAGGATGCAGTTGCCTTAGCCAGTTCCCTGCTTCAGCTTGCAAGGCTCACTTCCTGCAAGACATCCCTGAGTAGAAGCCACAGGACCTACCCTAATGTAACCCTGGATGCTGGAGCAGCTGTGTGGAGAACCCTGCCAGCGCTGAGATGTTTACACATTCACTGACTCGGCTTTCCTCCTGCAGTTGGTGTCCTTGAGGTGTTTTGATTGAGGAGGACTTTGTAGATTGGTGTCAGACATATGGACTAATATTGGACTAATGGGCTTGGACAGCCCTGGGTTGGGATGCTTTCTTAATGTACACTTATCCTTATATATACAACTCTCTTGTATATACATAAGAGTTTCTGTGGATTCATTTCCCTAGTTTACCCAGACTAACACACTCACCTTTAGGAATTTTCTGAAATTTAATTCTAGCTACAGGTCTAGAGGAAATAATGGGTGGTGGTGGTGTTTCCTAGGAGCTCTCAGCAATGTCTTCTAAGTCATCTACCCCTGACAGCACTACAGATGCAGCCCCATGTGGTATTTCAGCTTGAACAGTTTGGTTAATCTGCTTAAATGTGCATTGTTTTACTGATAATGAAATAAGCCCCTCAGGTGGGAGAGGTGGATCTGTTGACTGGGGTGGCTCAATGGCCTCTAAGAGCTCAATACCCTCCTCTTCTGCATCATCAGCCCATGTGTTCCCATCCCATGTTCCTGGGTCCTCTTGTCTTCTGTGTAATACCCTTTACTTTAAAATCAGACACTGTTCTAGGTTTACTGGCACTGTAATTCAGCTACTCATATGATGAGACTCTGGATTTGGTTTTTGGTGATGTCAGCTCTATTACTAGAGAGAGAAGCCTCTCCTTTGTAGCACATGCTTTTAGGTTTTTATTTGGCACTTGAGACATGCTTCTGAGGCTCTGAGATCATTCCTTTCCTTGATCTCATTTTCTATTCTTAGGAGGACCAGCCAACCAGCTTCCCTAGAGTTCTCATCCTGATAAAACTGTTGGAAAATATCAAACACATGATCACCCAAAGCCTCTCCTCTCACCAGCACTGCATCTATTGGTGGTGATATTGTGGATATTAACTTTGTCACTTCACACCATGGATTTATAGCACCCACTGTAGTAAGAGTGGCAGAGTTATCCATGCTTTCAGAGGTGGAGGCAGCATTCTCAGTACTGGTAGGCCTAATCAGGCTGGAGAACCAATTCAGGAAACCCATATTTATGATTTTGTTTCTCTAGAACTGCTCCCAGTACCAATTGTGTTATTCAGGGTTCTCCAGAGAAACAAAACCAGGGCACTTATTAATATATATATATTTATATATTTATATAGTGAGAAGGAATACAACAGCTAATTGGTCCACAGAGCAGTACAGAGGGCTCAGTCCAACACAGTTTCATGGGACAGTTAATATACTGAAGGTCCTTCCAATTCAGACTGGCCTCTGGTCCAAGGTCAAGGAAGCAGACCACGAAGTGTCTGGCAGCAGGTACAGAGTCTGCCCCAAGGCAAGATGAGCAGAGTTGGCCTGCGGACAGCCGACCCAGCAAGGTGGGGTGGCAGCAGCAGGAAGATGAGACAGTGAAGAGTAGCAGCGGCCAGTAGCACAGCAGGATAGTGAAGCAGGTTGTAATGGAGTCTCAAGACAGCAATATATGGCATGGAGACATGATCCACTATAATCCATGGGTTGGCTTGGACCACTGGTAGTGCAGAGCTGCTAACTCAGGCAACAGGATGCTGGTCTGATCACCAGGGAGAAAGAGGAATATGCCAGCCTCAAAGAGCCATTTCTCAGTCACCCTCCAATCAATTTAGGACCTGAGTGACAGCTAAACTCTGCCCACATGTTCTTACAGGAATCATTTTGGCACCAAAAATCTAATGATCACCACCCAGTATATAGATTGCTGAATCATATGGTACTTGTACTTGCATTTGTTTAAGAAAGTGCCATGCTGATTTCCATAGTCGTTGTACAATTCTTCCATCCAACCAAAAGCAAAGGTGCAATCCTTGATCTTCTTCAGCTAGTACTGCAAGTCCTCCTCACTCTCAGCAAGCAAGATTGCTCGTCTACGTATCACCAGTAATTAATCAGCTTTCCTCCAATTCTGATGCCACGTTCTTCTTCATAAAATCCAAGTTCTTCTAAAATTTCTCATAATACGGATTGAATAAGTATGGTGAAAGGATATAATTCTGAATTTTTAAAAAAAGGATGTAATTCGGACACGCACTTTTCCTGATTTTAAATTAGTCAGTGTTCCCTTGTTTTGTTTGCACAACTGCCTCTAGATCCATGTACAGGTTCTGCATGATCACAACGAAGTGTTCTGGAATTCTCTTTCTGTTCAAGACTGTCTACAGTTTTGTATGATCCACACAGTTGAATGCCTTTGTATTCATCAATGGAACACAAATAAGTATATTTTGCATATTTTCTGCTTTCAGCCAAGACCCATCTCACATCAGCAGTGATATACATTGGTCCACATCTTCTGAACCTCTTGCAGTTCCCTGTCATTGAACTTCTGCAACTGTCATTGGATTATCTTCAGCAAAATTTTACCTGCATGTGATATCAATGATATTGTTTGATAACATGATATTCTCTTCGAATACCTTTCTTTGGAATGAGTACACATATGGATTTCTTCAAGTCAGTTGACCAAGTAGCTAGCTGTTTTCCAAATTCCCTGCCCTAGAAGAGTACGTACTTCCAGTATTTCATCACCTTGTTCACACCATTTAATTGGTATTTCATCAGTTCTTGATGCTTTTTTGGCTAATGATTTCAGTGTAACTTGGACTTCTTCCTTTAGCATCATTGGTTCTTACTAATATACTACCTCCTGAAATGGTGGCATATCCACTAGTTCATTTTTGTACCATGCTTCTGTTTATTCTTTTTATCTTATCTTGCTGCTTCTTGCATCATCCAATAATTATCCATTAGAATCACTCAATACTACAACTTAAGGTGTCCATTTTTTCTTTGCTTCTTTCAGTTTAAGACACGATGAGCCTGTTCTTCATTTTTGGGTTTCTAACCCTAGGTAGTTCCATATTTCATTGCAATATTTGACTTTTTCTTCTCAAATGGTCCTTTGACATTTGATGTTCAGCTCTTTGACTTAATTGTTTCTTCCATTTGTCTTAACTACTCTAAGAATCATAGCAACATTCACAGTCTCTTCTGACACCCAAGCTGATCTTTTATTTCTCCTTTCTGTCTGTTTAATGAGCTTTTGATATCTTCATGGATGATGTTCTTGATGTCCTCCCACAGTTCATCAGGTCTTCTTTCATTAGTGGTTAATGCATCAAATCTGTTCTTGAAATGAAAGTGTGATATACTCAAGGTTATATTTTGGCTCTTGTAGACTTGTTTTAATTTATCAGCTTCAATATGCACTTACCTATGAGAAAGTGATTGTCTGACCTGTGTTTAGGTGCTTATAATGAATTTCTCCATCATATTTTCCAAAAGATGTAGTCAATTTGATTTCTGTGTATTTCAACTGGATAAGTCCATCTGTATCACCTTTTATGTTGTTGAAGATAAGCATTTGCTATGAACAAGTCATTGCTCTTGCAAAATTCTGACTTGTGATCAACAGCTTCATTTCTACCAACAAGACCATATTTTCTAACTACTAATCTTTCCTCTGTTTCCATATTTTGCATTCCAACTACCAATAATTGTAAATGCATGTTGAGTGCATGTTTGATCAACTTTAAACTGAAGGTGGTGGTGGTAGAATTCTTCGACTTCATTAGTTCTGGTTGTTGGTGCATTAATTTGAATAACAGTTATATTGATTGGATTTCATTAAATGGGGATAGATATAATCCTGTCACAGACAACATCCTACTTCAAGATAAATGTTGAAATGTCCTTTTGAAGATGAATTCAATGACATTCCTCTTGAATCTGTCATTCCCAGCATAGTAAACCTAGGATTTTCTAATCGAGGATGGCTCAAGCCAGTCCATTTCAGTTGAATGCCTATGACATTGATCTTTATAGATTCCATTTCATGTTTAATAACTTCTAATTTTCCTCTCTTACTACTTTATACTTTCCAAATCCCAATCAGTAATCAATGTTTGCAGCTGTTTCTTCTCATTTTGACAAATGCCCTATCAGCAAGCGAAGGTCCTAAACCCTTATTCGGTACAGTCTTTACTCCATTTGTGTCATTACGATCAACTCTATTTTGAGAACGCAGCTTTTCCTCAGTGATATTTTGAGCGCCTTCCCATCTGAAGGGCTCATCTTTTTCCACTATCGCTAGCAAGATTCTGCTTCTATTAATGAGGTTTTCATTAACTGATACTTTTCCATGCTAGACAACTTATTCCTTCTGTGTATTTTGCTTTTATTCTGGAAGCTCTTCTGAAACCTGTTCACTTTGAATGATTCTGCTGGTATTTGAAGGACCAGTGACATAGCTTCCCGCTTCAAAGCAAAACACAAGCCACCATAGTACGGCAAACTGACAGATGAGTGGTGAACACACACACACTTGTTCTAGGTAAACACACGTAAGGGTTCTCTACTTCCTTTAGTTAAATAATCAGATAACCCACATTTCTTCAACATAGTTACAGGATACAAAGGACATGATGACAAATGTTCTGGTGAGAGACAAGAGCTGAAAAAAATTCCACTGGGGCGGAACAGGGACTTCAGCCTACTAAGAGAACAATGGTCCTTGAGATCAGGCCTGGTAAACATCGTAACCTTTAGACCAGGCCAGGTGAGCATCCTGACACAGAACTGTAGCCTGAGCTCTGTTTTAAAAGAAATATACAGGAGACACAATAGATGAAGTAAACTAATCGGAAAGTCATGTGATCACCTACTGACCTTCCATCTCCACTCCTCTGATTATGCCTTTAAAACCAAGAAAGGTCCCCCAGACAGGGTCCTTTTTAAATCACCACTGGGATCGACACTTTTTGAAGTCTATATATACAAAATAGATAAATAGAACGTTGGCTTAGCTATTTGCTGAGTTGTGTGAGGTGGGCAGGAGAGGGGCAGTGCTTCCTCTGAAGCTAAGACAAGCCCCTCTGGAGGGACTTACTAGGATCCCTGAGGAACACAGAGCCAGTGCCTGCAGCACAACTTGGCATTCCTCTTCAGAACAGAACAGAACCGTTTCTATTACGTTTATTGGATGGGCATTTCCAAAAAGTCTCAACTCAAATTTTAATACATTGAAACATGAACTAGTTTTTGGAAGTTTAATGATGAGGAACAATTATACTAAAACCTCCAAAATCTCTTGATTTTGCAAAAGATAATGAATTAAATGTGGGCCAATTTTCACAAGTTGGATTTGATATTTATTGAAGGATTAGTGAACAAAAGATACTTCCATACACATGAATGACAAGCTGAGAATGGTTTATGGTTTAGGTCTTCACACAAAAAATACTCTAGCCCATGAAAAGAGATAGACAGTGACGTTATTGCCTGTGGACAGGACAAAGCAAAAGCATAAAGACAATAACTTGAAATTAAGAAAATAGTATGTCACAATGTGTGCATTTTAAGCAACGTTAAGAAAAAGGTCTCAAATCAATGCAACTGGAACACAACAGGAACCTACCTCAGGAATACAAGGTTTTACATTTTCTTCTACTAAAAAGTGTTCTAGAAAAACCTTGTTTCATCACTTCTCTTTTCTTTGGAAGAGTCATTCAACTGCCCTGTGTTGCTGACAATACTCAAACGCAACTATCAGCTCCCAAGTTTACTTCTCATATTTTCCTAATCTATCTTTCCTTCTACAATGATACTTTGTCATTTCTCCTTGTGTTATCTTCTTCATGGAAAATATGAATATCTGACTTTTTAATTTTGGGTCAATTATGGTTATTTTAGTATATATATCATTTCCATTCTAAGCATCATGAGAATTGTAACATTGTTATTTTACGTGGGTTTTTTTGTTTTTGTGTTAACACCATAAACATAGTTTTTAGGACACTATCTGGAAGCTTAAAGCTGTATTGGACTGATGAGCACATGGTTGAATGAATGAATAAATGAATTTTGGATTGCTAATGTATATGACGAAGGCTCTGGATGGTGAAAATGGTTCATGCAAGTGTACACCTGAGGGATCATTTGTATTTCCTTGCTTTGTCTTTCTTCTCTCCTCCCTGACAGTCAATAAAAATTCCTACATTTTAAAAAGTAACCATTCTTGTTTTCCTCCTTAGTCCAGCTTTTCCATTTTAAAGGGTCCACTCGCCTCTGACTGTACATAAGAGGAAAATAAATAGCTATGGTACTTACCTTAATGTCCTGATAAAACTGAGAATAAATTTGCTAGGGCTATCACTTGTAGAATAAATGTCTTATTTCAAATTGACTATGTATATACATAGAGAGAGGCATTTATAAAACAAACAAACACAAAAACAAACAACAGCAACCAAAAATCAACTAAGAGTCTTTCTCCTTCCAGTCATTTGTATTATTTATTCTCCAGGAAAGTTAATGAGCCCTGGTGGGGCTGTTTGGGAAGCCTTGAGTTGCTAAGTGCAAGGTCAGTGATTCAAGCCAACTGAAGGAGAAAGATGAGGCTGTATTCTCCCTACACATGTATACCCATGAGAGCCCAATTACCGTGGTTTGGGTTATAAAAAAATTACTACTCTGAAAAAATATATGTGAGCCTTATAATTTACATGGAACATATGCTTTCTGAATGTGTTTTTCTTGTTGATTTGATTCTGCTGATAGGCTTGCAGATCAGCTATGATTTTCCTCCACAAATGCTAAGAGATAACTTTAGCTAAAACAGTACATCTTAAGAGTGCAAACTTGCACTTGAACTTTAATTTAAGCCAAACCAAACCTGCTGTCAAGTCAAATCCAACTCATGGGGACCCTAGGATTATTTGCTTAAATTGACCGAGTGTGTCTCCTGGTTGTATATCTCATAAGAAAGACTATAGAAAGAAGAATGCAGCCAGTGCATACTCTGCTTGAAGGCAAAGCAGACTTGAAGGATACCCTAACACACACTTTTGCTGATTTTAAGCCATACAGTATCCCCTTGTTATGTGAAAACAATTGCTTCTAGGTCTAGGCCACAGGTGTCACATGTTTACAATTAAGTCTGGAATTGTCATTCTTCAAAATATATTTATCATGTATTATGCTATACACAAATGAATGTGTAGTCATTAAAGCACAGGCAAGCATCTATCTGACATCAGCAATGCTATCTCTTGTCCCAGCAGCTCTTCTTATGAATATAATGAGGCCTGATGGTGTAGCTCGCGATTTGAATTCACAAGGCTCTACACGGGGCAAAGATGAGACTTTCTGCTCCCACAGAGATATTCAACTTCCACACACAAAGAGACAGTTTTACTCTGCCTTGTAGGGTCACCGAGAGTCAGAATCGACTCAACGACAATAGGATTTTCTGAATTTGGCTTACATTTTTGGAAATTCCCAATTGTAACCGAACCCAGTCCACTGCCTTCACGTCAATTGCAACTCATATTAAGGAAGCTAGAAAGAAACCTGTGGGCACAGTGGTTAAACTCTAATTTAATTCTGATTCTACATACTAAACTCTCGGCTGCTAGCCTACTAATTATGACATGGAAAACAGATGTGACCATCTATTCCTGTAAGATTTCAGCCTTGAAAACCAAATGGGGCAGTCCTACTCTGTCGAATAAGGTTGCGATTAGTTGGGAATCTATATGTTCATAATGGATTTGTGTGTGTG
>NW_022111373.1:105222550-105231078 GCF_000313985.2 Echinops telfairi
AAGCACATAATGTTTGAAATACACGGTGTGATGGCCCAACGTAATTCACTTCCTACTCATGTAACTTTGTTCTATGGTGACTTGGAAAATAACTTTAAGATGAAGTTAGTTTCTTATTAAGAATGCTTGGGCAGTGTTCTTCTGTTCTCCCTGCCCACCCTAACAAGAACATGTCCTTGTTTATATTAGCTAAAGGGAGATGTAATCCCTAACTTAGAAGGACAAGGGTACAGCAAGGTGCTTAGCTTTTCAGCTCCGGCACAGTCCCGTTTCGCACAGATGCTATTCGTACGGCAAGGCATCCTCCTTTCCTTGAGGGAAGTCCGTATGTTCTCACTGTCCCTTTTCTTCGTGGCCCCTCCATTTCTAGTAAAGTGCAGGCCTCTAAACTACATCAGGAACCTCATTTCATTTTATAGTGGGCTTTAGGGGGTCTGTTGAGAGCTGTTTCTTCCCACCGGTTTATAGGCAGCCCATCTGGAATACTGCTCTTCCTATTCCTAATCTCAGTACTGATGGCAAGGTGGAATAGTGTGCTGGATTACAGGAGAAAAGAAGATGTCCTGACGTTCAATTTAACTAAGAATAAGCAGCATGTGAATAATTATGTGAAAATCCCAGAATTTATGTATGGGGATACTCTTTTGAAATTTCCATTCCTGCGTTTTGCCTCTGCATGTCTTTGGACCATGTGGCCATCTCCCAGCCTAAACAACTTGTTTATTCCTACTCCCTTTCCTCAGGGAAGAAAATTTAGTAAGGCCAGGGAACAAAGAAAGCAATTCTCATTTCCTTAGTTTCAAATGGGATTTCAAATTCCACAATCAAAATAATCCATTTGAAATCTAAAGCTTTTGCTTTGCAGGAGCTGAGCCTTTTTGCTTATAATTGTGTGTGGCTGGAAGGATTCGGGGCACAAAGCTGGTTTCCAGAAGTCCTTGCCCTGTTGCTTCCCTGGATGAATATTGCTTCACCCAAGGGAGGGAGGCAATGAGAAAGAGAAGAAGGAATCTTTGGTGCTGGCAGGGTTGTACTGCCCCATTGTCGCTGAATTACAAAGAGGGGAAAAAATTAAATTCTATTCCAGGTTGATCTTGGGAAATCAGCAAGACCTGAACATTGTCTCGTGTCACCCATGACATCGGATGCAGTTTCCTATTGCTTTTGCAACAAGTGACCCCAAATGTAACGGTTTCAGACAACACCCATTTATTACTTAACAGTTCTGTAGATCAAACATCTCTAATAGGTCTCATGCTAAAATCAAAATATGCATGTGGCTGCTTTCTTTTTGGGAGATTTTACGGGGAAATCAAGACGTCTTAGTAGCGCAGTGAAGGGTTAAGCATTTAGGTGAGCAGAAAAGTCAATAGTCAGAACCTACCCATGGCAAGGGGGGGAGGGAGACCTGGTAGTGCACTCCTCTAAAGATCACGCCTTGCTATCAAAAGATATAGCATCTGGGGTCTTAAAGTCTTGAAGATAAACAAGCAGCCATCTAGCTGAGAAGCAACAAAGTCCACATGGAATAAACACACCAGCCTGTGTGATCATGAGGTGTGGATGGGATCAGGTATCAGACATTAAAAACTCAGAACAATAAATCATATCAATGTGAATGAGGGGGAGTGCACAGTGGAGACCCAAAGCCCATTTGTAGACAATTAGACACCCCCTTACAGAAGGGTCACAAGGAAGAGATGAGCCAGTCAGGGTGCAGTATAGCACCGATGAAACACAACTTTCCTCTAGTTCTTTAATGCTTCCTTCCTCCTGTCTGCCCCCCACTATCATGACCCCAACTCTACCTTTCAAATCCAGCTAAACTGGAGCATGTATACAGTACAGATAAGAACTGGAAACACATGGAATCCAGGACAGATAAACCCCTAAGAACCAATAATGAAAGTAGTGATAACAGGAGGGGAAGGGGAAAGTGGAAGAAGAAATGGGGACTTGAATATAATGATCTACATATAGCGCCCTCCCAGGAGGACTGACAACAGAAAAGTGCGTGAAGAAAGATATTGGTCAGTTTAAGACATGAAAAAATAATGACAATTTATAAATTATCAAGGGTTCATGAGGGAGAGAGGGAAGGGGAGGCGAAGGAGAGAAAAAGAGGAGGAGCTGATACTAAGGGCTCAAATAGTCAATATTTTGAAAATGATGATGGCAACAAATATATAAATGTCCATGACACAATGGATGGATGAATGGATTGTAATAAAAGCTGTATGATCCCACAATAAAATGATTTTTTAAATAATGCCTTAGATACCCAATAGGGCAACTATTTTATTTGAGTGCCTGTCACCTACCTTTACTTTTAGGATCTCTACTGGCATCGTGGTTAAGCATTGGGTTGTGATTTGCAAGGGCAGAAGTTCAAAATCCCCTGTGACTCCACAGGGGGAAGACTGGGTTTTCTACAGCCATAAAGACTTAGTCTTGGAAACCCACAGGACAGCTCTACCCTCATATTGTTACTGTGAGCCACAGTCAACTCAATTTCACATAACTGAAATAGAAAATCTGTTTCCTCGCCTTTCCCAGATTCTAGAGTGAACCCACATTCTTTCCTCCAACTCCAAAGCTAGCAATGACAGTGTGTAGTCTTAAGTAGTATCATTTTTTAAGTCTCTAAGTCCTAATATCCTTTGCAATGTTTCCAAAGAACTCAGGCAATATTCATAATGAAAGGGTTTATTTAAAAGTTGACAGGTTTATTAAAGAATCTGTAATGCAAATGAGAATGCTCAGGATACAATTGTTTATCAGGACATGTCACAAAGTGTTTTCAAGTCTGTTAATAAATGCCTCAAGAGGCATTTCACTCCTCTGTGAGCCTCAACCTGAACACTTTCAGCTCAAGCTCTGTGAGTTAGCAACTCCACCCTCCCCAGTTAAGTGCCCAGAGACACCTCACTCCACTGTCCACCTCTCGTCTGAAAACAGTCAGCTGTACTTGTTCAGGGGGCTGGGAAGTCCATCACCCTGTTCCACGTTCTGGCTCCTGGTCCTTCTGATGTTCCTCCTCTGAGGTCCTGTGGATTCAAGAGATTCACTCTGCAGGGATCTTGGGTCCAGCAGACTTGCTCCACTGATGGCTTGTGCTGGTAGCAACAGTCCTCCTTCTGTTTTTCAGAGCATCCCTTTTTTATGCAGCAGGATGGCCTTCCAGGGAATCCTGTTCACAATTACTTACAGATGAATCTTACCAGTATCTTCGTTCAAGACCCAGGCAAGAACAAGTCTTTGGTTTAGAGGTAGAGCCTTTAGCTAGAAGAGCATCAGTAAAAACTTCTTTCCACTGCAGATGGGATGAATCCTCACATGACAGCTGATCTGTTTCTATCACCACAGCTTCTTTTCTGACACTGACACTTCTTCCTGATTCCACTTCGAATGATAGTCCTGGGGCTTAAACTCACTAGCTGTTCCTCAGGAGAAAGAAGACACTTTATTTGCAGTATCATAAAATCTACCGAGGGTTCCTACATCAGAACCAATTGATGGCAGTAAGTTTGGTTTGGTTTTGCAGTATGATGACATGGGCCCACCCAAATAATCCAGGATAATTTTTCTATTTTTATGTAGGTTATCTACCAAAGTTAATTCCATCAGCAACCTCAATCTCCCTTCCCAGAAAGAATATATAGAAGTCCAGTCAAAGGGAAAACTGGAATGCCTTTAAAAATTAGAGTTTATTGAAGGAACAACACCATTCTGGGTAGGGCAGTACCTAGTGGGGATTCACCAAAGTACTACAGCAAAAGGAACATTTCATTGGACTTAAATATCTAAAATCTGGGAACATAGGAGAAAAAATTCTGATGGGTTGATATTTACAAAATCGTGTATTAACACACACAAGATAAACATCATTTTACTAAGCATGGCATTTGAAACAGCAGCTTATTGTATTGATTTTTCAAGGGCCAGCATGAATGGATAATCCTGGGAGTATATTGTAAGAGGAAAAAGGCAGAAAGATGTTGGGTGTTTATAGATGTCCTGAGATATTCTAGCTGGCTGATATTTGAAATTTAGCTCAGAATAAACAGTAGACGGGGGAAAAATTAAATCTGGTCTGACTGGCTACAGCCTCTTCTTACTCCAGGCACCTTGTTCTTTTGAGCTCTTTGACGATTCACGTGTTTAAGGATCAAGATGTGGACATCTTTGCATTAGGGGCAGTGTTCTGCATGCCATAGACACAGGTACCATAAATAAGGCATCTAAGCTTGAGGCTCATAGAAATTTTACTTGCTTCCATATTGGTGGGAGCAGCAGAAATGTCTCACTCATGAGACAATGGGCACAAGGGCACACGGGCACAAGGTAAATTTTGTGGTTGGGGTTAGAAGAATTTAAACATACCTGCAACAATGAACATACTCCATATGGAAGCAGGCATGCTGGGTTACATTAATGCAGCTTTATCTCCTCTGTGTTTTGTTGTTGTTAGATATAGTTGAGTTTATTCCAATTCAAAGACCAAAAGTCAATGCATTTCCATTGAGCTGAGTTGATTTTAACTCACCTTGACCACACAACTAGTGACTCTAGGTTGTGTATTAGCCTGGTAACAGCAAAGACATCAGTTTAGACCAGCCAGCTGCTCTCTGGAGAAAGATGAGCTTCTCTGCTCACAAACAGCTGTGCATCCTTGGAAACCCACAGGGATGATACTATTCTGCCCTACAGGTTTGCAATGAAGGTGCCAACTCACGGTGACTCCACATTCAATAGAGTGAAACACAGATCATCGATCCTACTGGATCCCCATAATTACTATGTTTGAGTCCATTGTTCCATCTACTCTATCAAGCTATCACATTGAGGGTCTTCCTCTTGTTCATAAACCTTCTACTTTACAAAGCATGATGTCCTTATACAGGGACTGGTCTCTCCTGAAAACATGTCCTGAGCAGCTGAGACAAAGTCTTGCCATTCTGAGAAAGATTTTTGTTGTACTTCCTCCTATACAGAATTGTTTCTTATTCTGGCATTATTTAGGGGCCCTAGAGTTTAAATATCACCTTCAGCAGGTGTAAGAAATTTAATGAGAGCATTAGGCATTAAAAAATGAATAAAGAAGACTGAAGAGTAATCGATGCCTTTGAATTATGATGTTGGAAAAGAATATTGAACACTATGGACTGCTGGGAGAATGAACAAATATATCTTGGAAGAAATACATCCAGAATGTTCCTTGGAAGTAAAGATGGTGAGGCTTGTCTCATGTATTTTGGATATGTCATCAGGAGGGACCAGTCCCTGGAGAAGAACATTATGTTTGGTAAAGAAGAGGGCCAGTAGGAAAGAGGAAGACCCTTTTTTGTTGCCATCGATGTGTTCTCACTGATCGCCTATCTTGCTATGGCTTGGTTTTTGATGCATATTATTATCTCTACAGATCTATCTAGATAAGATAAACTGGATGAATAGTCTGGAGGAGAAAACAATGGGACCAACAGTTCCGGCGGGACACAGGAGAGAGGGAGGCGGGGGTAAGGAGGTGGTGCTGACCAACCCAGGGACAGGGGAACAACAGGTGATCCAAAAACAGTGGCAAGGAGGGTGTGAGAGGCCTGGTAGGGATTAAGCAAGGGCAATGTAACCTAGAGAAATCACTGAAACCCAAATGAAGGCTGAGCATGATAGTGGGACAAGAGGAAAGTTAAAGGGAAATAGAGGAAAGAACTAGGGGACAAAGGGTATGTATAGAGGTTTTAAGGCTGGAATGTACATATGTAAATATATTTATATAAGAGTGTGGGGAAACAGATCTACGTGCATATATTTATAGGTTTAGTATTAAGGCAGCAGATAGACATTGGGCCTCCACTCAAGCACTTACTCATTGCAAGAACACATTGTTCTATTAAATCAGCATTCCAGGATGCACACCTTCCTGACATGATTGCTGAAGAAAAATGTGAACATAAGCAAAGGTGGTGAAGAAAGCTGATGGTGCCCGGCTACCAAGATATAGCATCTGGGATCTTAAAGGCAAACAAGCAGCCATCTAGCTGAGAAGCACCAAAGCCCACATGGAGGAAGCACACCAACCTGTCTGACCATGAGGTATAGAAGCGATCAGTTATCAGACATCAAAGAACTGAAAATCATATCAGTGGGTGCCCGCTTTACTGACAACAATCACTGAAGACAAACGTGTGCATAAGCAAAGGTGGTGAAGAAAGCTGATGGTGCCAGGCTATCAAAAGATATAGCATCTGGGGTCTTCAAGCCTTGAAGATAAACAAGTGGCCAACTGGCTCATAAGCAATAAAGCCCACATAAAAGAAGCACAACAGCATGTGTGACCACGAGCTGTCGAAGAGATCAGGTACCAAGCATCCAAGAGCAAAAAAATCATATCATTGTGTGCCCACCTTCCTGATACAATCACTGAAGACAAACGTGTGCATAAGCAAAGGTGGTGAAGAAAGCTGATGGTGCCAGGCTATCAAAAGATATAGCATCTGGGGTCTTCAAGCCTTGAAGATAAACAAGTGGCCAACTGGCTCATAAGCAATAAAGCCCACATAAAAGAAGCACAACAGCATGTGTGACCACGAGCTGTCGAAGAGATCAGGTACCAAGCATCCAAGAGCAAAATATCATATCATTGTAAAGGTGGGTGAGTGCAGAGTGGAGACTCAGCGTCCATCAGTAAGCAACTGAACATCCCCTTTCTGAGGGGTTGTAGAGAGGCGACAAGCCAATCAGGGTGCAGGGTAGCAATGATGAAACATATAACTTTCCTCTAGTTCTTTAATGCTTCCTCCCCCCAACTATCATGATCCCAATTCTACCTTACAAATATGGCTGGACCGGAGGATGTACATTGGTACAGACAGCAACCAGAAACACAGGGAATCCAATATAGATGACTCCTTCAGGACTAGTGGTGAGAGGGGCGATGCCTGGAGGGTGAAGGTAATGTGGGGTAGAAAGGGGGAACCAATTACAAGAATCTAAGTATTACCTCCTCCCTGGGGGATAGACAGCAGAGAAGAGGGTGGAGGGAAACATTGGACAGGGTAACTTATGGCAAAACTATAATAATTTATGAACTATGAAGGGTTCATAAGGGAGGGGGTAGTGGGGAGGGAGAGAGAATGAGCAACTGATATTAGGGGCTATAGTGGGAGGCAAATGTTTTGAGAATGATGAGGACAACAAATGTGCATATGTGCTTGACACAATGGATGGATGTATGGATTGTGATGAAAATTGTTTTTAAAATAATTTTTAAAAAGATAATTAAAATGAATAAAGCACAAATTAATTAAATGAAAAAAGAAAGAAAGAAAGAAAGAAAGAAAGAAAGAAAGAAAGAAAGAAAGAAAGAGGAAGACCCTCAATGATAGGTATTGACACCATAGCTTTAACATTGGATTCAAATATAGAAATGCTTGTGAGGATGGTGTAGGACAGGGCAGTGTTTTCCATCTGTTGTACATACGGTTGTTATGAGTCAGAATTGACTTCATGGTACTATCAACAACATTATGAATTGATATAGATTTACCTGAAGTAACTGTGACCAAGGAGTTTTAAACACTCAGCAGTATTGGAGCTTGTGGAAACAAATAAGTTTGTGAAAGAATTTAAAATTCACACTTCTCAGACATGGAATATAAACGTTATACATGTAGTATGCTTTGGTACCTAAGAAAACACCTGTTTTAGAACAATAAGTGTAACAAACCAACAAATAAACAACAACTTCCCAATGGTTTAGGGTCTTTTTATGTTCTCCAAAAATTATATGCTCTAATCCTAAGTCCAGTGTCTGTGACTGTTACTTATCAGAAACGGACATCTTTTCAGATGTAATTAGTTACCGTCACATAAAGCTATATACTAGAGTAAACCAGAACTCAATATGACTGGTGTCCTCTTAAGAAGTAGAAAATAGATGTAGAAAGAAGACAGGTATGTAAAGACGGCCACCCTAGGAAACTACTAAATAATTTAAATGTTCCTAAAGTTGCAAATACCACCACTGTTCTGCCATTTTGTCATTCTATGGTGGCTGGCATATTGTTCCTTGGGGACTAGAAGCCATATCACTGGTACTTCAAATACCAGCAGTTACCCGCTGGGTAATCAGGCTTCCTCAGAGCTTCCAAAATAAGAGCAGACTATGAAGAAGGAATAGGTTGCCCACATGAAGGAAACAGCCAGGAAGACTTTATGGAAAGCAGTGGAAAATCGTCAGATACTGAAAAACTCCTGGAGAGCAGTAGATCACTGTCAGAGAGGGTCGGAAGATGAGCTGCCCAGGTGGAAGGCACTCCAAAGATGAGTGTAGAAGAGCTGCTACCTCAAAACAGAATCAATCATCACGATGTGCATGGAGTAAAGCTTTTAGGTCCTTCCTTTGCTGATGGGCATGACTCAAAGAGAGAAGAAACCGTTGCAAACATGTACAATAATTGGAATTTGAAATGTATGAAATTTGAAAGTAGGAAATTGGAAGCCATCAAAAAATAAATGGAGCACATAAA
>NW_022111373.1:105231853-105234183 GCF_000313985.2 Echinops telfairi
TCTTGTATATAAAGCTCTTTCTTAGACACATATTTGTGTCCATGGATTTGTTTCTCTAGTCTACCCAGATTAACATGGGCATTTTTAATCATTTCATGATATGAAAGTTGGACAATAAATAAGGAAGGTCAAAGAAGAATCCATGAATTTGAATTATGGAGCTAGCAAAAATTATGGAACATACTATGAACTGTCAAAACCAATCCATTATTGAAGAAGTACATCTAGAATGCTCCATATAAGCAATGCTTCATATGGCAAACTCACACATTTTTGGCCTGTTTTCAGGAGAGGCCAGTTCCTGGGAAAAGACAATATGGTCAGCTAAAAAATGAGAAAGGCCCTTCACAAGATGGATAGACACAGTGACTGCAGCAATATGCTTAAACATAGCAACAATTACAAAGATGGCACAGGACCATTCTGTGTTTCTTTTTGTTGTACATAGAGTCTCTTTGAGTTGCAACCAACTCCACACCAGCTAACAACAGCAATAAGGATGAAAACACGGGGCCATGGTGTCATAGGGATCACAAATTGGTCTGCCCACCACAAAGTCAGCAGTTTGAATACAGTTTGAACCTAGTTCAAATGCACCAGTCCCTCTGTAGGAGAATGAGCAGGCATCCTGCTCCCATAAAGATTTATAGTCTCAAGAAGTGGTTCTACTCTGTCTTTATAGGGTTGCTATGAGTTGAACTCTACTGAATAGCATTGAGTTTGGTTTGGAATTGTTTAAAGGCTGAAAACTAAAAGAAATGCATTGCTTAAAAGAGCTTTAACTATTCAAATTCCATTCTTTAAAACAAAAGAAAGAAAACAGAACAACAAAAACACGAATTTTAGAAAACTCAAGTTAAAGAAACTGTTTTAATATTAGCTTTTCATGGGCTTTAAATCTATGCTTTTAAATGATGAGATGTTTTACAAATAAAAAAAGAAAGTCTGCCATTGTCATGAGGATTTTCCAACTGGAATTTATTTTCCTAGCAAGGCTACCTTGAGTATATTCATTTTCCTTCACAATTATCCTCTTATTTTATTTGTAGTGGAAAGGGAGTAATGACAAAATAATATACTAATCAAAGCACTGGATTACATCACACATATGTATCTTGAGCAATAGAGTTGGTTTTTCAGGAACTTAATTATTGTTACCAAATGTATCCACCAAAGCATGCTGAATACTACAACAACTATGTGTCACAACTCAAGAATAAATGTTGAGTAATTTGTCTCAGCAGGGAAGAACACTTATCTAAATCATAATTTATAGTTTTGTTTATCTTTCTATTGTGAGGGCTAATTATTTTCTAAGTGTTTCTGCCCTATTAAACCATTGGTGAGTGAAAACACAATTTACCTTTTATATGTATTCTCAGTGTACCTGCCTTAAAACTCACATTAGGGAATCAAAAATTTGATGGGCTTTTGGAAATTTAAAACTGAAGAGATCTAACAGACCTTTGTTAAAGTTTAAAACATGACCAAAAGAAGCTTCAATATGCACCAAAGAGGGCCAAAAATGAAATCATTTGATTTGCAATGGCTCAGTTGTATGATCACAACAGCAAATTATTATTCTCACTAACTATATAGCTCTAAAATAATATAAAAATGTTTCCTTCTTATTCTGCTATCAAATTATTTATGCAGTATCTTCAGGAATTAAAAATAACTATTTGGTTTTTTCCCCAGATCTCATGTTTAAAAACAACCCTCAGCATTCAGGACCAAAAACTAGAAGAAAATTGGATCAAAGAGATTAAAATACCTAGAATGATATGAAAAAAGATGCAAATATTATCAAATATCTCAAATTCATTTTTTTCTCCAACTGCCTACAAATCAAATTTATTAATAAGGGTTAATACCCCAGATGTTATATCTCTCGATAGCTGGGCACCATCAGCCTTCTTCACCACACTTACTTATGCACACATTTGTCTTCAGCATTTGTTTGGTGAAGGTGAGCACACAATGATGATTTTTGTTCTTTGGTATCTGCTACTTAATCTCTCCAACACCTCGTGATCACACAGGCTGGTGTGCTTCCTCCATGTGCACTTTGTTTCTTCTCAGCTAGATGGCTGTTTGCTTACCTTCAAGCTTTTAAGACCCCAGGTGCTATATCTTTTGGTAGCCTGGTACCATCAGCTTTCTTCACCACATTTGCTCATGCACACATTTGTCTTCAGCGATCATGTTGGGAAGGCGGGTATCATGTAATATCCATCTAGTCGAGCAAAGTGTTCTTGTATTGAGGGAGTATATGAGCGGAGGCCCAATGTCCATCTGCTACCTTACTATTAAACCTATAAATATATGCA
>NW_022111373.1:105235121-105237041 GCF_000313985.2 Echinops telfairi
CCACGATTTAGAAAAGGTTTATTTGGGGACCTTAAATCTCTTTGCTTCAGCGATGCCACACTCAAGAGCAAGTTTCTGGTGTGGCCAACACAGGACCTGGCAGAGTTTCGTCCGTTTTACACATGGTCATGCTGAACAACAATAACAGGGCATTCATTCTTTCTTCAGCTTTCTTCTTCAGGTGCCGTTGTTGGCAGGAAGATACTTGGTTCCAGCTAAGAAAATATATTGCTTCGAGTTTAGGACTAAGGTTTTTTGTGAGCCAGGGGTAATTTGCATCTGGAAGAACTCAGGACATACCTGGGGAAGAGCTCTGTCTAGGTGAAGAGAGAATTGAGAAGTGTCACACTTCACTGCTCCCTTGAAAGAATCCTCTCCTCATACAGCATCAGGTCCGTTTCTTTATAAGGCAACCAGAGCCTCCTGATCTAAGCCGTCCACTTCTCCACTTCCCTTCCTCACCTCCATGGTTCTACCTTCGCTGTGTCCTAGCACATTACTTAGCATTTCCTCTTATTTCTATCCTGTTTATTGACCCGATACCGTTTCCTGTGCTGCTTACTGCACAGGGAATCGCTTGCTTGTATGCCTAGTTCCTACGGACATCTGAAGTGTTGGAACCAGCAGGATCTCGTCCAGGGAGATTTGTTTTTCAGCTTTCTAAAATGTGGTATTTAGCTATTGCTGTTTGGTTGAATTATCCCCCCATATGGTATGTTCAAATCCCAATGCTCAGAATCCATACAGGTGATCATTTTGGGGTAAAGGGTCTTTGCAGGTGTAATCAAGTTAAGATGAGGTCATAGTGAGTTAGGGTGGGACCTAATCCAATAAAACTGGCATCCTTATCAGAACAAGAGAAGTCACACAGAAGAGAAACTGGTCACATGATGGCGGAATCAGAGAATGGAGTTATGCTGCCACAAGGCAAGGAATGCGTTGTGCTGCCAGAAGCTGAAAGCACCAGGGAAGCATGCTTCCCTAGAGGTTTTCCAGGGATCTCAGCTCGACTGAGACCTTGATTTCTGATTTCTAGCTTCTGGAACTCTAAGGCAATATATTTCTACTGATTTAGTCATCAGCTTGTGGTATTTTGTCATCACAGCACTACGAGACCGATATTCCTATGACCGCATTTATGATCTGAATTGCATGTATCTGAGTTTCCACTGGATCATGAGCTCCTTGAAAAGAAGATCTCAGTTTATCTCTCAATTTCTAGAGCCCAGTAAGGCACACGTTTCACAGTGGATTCTCAGAAAATATTGGTTGACTGAAGGACTGAATAAATGAACAAATGAAAGAAAAAATAGAGAAAATGTTCCATTTAATATCTTCAAGCTAAAACCATCTTAAAACCCAGGGACTGCAGTAGTGTACCAGCACACACACACACACACACACACACACAAGAATTGGGGGGAAGTTATTCTATTGTTTTCATTTATTTCTCTTAACACAGTTGTTCACATGCATGAAGAAGAAAATCCAGATAACCCTACCACTTTAATATTAGTTAATTTAGAGAGCTTTGAAAGTAATAGCGTGGGTGTCAGAGAGTGCATGATGTCTGTGAACAAGATTAGGAACCCTGGAGGTACCAGCAAAGAGGATGCAATGCCATTCCCAATAGTCATTGTGCCGAGCTCATTTTCACTGGCACTTACTGGCAACAGCCTACTCAGCAAAGAAGCTGACAAATTACTTGATGTATGTGAGTCCTTGGCAAGTCTTTCAACAATCGAGTTAATTATTTGAAAATTATTTTTGTTCCCCCTCTCTACCCCACCCTGCCTCCACCCTCCCAGTATCGATTATAAGGATCTACATATAACCTCCTCTCTGGGGGGACAGACAACAGAAAGGTGGGTGAAGGGAGACATCGGACAGGGCAAGATATGACAAAATAATAATTTATAA
>NW_022111373.1:105238181-105242509 GCF_000313985.2 Echinops telfairi
CCTCTTCTCTGCTGTCCATCCCCCAGGGAGGAGGCTTTACTTAGATTTTTGTAATCGGTTCCACCCTTCTACCCCACATTCTACCCCACATGTCCATATAGCAGTTTAAATACCCTTAAGGAGCTCAAATAACATTCCTTAATCCCCCCACCCCCTTTAGTTTGAAGAAAAAAATGCAATGTGTAGGAGCAAGGCCATAGTTATATGATGGGTGGGGTAAAAGATTCCAGGGCAAGTCTCAGAGGCCATTCCTCACTACCCTTGAAGAATGATCAGATGAACTGTCATGATGGGGTGGCGGGGGATAAAATCCTTGGTGCTAGCGTCCTGGATTTTTCTCACCAATACATGTTTCAATTTTCCTGAAACTTCTTCATAATAAACTCTTGTGGTTGTCCTGTATCCTTTGAGAAAATCTATCAAGAATAACCTTTTGGAGTTAAAAAAAAAAGTTACCATAAACCTTTTTAGCTGATATACCTGCCTTGACTTTGCCTGACCCTTCAGAAGCCATTGTGTTCATTGTATGTTGAAAGGGACCCCAAAGAAACTAAGATGAGTGTAGTATTAAGAGAACTTGTCTATGTCCATCACTTCACTTCAGAGACGTGTTTAAACATTCTTTGTTCAGAATAAACTGTTGCATGTGTGGTTGTTAGATTTTATGTTAACTTGAATTTGTATGAAAGTATAGGTATGGAGTGCAATCTATCAATCAGATTGCAGCCCGGTGATGCCTCCTTGGGCGTGTGTCCTTTTCTAGAGAGACAGTGAGAACTTTCCCTCCCTCTTGCCCACTCACCTTCCTCTTCACTGGGACTCTGTGTCTGCCTCCAGGGTGGCCTCTTGTGCACCACCAACCAGCAGATATATTGGCTCCCTGTCCTGTTTGCACTGACCTTGGATCCCTGTTACTCTGTACCCACTGGCCTGTAATCTCACTGCTTTTCTTTCTTTTTTTTTTTTAAATCATTTTATTAGGGGCTCATACAATTCTTATCACAATCCATACACCCATCATTTGTGTAAAGTGCATTTGTACATTCATTGCCCTCATCATTCTCAAAACATTTCCTCTCCACTTAAGCCCCCGGCATTAGGTCCTCATTTTTCCCTTCCCTCCCTGTTCCCCCCTCCCTCGTGAGCCCTTGATAATTTATAAATTGTTATTTTGTCATATCTTGCCCTGTCCGATGTCTCCCTTCACCCACTTTTTGGTTGTCTGTCCCCTAGGGAGGAGGTCACATATAGTTCCTTGTAATCGGTTCCCTCATCAGCCTGTAGCTATGTGACTTGGAAAAGGACCCTGGCCTACTTGTGGACCCAGGGACTTGAGTTGGCCTAGGCTAGGATGCCTTCTTGATATAAAATTGCTTTGTGATTTAAGTTGTTTCTTATGCGTGTATGAGTATTTCTGATTTGCTTCTCTAGAAAACCCATTCTAACACAGTGTGAGTGTGTTGTCCTCATATTAAAAAAAGAGGGTTGATATGGAAAACAAGAGAGTAATATGGTAATTACTCTTTATGAAAACCAAGAAGGCTATTCTTAAAGATGAAAAGATGTCCCCCAATAATTAGAATCATTACTAGTGTAGGTGGAGCTACAGCAAGACAGCTATCACTCTGCAACCATTATTGCAAGCCTGTTTCATCCCCATTATGTGTGCCAAGTGGAAACATGAGATATGCATGTTTTCACGAATGATTAAAAGTCTTATTCTACACTTCTCTCTTTATCCTGCACCATCCCTCTCTTTCCACTGGCTCTTCCCCTTTATTAACGTTGTTCCATGTTATTGTCAAATGAAGGAAACAAGAACTGTTCTTGGCCCCTGTTTCTCGGCCCGCTCAAGACAACACTCCAGTGAAAAGGACATCTGCTAATCTCCTCCAAATGTAATTTGATATTACCTACTAATCAGTCCTCAAGAATTTACAATTCTTTTTCTCTTTATCGATCATTCTACTAATCCAAAACGTTTATGATTTTACCTCTGTTAATAAAAAAGGGTTTTATTCTTTTTGAAACACCTCCTCTCTGGAAGCTTTCCACTTTTCTTCTCATATTCTGTGCTGTTACTCTTTATTGATATTTCTATTTCAACAAAAATTAAAAGTGGATTACATATTTACTTGTATTTCTCTAGCTATTTCATATTTGATATGTTTAATGAACAAATTGGTAGCTATACATAGTTATGCCTAAGGATACCTAAACATTTTTTTCTTATTTTACATAAAGTAATCTAATCATTCATAAACTCCACTGTCTGATTCTATCTAAGGTTTGAATTATCAGACAAAATAGTCCTCCCATGTATGTCACCTAATAGATTCATTTACTAAGAGAAATTTTAGATACATCCTTTTGGAATTTCATTTACAAAACTGTGGGTTTGTGCAAATATGGATGTTTTATAATGGAAAAAGACTTGACAAAGATCTGTTCAAGCTCTACACCGTCTTTGTAATTGCCATTTGGTCACAGAGGACAGAATGAAAACTCATATATCAATTTCTATGAGGTCAACACATCATTTTAACAAGAAATATTCCAGTACAGATAAACCATTCGGAGACATAAAAATTAGAGATAATTTATCATCAACCAACCTCATTATCAATAAATATTCACTACGCCTTCAGTGTTGTACAAATGCTTTGTACAAATTATTTCAGTTTCTTGGCAGTATAAATTCCCCGAAGACCTAAGGAGAGACTATAAACATCTTAGAAAAGGAGAGAGCCTATTACTGATTCAAAATTTAGTATTTAGAATTTTAAGTAGACCATAACTGTTTCTGGCATAAGCATAATATAATGCACATTTTAAAAAATTAAAGCAGCCAGCTTCCTAAAGTTACCTTAAAATAAATTTTAATCAATGTCTAAAATATATTGTTTATTTTTTAATAAATGTTTTTCAGACAATCATACACTGTTGTATTCAAAATCATTCTTATTGAATTTGTTTTTTCTTTACTTTGCTATGCTTTATTCTACAGTGAGATTGATTAGATGCCAAGGGTCGGATTAGATGAACCCAGTTTACTATGTAAATTTATGTAATAAAGAAATAGAGGTGAATGAATAACACATACCAGAGGGACGCCACAGAAATCAGCACAGGAGACCAAATGAGAGGGAAATTCCACAGTGTCATGCCACAGGAGGAGCATCATAAAGATAGGTAGCACAGATCCACTAGCTTTTGAGGAGCTATGGGCTTTTGGTTTACAACTGTGGAGGCCGGCTAAAGTTTAACCTTGTCCCCATTACAGTTTTGGTAGGAACTGGGCTTCTTTAGCTGGCCTAAGGCCTTTACTTCAACACAGCCACAGCTTGCTGTCACCTCTGGGCAGGATTTAAACCCCTCCACAGTCAGGCAATTGGGGCTCAGCTAAATCTTGGGGGTTTTTTGAAATCATTTTATTGGGGGCTCATACAACTCTTATCACAACCCACACATACATCCATTGTGTCAAGCACATTTGTACATTTGTTGCCATCATCATTTTCAAAACATTTTCTTTATACTTGAGCCCTTGGTATCAGCTCCTCATTCCCCCCTTCCTTACGCCATTCTCCCTTCCTCACAGGTGAACCCTTGTTAATTTATAAATTATTGTTATTTTTCATGTCTTACAAATATACTTTTGTTTCTCTCTCTTCTCTTTCCCCCAATAGTCTCAGCAGGCTCAGCTTTTTATTTCCTCTTCCCTTTTCTCTCACATGCCACTGCTGACCTCCAGGACACTCCCCTTAGCCTAGGGCAATTACACCACCCTACACCATCTGGGGGCACTCCACCCTCTGCAATGTAATTCAAGGCTGGGGAAAGTCTGCCCACCTTCCTGTGTGGGAAATGCCATCCATCCTATGCAGCATAACATGCTGCTGGGGAAAGCCCACCCACTTTCTTCTGGGAGAAATCCTGACCACCCCACCTTTGCAGTGGAACACAGGGCATGGGAAAGACTGCCCACCTTCTTCCATGAGAAATCCCACCAGCATGGCTGGGGGAGCTCCTGCCCATCCTCTGTGGTCCCAGGTAACTGAGGGAACTTCCTCCCACCTGCTGTAGTGCCTCACATGGCATACAGCAGCTCCACCAACACTCTCCAGCACTCCATACTGCTGCGGGAGCCTCTGCCCAACCTCCGTGGCTATCTAGCTGACAAGGGAAATTCTACTCACCATCTGTGGTGCTTTACACCAAATGGGCACACCCACCTGCCTTCTGCAGCACTCCTGTTGCAGCATGCACCCCTGCATGCCTTCTCCAGCACCCCAAGCTACCATGGGCCACACTACCACAGCTTCTTG
>NW_022111373.1:105244188-105256550 GCF_000313985.2 Echinops telfairi
AACAAGAGATGAGGGGCACTATAGAATGATCAAGGGAACAGTACACCAAGAGGAAGTAAGCATAATAAATATATATGCACCCAATGAGAGACCTGCAAAATTTCTCAAATACTCCAAAAAATGTAAAAAGAAATTACAGCCTCAATAGGTCACAGGGAAAGAAGCTTAATAAGGAAATTGCAGATCTAAACATTACAATTAGATGACTTGACCTGATAGATATTTTCAGAGCTCTCCACCCAAACGCAAAAAAATTCACACTCTTTTCAAGTCCACATGGCACATACTTGAAGATAGACCACATGATGGGAGACCAGTTGAATCTAAATAAATTCAAGCACATAGAGATCATACAGATTCTCTCTCTGACCACTGTGCTATAAGGCTGGAAATCAACAACAGGATGATTAAGAGAACATGGGAAAATTATTGGAAAAGAAATGGCTCTCTATTGCAAAAGGAGTGGGTACTGGCTCTGATCAGAGATGAAATCAGAAAGTTTCTAGAAATCAACAAGAATGAGAATATGGTGTACCAAAACCTTTGAGACACAGCTAAGGCAGTTATCAGAAGTTATATAGCAATACAGGCACACATGAAAAGGAAGAGTGACTTAGAATTGATATGCTGACACAAAACTTACAACAATTAGAGTAGAGTCAACAGGACAATCCTACTAATAGCAAGAGAAAAGTATTAATAAAAATCAGGGCTGAAATTCATGAGGGGGAAAACAAGAAAACTATGGAAAAAATTAATGCTGCTAAAAGTTGGTTCGTTGAAAGGATAAACATACGACAGACTGCTGAAAACTGAAACCCAAATGAAGGCTGAACATGATAATAGGACAAGAGGAAAATAAAAGGAAGTAGAGAAAAGAACTAGGAGGCAAAGGGCATTTATAGAGGCCTAAATGCAGTCATGTACATATGTTAATATATTTATATATGATGATGGGGAAATAGATCTATGTGCATATCTTTATAGGCTTAGTATTAAGATAGCAGATGGCCATTAGGCCTCTACTCAAATACTCCCTCAACGCAAGAACACTTTGTTCTATCAACCTGGCATCCCATGATGCTCACCTTCCTGACACAATCACTGAAGACAAAGTGGATTTATAAGCAAATGTGGTCAAGAAAGCTGATGGTACTTGGCTATAAAAAGATATAGTGTCTGGGGTCTTCAAGGCTTGAAGATATAGCATCTAGCTGAAAGGCAACAAAGCCCACATGGAAGAAGCACACCAGCCTGTGTGATCATGTGTTGTCCATAGGATCAGGTATCGAAGACCCAGAACTAAAAAAATGTGAATGAGAGGGAGTGCAGAGTGGAAACCCAAAGCCCATCTGTAGGCAATTGGACACCCCTTACAGAAGGGTTGCAGGGAGGAGATGAACCAGTCAGGGTGTAGTATAGCACCGATGAAACATACAAATTTCTTCTAGTTCTTTAATGCTTCACGTGCACCCCCACCCCCGCCCCCACTACCATGATCCCAATTCTACCTTACAAATAAAGCTAGACCAGAGTATGTACACAGGTACAGAAAAGAGCTGGAAACACAGGGAATCCAGGACAGATAAACCCCTCAAGACCAATATTGAGAGCAGGCATACCAGGAGGATAAGGGGAAGGTGGAGGCAGAAAGGCAGAATTGATCACAATGTTCTAACTATAACCTCCTCCCAGGGGAATGGACAACAGAAAAGTGGGTGAAGGGAGACATTGGTCAGTTTAAGATATGAAAAAATAACAATACTTTATAAATTATCAAGGATTCATGAGGGAGGGAAGCTGGGGAGGGAGGGGAAAAATGAGAAGCTGATACCAAGGGCTCAAGTAGAAAGAAAACGTTTTGAAAATGACAGCAACAAATATATAAATGTACCTGACACATGGATGAATTGTATTCATGATGATAAGAGTTGTATGAGCCCCCAATAAAATGATTAACAAATAAAAAAATAGAAACCTTTTATTAGAGGCCCAATCAAACTTAACTGGACCAGGATTTTCATTGTTTGGCAGCTGAGCCGAAACTCCGTGATGTGACCTAACACGAGGCAATCAAGAGCATGATGAGATCCGCTGTGAACAGCCAAGCAGTTGTCTGGGAAAAGACGTTTCCTTGGAGTTATGGCCTACGGCCTACATACGAGGACTCTCTGGGGAAGCTTATTTGCTTTATGCTGATCTGGATCTTGCATTTTGGCTCATCCACCTCCAAATCTTTGAATTTACTCATCCTCCTGCCATGTTGCCTGCCAATCTCAGGCATCAGTGGCCCACTATCTGACCTGCTGATGTGGATTCATTCAACTCTCCAGTCACAGCTGGTTCTTCTGACCTTGAATTCCTTCAGTTCTGCAGCCTGTGGTATCCCTGCCAATCTCTGGTCATGTGCCCCCTAAACTAAGAGCACTGGGAGAAAGCTACAAAGTCAAGATAAACCTCCAGCTTAATCTATGACCCCCAGATTTGAACCAGAATAAATTCACCTGCTTTTATATGTACAGGACATATAAACATATATTTATATAAATATAAACACATACATATAAATATATATTAATAATAAACGAAATATTAATATATATAAATGAGCATGTGTTTGTGTATATAATATATATATATATGTTGCACTGGTTTTGCTTCTTTACAGAACCCAAACTAACATAACCAGTCATTGCTAAGTAATTATAAATCAGTTGCTCTTATAGTCCCTGTTAACCCTATAACGCCTGAATTTTTAATTTCAGAAAATATTTTTTTGTTTTTATTCTTTAAGTTTCATAGTCATCAATATATATATATTAATATATACATTTAATTAAATGTTACAAAAACGTCACGCTCGGTGTTATAGGGTTAACACTTTGGTACTGAAATGTGATTTTTTTTTTTCTGAAGTGGTTAAGATAGTTAAGGTTTATTGTTCCAACCTGGCCGATAAACACATGTGGGATTAATTGAAGGGCAGACAAATAAATGGCTCAGTGAACCTCGCTTTTCTAGTTATCGGATCTCTTGCTTTCTGATGGTTGGACCAGGGTGCAGCTCCCTTAGCCAGTTCCCTGCTTCAGCTGGCAAGACTCACTTCCTGCAGGACATCCCTGAGGAGACGCCACATTGACCTATCCCGATGCAGCCCCAGCTGCTGGAGCAGCCGTGTGGAGACCCCTGCCTGCACTGAGATTCTTACACGCTCACTGATTTGGCCTTTGTCCTGTAGTTGGCATCATTGTGTGTATTTTGTGAGATTGAGGAAGACTTTGTAGATTGGTGTTGGACATATGGGCTAATGTTTGGACTTATATTCTTGGACAGCACTGGGTTGGGATCCTTCCTTAAAGTACACTTGCCCTTTATATAAAACTCTCTCCTACACAAATGAGTTTCTGTGGATTTGTTTCCCTAGTTTACCCAGACAAACACAGGGTAATCATGGAACAAAACTGGGAAAGGAAGAATAACTGAATTATGGAGCTTGGTAAGACTAAATTAATAATAGTCTTATCATGTATTTCCTCCATTGTATATTATTAATTAAGAGCCATATCTACCCTTGTTCTTGACTTAAAAAATAATCAAATTATAAAAGTGTGATAGACACATGAACACAATAGAGTATTTCTCAGCCATAAATAGAAATAAAGTTCTAAGACAGCCTATGACATGCATGAACCTTGAAACATGCTGAGTGAAATATAGGATGAAAAATAATGTATGATCCATTTACATTGCATACTTAAAATAGGCAAATACAATGAGTCAAAAGTTTATTAATAGATCTCTTGTGGCACAGAGTTTAATTATTCGGCTATGAAAAAGATAGGTAATACAAAGTCACTAGCTTCTCTAAGAAGCTGGTGGGGGGACATTGTGGACCAACTTTAGTCTGTCCAATAGGGTTGTTCTGTGTTGGAACCAATTCAATGGCAGTGGGACCAGAGGCTGGAGAGAGAAGACAATAGGAGTTATTATTTAAGTATACTGTGTTTCTGTTAAGGATCCCTGGTGGCATAGTGGTTATGCATTGGGCTGCTAATTATAAAGTCACCAGTTCAAAACCACCAGCCACTCTGAGGGAAAATGATGGGGCTTTCTACTCTCATAAAGAGCTAAAATCTCAGAAACTCACACGGGACAATTTTATCCTATCCTATGAGGTAAGTATACACACGATGGCAGTACATTGTGGTTGGTTTGGGTTTGATGTTTCTATTGGGGATTATATTCTTGGAAATTTATGAGTGGTGGTTGTACAATATATTGAATGTAATTGATATCAATTGTACAATAAAAATGGAAAATTTGGGGATTTAAGTATTTTTCCACAATAAAAAAATGCTAAAAAATTGGAATAATTTTTTAAAGGATGATTACCACTTTGGGAATTAGAAGATCTCAGTCCAAGTTCTTGTGTCTATTGATATAACCAATATTAGTTTAATAGAATAAATCCCCTAATCACCCTGGTTCTTAGTGTCTCACCTGGAAAATGAAGAGTTGAATTGTATTTTGATAATATGACTATAATTATGGTGAGGCCTCCTTAAAATAAACTAATTTATAATTATGATCAAAATTCTTAAATTTATATACTCGTGTATAAGCCGAGTTTTTCAGCACATTTTTAATGCCATTTTAGTGGTAAATTAGGTGCCTCGGGTGATATTCGAGTCGACTTATACTTGAGTATATATGGTACATTCACTGCCTTCTACTTCTTGCTTCTCATTTTGTATTTTTCTCCCACTTGTTGGGTCATCTTCATGGACTGCTTCATTGGCCCTATTTGGATTTAGCCTTTCATCTTAAATGGGGAGAATAACGAAGCATTACACCCTTTTACTCAGCCACCAAAACTCCCATAATGCGTCTATTCACCAGTTTAAGTACACGTGTTCAACTTTATATTTATGACCTATCTACATCCCACTTCAGCTCTAACAGATCTGCACAGGGGATGATTAGTAAGTCAGTCTCCTTTTATTTTTCTGACTTTCTGGGGTTTTTGTCTCCCCCGCCCCCCTGATCTCCCGGTTCCCTGGAAGCAACTCTCAATTTTATTCATGATTTTGAATCTACTCCTGTCCTTTGCCATTAATTCTACCTGGTCTCTCTCTTTCTAAGGCAAAAAACCCGACACCAATAATGAGACAAATCAGTACATTAGAATCTTATCCCATCACACAGACACACGCTCAAATAACATCACAGAACGTATTTTTTCACTCCCCAAACAAGTCTGTTAGGTTTAAAAGACAAATAAAAATAGCAACTGTTGGCACAAATATGAAGATACTGGAATTCTCAAAAACGGTTGGCAGGGATATAAAGTGATGCAGTCATTTGGGGGAAAAAAATCTGGAAGATCTTCCAAGCAATCACCCCAGAGTGACCACACCCAAACTCAAAACCAGTGCTATCAAATCCCCATCCGATTCACTGCGATGCTGTACTGGGCTTCTGAGCTGATGGCTGTACAGGAGGAGGGAGCCTCGCCTTTCTCTGTGGAACTGCTTGCAGGTTGGAGCTGCTGACCTTTCCGTTAGCAGTCCAATGTTTACCCAACGTGTCACCTTATAACTCATCAGTTCCATTGCTAGAAAAATGAAAACATATGTTCACACCAAAAACTTGGCCCAAATGTCCATAACAGCATTTCTTCATAATAACTGAAGGTGGAAACAATCCAAATATGTCCATCAACTAACGAATAGATAAATCAAATGTGATAGACCCTCACCATGGAATATTATTCCGCAATAAGAAGAAATGAAATACTGATATAGTCCACTAAATGGATGAGTTTTGAAAACATGATCTAAGTGAAAGAAACCAGACACACACACACACACACACACACACACACACACACACGCACACATTATATGATTCTAATTCTGTGAAGTGTTCTGAATAGGCAAATCTATAGAGAAAAGATTATTGGTTGCTTAGAGCAGAAACAAGAGGCCTGGTGGCACAGTGGTTACGGCCTGAGCTGCCAACCAGGAAGGTGAGAAATGTGTGCCCAGCAGCTACTCTGTGGGAACGACTGTGGCACTCTGCTTCAGGAAAACTAGCAGCCAATGAGACAGTCCTATTCTGCCCTAGGAGGTTCAAAGAGTCAGCATGAACTTGATGGCATTGGGTTTGGTTGGGTTGGGTTTCGTTTGCAAGTGGTACCTGAGTGACATAAATAATTTCAGCTCATCTACTCAACAAAAAGTTGACAATTCAAATCCACCCACCAGTGCCAGAAAGAAAATCCAAAAAACACTGAGATTCTGACTCATTGCACTAAAGCAGGGAAGAAAGTCTGGTGATCTGCTTCCATGAAGATCACAGTCAAGAAAACACTATGTAGCAGTTCTACCCTTTAACATATCTGGTCCCAATGAGTTGGAATAGACTCAATAGCAAGGAGTTTGATTTCCTTTTTCTCTCTTCAGAGTTGAGAGGCTGACAGAAGGTGACTGCGAATAGGTCCAGGACTTCTCTCTGGTATAACGCACACATTTAAAAATTGATTTTAATGATGACTACACAATGCTGTGAATATATTTTAAAACATTAAATTTTATATACAAATATATGATTCATATACTGTATGTGAATTATATCTCAATAACCTGCTACCACTAGATAGAAAACTTAGAAGACCGGTGCAAAGCTGAAATGTAAGTTCTCTGTAATTATCTTCATTACCTCCATTGGACTTGGAGATGCAGACAATTTTGACCATCGCTCTTAGTTCTCAATGTTTATATGAAATGAATCTCACATTATTTTTATTTAATTCCACTGAGATTAAGGGAAGTGAAATGATCCTCTGTCGTTGTACGCCCCTTCAGAAAGGGCAGTAGTGCTCACTGCAGCCTGACGGTGTGAGTGGAGTGAAGCAACACCAAGCTCTGCAATGGCAACAATGAAAACAGCCAAACCCTTCCTTCCTCCATCCCCAGAATTGTCCATTTCAGGACAACAAAGACCTATTGTTGCAAATGCAAGTAGGAAATTTGAATTTGTGCTTTATGAAATATCCAGGAGGATTCACAAAATGAGTTTTTACCTCGCCAAATAGACTAATGAACAAATCCGTTAGTGAGAGCATCACCAGGAGGAACAGTTCACGTCCTAATGTTTGCACAGTTCTTCAGAATGCTTTTGATTTCACCACAATAGCGCTCAGGTTTGGAGAAATCTACAAGACATGAGATAATGTGAGCTAAAAATGACTAGTATTTTTAGACTCTAAATACACCCGCGACTTTCACAAGCATATTTTGCTTTATACTCATTAAATTAAATTCTGTGATAGTTCCAATTATCCATCATTTTAATTAAGATATTTATGCCATTGAGCTAATGTTCTACGTGCAAAAATTACAATAAAATAAACACCCTAAGTTTGTCACCAGGCAGGAGAAGTCACAAAGATTTATCAAGAAGGTTTGAAAATCTCTTTAAAATAGTCAAGCATTTGATAATCTAACTGATTATAACCATCAGGGAAGTACCACGTAAACCAGCAGTTTATAATAGTGCTGTGATTTTTTATATATATATTTATATCATATATATGATGCTGACTTGGGATCAGTTCCGTGACAATTCACATTACTATGCTGTAACTTGTGAAACTAATGAAAGGAAGAAACGGTGTGCTAAGCACAGCTGATGCCATTGTGGAGCCGAGAAGAGCCTGTTTGGTGACAAAGCTGGCCCAACGCTGTGCTCTTTCCCCTTGAGTGATTAGTGGCCAGCCCTTAATCCCCAGGACTACTTACTGCTAGAGTGAACAACAAACCACGACAGACAAGCAACATCAACAAAGCCACACGTCTATATTAAAATACCTGTAAGTTAAAAAGGAGCTAAATAACTTCTGTTTAATAGCAAGCTCCCAGCCAAGTGAAAACAGTGTCCATGCTGAAACTGTCTGGAGAGTCAAGCTGGCCAGAGCTGACTGGGCCATGAAAGTCACAGAGTTTAAAGACAAACAGAAAAACAAAGAACAAAAGAAGGCTGAAGCTTTCCATCTGCTGCTTGTCCAGGCTTCAGCCCTCCCCAGTCCCTCAGCCAAAGACCCCTGGAGTTCTCAGGACCTTTAGAAAGAGGCTGTAAATGCTGACTTGCAGGGTGGATTGCAGGGGACCTGGTTTTGTAAGGCTGAATGTGGTGGCTGCAATTTGGCTTGCCACTGGGTCAATCCTCTTGCTAAGTCAATGTGATTTATCACTTGCTAGGGTGGTCTTAGCGTTCCGGCACTACGCCACTTATATGCACGAAAGATATAAAATATTTTCCTCTTCCTTTGGGGTGGGGGGACAAATATTTGCAGGACACACGATCCTCACTCACATATATATTTAACAGCATATATGCATTTATTGTTCGGTGCCCTCCAGTCAGTTCTGACCCCTAGTGACTCAATGCAAAACAGAACAAAACATTGCCTGGTCCTGCACCATCCTCACGATGTTCCTATACCTGAGTCCGTTGTTGCAGTCTCTGGGAAGTCCATCTCATTGAAGGCCTTCCTCTTTTTCAAAGCTCCTTCACTTTACCAAGCACGATGTCCTTCTCCAGAGACTCGTTTCTCCTGACAACATATCCCAAGTGCGGAAGATGGAGCATTGTTGTTCTTGCCTCTTAAGGAGCACTCTGGCTGTACTTCTTTCAAGACAGATTGGCTTGTCCTTTTAGCAGTCCACCATTTTTTCAATATTCTTCACCAGCACCACAATTTAAATGCATCAATTCTTCTTATATATAAACATATATTTAATTATGCCCCCTTCTTGAGATATTTGGCATTTTCTTTAAGGCGGGCAGTTCAATCTACTGATTTTTTGGTAAGATAACCATTCCTATGTTATAATATATACCCAGAAGGCTTCAAAACATTCATGGGAAATTTCCATGGTCTTTGATTCCATTTTCAACGAACTTTTTAAAACCCCTTTGTGTATATCCATATATATGGTTTACAGTTTAGTAAATATTAGCTACTATTTAATTATAATCAAGGCGCTTCAACATCACACAAGCATCTCTTGATATTAGTATGTTTTCCCTGTACACAGGGCCTGCTCAGTATGTGTGGCCATTGTGCACAGTTCACAGGCTCTTCTGCTTTGATGTGCACTAGCATTTCTCAAACTCTGCTGATTTACTTCTTGGCCCTGTCCCCTCTGTGCCTCACCCTATCTCTTTGATGGACTCTTCCTCAGTTGAAACTCATTGCAAATTGTAGAAAGGCATTAATCTTCATGAATTGGTTTTTGTGAAGATTTACTTTTTCCAATAACTTCTGCTAATGCTGACTGCCAGTTATACTCATTAACCCCAAGGAAACAATAGCATAGGTTACACTGGTGGCCTTTGGTTGAAAGGCTCTTTTTCTAATTAATACATACACTGGTGGTACATCCTCTCCTTACCCAATACCATTATACCCCTGGGTTAAATTTTAAATGTTTCCTTAGCAATTACCTGGGGGTTTTGTCATTAATCTCTTTGTACTCACTATGTTTTAATAAAATTAAACCAAACAAAAAACCCACTGCCATCAAGTCAATTCCAACTCATATAGGGTTTCTAAGGTTAAAAATCTTTGCAGGAACAGATAACCTTCTCATTCTCCCACAGAGCAGCTGGTAGGTTTTGAACCACCTACCTTGTAATTAGGAGTCCGACACTTAACCAACAGCACCACCAGGACTCCTTAGAATTTTGTTCAAACAATCAAAAAACCAAACCCACTGCTATGATGTAGATTCTGACCCATAGTAACCCTATGTAGGGTTTCTGCGGCTGTGAACAGGAAGCAAACTGGCAGGTGAGTTTACCCAAGGAACAAGTTGTGGAATTGAACCACTTACCTTCCAGTAAGTAGTCTGATGCTCTCTAGCATTTCAGTAAAACTCACTCACTGCCACCAAGGAGATGCTGACTCATAGCGACCCCTGTCAGTTTCCAAGACTACAACTATTTTAACGGGAAAAGGAAGCCCTGTCTTTCTCCTGAAGAGCTGTTCGTGGCAGTACAACTAGTGGTTTTGAACTGCTGACCTGGTACTCAGGAGCCCAACATGGAACCACTGCACCACCAGGGCTCCCTAACATTTCAGTAGCTAGGTAAAAATCATTGGTGAACTTCCATTTCAAAGAATTTACCTTATTATTTTTAATATATATTAAATCTACAGGAGAATATTAGTTTACAAAGAAATATATAAACAAAAATAAGAGTTTGTATGTATTCAACATAACAAAGCTTCTGTTGATTATTCTGTATGGATTTTAATTTTTCAAGTTACTGTCTGTAAATCCTGGGTGTTGCAAATATTAATTTTCTTGGCTGGTAAACAAAAGGTTGGGCTTGATTCAAATCTAAGGCACCTTGAAAGGGGGGCCTCAGATCTATTTCCAAAAACCAGTCACTGCAAACCCTACAGACAACAGTGCAACTCTGGTAGACATGGAATCACCATGAGTAGGGATCAACTCCTGGTAATGGAAATTCTTAAAAGGCATCACAAACAACTATGAACTTAGTTTAAATAAGATCTTTATGATCCCAATCTCTATGTGTTAGAAGTCTGGAGATGGCTTAGCTCTGTTCTCATTATAGGTCTAACAGGCTGCACTAAAGGCTGCATATGAATCTGGGGACTAAGGGAGAATAGAATCCACATCCCTGCTCACTGAGACTGCTGACAGAATTCCTTCCCTTGCTTATATGAGTGAGAAGCTGGCTTCTTATTGCCTATTGATTGGAGGCTGCCTACCTAGAGGCTGACCACAGTTTCTGGACACATATGTTTCCCCAACATGTCTGCTTATTATACCAACCCAGCAAAGACAGAAACTCCTTGTCTTTGATAGATATAATGAATACTTCTTTGTGCTGATGATGTGTGCATATCCTATAGCATCAAGACAGCCCCAGTGCTTTATCTGTTTCTGGTGGGGCAGGAGGAAACTCTTTAACTGTAGCGTGAGAGGTGGGTGCACCCTGCATTTGCTGCAGAAGCGGTCCTGCGGGTCATGGGGAGGGTCACCCACTCTTGAAGCTTAACTGGCTCTGTGTCTTCTTTAGGTAAATTAAGTCTTCCTTCCAATACCTGAGTGCAATTTTTGTCTTTCTTAGTCGCCTCAAATCTAGGCCCAGTAATATCCATCTCCATCCAGGGGTTGACGCTGTGCTTGATCAACTGGGCATGACTTCTTATCGACTTCTCTTTATCAAAGGAGAAAATCCAAATAATAAAACTCATCATTTTTGTATCATCTTCCAAAAGTTGTCAAACTTGAAGATGCAACAAATAACCAGGAAACTATTGTCAGAAATAAAATTTATGGAATTCGGGAAGCCTTTTATAACTCCATAGTCAATAACATTTTCAGATATCATAGAGGAAATATATAAAAATGTTTTTCAGAGATATGGCCATGTATTTGATGCTGACATTAAAACATTTTTGCTTGTTTGCATAATGCTCATCTAGAATTGTCCAGGAAAAAGAGTTAACAGAAGTCCTGTCCCGATGGCATCACTGGGAAGGAATTCAGCAGGTAACGTGCTTTCTGAAAGTGAATTTAAAGTGAAACAGAGCAAGACAATCAGGCAAAAAGAATACAATATAGAACTAAATTTTATAAGGCCAATAAACATTTTTGACTGTTGACTGCTATTGACATGGTATGCAAAATCTCTTTGAATCAATAAAACCTGTGATGTCAATTGAATATTTCTGTTTTTTAGAAAGAAAATATTAAAGTATACTATACAGTGGAATCAAAAGTTCTCACTTTTACTACATTGTACCATATATGTTATAGAACAGACTATCAACCTCCCTTTTTATCACTAGCCAAATAACAAAAATAAGAGTATTAACTTAAAGGATTAGAAGATGCCATGCTTTCTCATGCCAAGAAACTCCTTCAAGTTAGATTCCTGAACATTCAATCCTAACACATGTAGCCCTGCATTAAAGGAATACTCATTATAAGAAAAGTGCTCAAAATATGATAGAATGAAGTCGATCCCATTAAGTCAATCCCAACTCATAGTGACCCTGAAGGACAAAGGAGAACTGCCCGTGGGGGGGTTCTGAGGCTGCAAATCCTAATAGGAGCAGACGTCCCATCTTTCTTCAATAGAGCATCTCTCTGGCCAGCAACATAACAAGTATCCCCTTACACCACCAGGCATCCTGAGAGATAGGTAGATAAATGGATAAACAAACAAATGAACAGATGAGTTGCAAGAGAGATGCATAAGAAGGATCTGATCTCATGAAATTTGAGTGTAAAATAAGTTTAAAACATGAAGCTCTA
>NW_022111373.1:105257493-105262954 GCF_000313985.2 Echinops telfairi
TACATTTTTAATCAACATATTCCTCCCTTCTTTTGAAAAACAGCCCTCTTTTTAAACCATTTATTTCTCTATCATGTCAGTAAGTGAGACTAAAACAATTTGAATCATGTCCTAAAGAGATAGCCTTGGGTTCTTATCTCTGGGGAGAAAGACATATGAATAAGCAATCCAATGGAATAGCTTTTGGTAGGATAGACTATATTATTTTAGTTCCTTGTACATTTGGGTAATTGCCCCTTTTTATACAATGAAACACCGGACACACATTTGGATCCCTTCTAGAAGTTTTTAACTCTTTTCTTTGCAAAACATATTTTTTATTCCATGGCTGAAGTTTCCACCACCTTGTGATTTTTTGAAACTATAACATATTCATGATCAGGATTAAAAAATATATATGTTACCTGGACATATAGAAATAAAATGATGTTTTCCTGCACATTCCCCTTAAAATATGACTTAGAAGAAAAGTTAAAGTTTCAGTAACTCTTTTAAAGTAATTTATTTTATTTTTATCGTTGCTCTAAATATATGCCAATTTATCAATATTTATATGTAATTCTTCAAGTTATAGAACAATTCTCATCCTTTTCTGAACTGTTGCCCCTTCTTATTCAAAGAAACTCACTGGATTCTAAGCTTCCTATCTATCGTTTAACATTGTTGTCACCACTTTAATCCCATGTTTAAAGTCCCCATCTACCCGCTTTGAAACAAAAGGAATTTTTTTAATGTTTGAGCCCTTTGTTGCAGCCCCTATGTCAATGCATCTCGTCAAGGAGCTTTCTCAGTTTCAGTAGCCTTCTGCTTTATTGAGTATCATGACTTTTTACAGGGACTGGTCTCTCCTGATAACATGTCCAAAGTACATGCGATGATGTTTCATCATGCTTGCTCTTAAGGAGCATTCTGGCAAGATAAATTTGTTTGGTCTTCTGGCAGTTTATGATTGTCAGTGCGCTCCACCAACACCATACTTTAAATGCACCAGTTATCCTGAAATCTTCCTTATTCATTGTGAACCTCCCATGCACTTATAAGGTGATTGAAAATGCCATGGTTTACATTGGGCACACCTTAATCTAAATGATAGAGATAGACTCATTATCTAACACCATAAAGATGCTTTATTCAGTGGATCTGCCCAATACAGTATATTCTCCGAATTCTTGACAGTGTGACCTTGAGAATTGATTGTGGATCCAAGCAAACTGAAATACTTGAAAATCTCAATCTTTTTTTCTCTCTGTTTATTAGGATGTGTTACACAGTGCTTTCAACAAGCAAGGTGCATATCATAGGTTGTTAGTAAGCCTTCCACCAATTCTGATACTGCACTTTTCTTCATATAATCCAGTTTCTCTGATTATTTCTCAGCATATATTTTATCTTTCTTCCATGCCAAGGATGCATACAAAATGACAAAGTTGTCCAATATAATGGACCAATAATGCTTAAGGGAAGAATAAAATAAAGAAATAACCAACACATCAATAATTTTATATTTATTTCACAAAATTTGCTTTCTTACTTAATTTCAGTATATTTATTAATGTGTTATAATCAAATTTTCCATAATTGATGCTCTCAAAATGGTTATTAACTAATTTTTAAAACATTACTCTTTTTAAGAGTAGATAATAAGAATATGTATTCACCAAAATGTATACATTGGAAAAAACAAGAATCAAATAAATTTGTTTTAAATCGTTTCAAAAATCGTCAAAATCAATAAATAAGACAAAATAAAACTGAAAAATACAATGATCACCATTGTTTATTGTCATCAAGTCCATTCCTGTTCATGGTGATGCCACATGGACAGAGCAGACTTTCTCCTGAATTCTTTCAGGATTGTCTTTTCTGAAACAGCTCACCAGTCGCTCCAAATATCTCTAGTTGGATGTTTTAGTTACCCAGTGGTGCTGTAACAAAAGTATCACAAGTTGATGACTTTAGCAAACAGATATTTCTTTTCTCGTCATTTAGAAGGCAAGAAGCCCAAAGTCAGAAGGCCATCTGTCTTTAGTGGGATGCTTTCTGTCTCTGGTGGTTATGGGGGAAAGGCCTTGTCCCTTCTGAACTTTGACTCCTAGGCAATCTCCACGTGGCTTGACATCTCTTTTTCCATTGAATGGCTGCTAGTTTGTTTAATCTCTTTTTTTATTATCAGAGATTGATTCAAAACACACCCTTCCCGATGTCTGTCTCCATGACAAAGGCAACCAATTCCCAAATGGGATTATATTCACGAGCACAGAGCAGAAGATTTGCAGCACATATTTAGGGAGAAGATACAATTTATAAGATTCCACCCTATGCTCTCTAAAATTCATGCCCTTGGTACTTTCAAAACACATTCCAGCCTTTATTGGAAGAGTCTTACATTAATTGTAAGCCCAAAACCTCACCTTCTGAATCATCACATCAAATATTCTTGAGGCTTTAGGTATATTTCATCTGAGGCAATATACCTCTTCATCTGTTTTTCTGTAAAATATAGAATCCAAGTTCTCTCTTTCCAAAATGCAATGATGAAACAGGCACAAGGTACACATTTCCATTACGAATGGAAGAACTTGAGGAGAAGAAAAATGGCAGGTACCAAGCAAGTCCAAGGCTCAGCAAAACAAATTATATTCACTTTCAAGATTCCAAGATAACCCTCTGTCCTGAGACCACCTAGAGAAAATCAATGCCCTTAGGCTTTGTTGTCTGGATTTTAGGTGGAGTCGCTTCAGTCTTGGCCTCCAGCTGCCTTGCAGACTCACTGGGATGGCAACCCCATTCCCTTGTTCCATTCTCCTACTACAAGCTTTGGAATCTCAGTGATGGCTCCAAGCTTTGAGACCTAGATGCCCTTGCTAGCTGTACATCTTCTAACAGTTTTGCTGATCTCCAAGAGGCTAACGTAATGATCGTTTCCTTTTCTTGGGGAACAACAGATATAATGTCTCTGGCCTGTCCCCCTGCCTCTATAATTCCAAGAGCCAGATAAGATTCTTTGCTTTCCTTTCTTTGTCTTTTCTTCTCTATCTTAGTCAGTCTACATTGTTCTCTGGGGGTAGTGTTTAGATCCATAAATCTCAGGCTTAATCTCTTTAACAAAATATGCTGTGGTCACATGCTTTGTGAACATTCTAGAACAAATTCCACTTTCCTCCAAATATTTGAGCATAATTCCAACGAGCTTTTTGCACTCCATAAAAAGTATCACCCTTCCTGAATTGTCCACTAACATAGTCATTTCTTTTAAACTTCAAACATAATGTCCACATTTTTAGCAACCTTCTTTCATTGGTGCCACACGCATTCTCTAATATGAGAAAGTTTTTCTTTATATCTCTCCTCACTTTCCTCAGAGCTATCACTAGAATTGCCTTTGACAGCCACAATCCTACCAATTGCTCCTTTATGGCAATTTAGGCTTTATCTATTAGGCACTTTAAAACTCTTCCAACATCTACTCATTACTCAATTCCAAATCACTTCCATATTGTAGCTGCTTGTTAGAAAAGCACTCCCCCCTTTGAACCAAATCCTGTCTTAGCTATCTGGTGTTGCGATAACAGAAATATCACAAGTGGCTCACTTTAATGAACATAAATTTATTTTCTCACAATGTAGGAGGTAAGAAGTCCCGTATTCAGGGCTAGTTGCAGGGAAAGCGTTCACCCTCTTGTTGGAGCTGGAGAAAGGTCCTTGTCTCTTCCTGGTTTCTCTTCCTAGGAAACCTTCAGGTGGCCTGGCTTCTATGTCTCTTCTCCATCTTTGCTTCTCTTGCTCGCTTGCTTCACCTCTTTCACATCTCAATTGAGATTGACTCAAGCACTGCCTACACGAACCCTGTATATTACCAGAGCTAAAATAACCCATTCCGAAAGGGGATTATGTACACAAGCACAGAAGTTTGGATTTACAACACACGTTTTGGAGGAACCTAATTAAATCCATAACTTGGAATTGCAAGGTTTTGACTCGTAGTTAGCAGCCCCCTATTTTAGTAAACATTTTGGAACTAATGATACCTGAAACCAAACCCATTGCCTTGAAGTTGATGCCGAATCATAGTCATCCTATAGGACGAGGTAGAAGTGCCCCCTGTGAGTTTCCGAAACTGTAACTAGTCGTGGGAACAGAAAGCGCCATTTTTCTCCAATGGAGCAGCTGGTGGTTTGGAACGGCCTGTCATCAGCAGCCCAACATGTAAGCATTAAGCCACCAGGGCTCTTTTTGATAACTAAGCTAAATGTTTCAACCTCCTCCAAACCTCAGAACCCTTCATTATTCATTCTTTAAACTATAAATAATCTATGTCCTGTTCCTCTTTCTACATCCTTTCTCCGAATACTCATGAGGGCTACATTTCTGGCCTTTCTCTAACCCACGCCTCACCTTCTGCTGCCTTGTTTTGCTTGCTCCTGAAAAGCTACACTCTCTTTATTCTTTTTTTGTTTTTTTTGCTTCTCTCTCCTTTTTGTCTTTCTTTGTTTATGATTTGTCTTTCTATCACTGTTTCGAGCATGCTTAGAGGTTGCTCAGCAATCTTAGATCTTAAGAAATTTGGAAAGTCTTTAGCCATTATCTCAAAATTATTTCATGCTTCTCTTTGGGGAACTTCAGACATGATTAAGCAATAGCTATCTAATATGGATAATGTCTTAATATGTAAAACTTTCTTTTCTTTGTGTGCTAAATTTTCAATAGTTTCTGTTTCTTTGAACACAATCTTTTTCTGCAGATGTCAGTTCATAACTGAGTTTAAATTGAGTGATACTTCTCGATTTTGATGTCTTTTATCTACTTGTGTACATGTCTGGACATTTTTAGTTGGATATCAAACATTTTCACACATATTTATCAGTACACCCAGATTTCTATAATAACTCTTTATCTTTTTCAGCGAGTCAGAGTTCCAGCCACATTCAGTAATCATATACTACACAAAAGCTCAACTGTTTTTATGGCTTCTTTTATTTTGGGGGGGGGTGTTGTTTTATTAAATGATCACTTTATTGAGGGCTCTTACAACTCTTATTACAATCCATACATCTATTGTGTCAGGCATACTTGTGTACATATTACCATCATTTTTTCTAGACATTTACTTTCTATTGAGCACTTGATATCAGCTCCTCTTGATAGATTATAAATTGCTATTATTTTCATATCTCACACTGACCGCTGTCTCCCTTCCCCCATGGTTTCTGTTGTTCTTCCCTCTGAGGGGGTACGTGTGGTTATGTGCCAATTATTGCGATCAATTCCCCTTCCCTCCCTATTCTCCCCCCTATCCTTTTGGTATTGCTATTTCCATTCTTCTTCCTGGATTCCGTGTCATGAGCTTTATTTGTCTCTTCTATACCTGTGTGACTGCTCTGGTCCAGCCCAGAGTGAGAAGCAGTACTAGGGTCAGGACAGTGGGGGTGAGAAGACCTCAAGGAACCAGAGGAATATTGTG
>NW_022111373.1:105263352-105280059 GCF_000313985.2 Echinops telfairi
AGTTTGTTAGAACAAAGTATTCTTGTATTGAGGGAGGATACGAGCTGAGGCTCAAGATCCATCCCCAACATCAGTGTATTGCCTTTGAAATATATGTACATAAGCCAATACCTCTAGTTTTATGGATTAATGTATTTACATTAGTAAACATCTCTACTTATATCTCTATCTATAACTTTCCTTTCTGGAGCATTTCTCCATTTCCTTTGCCTCCTCCTGCCCCACCATCACATTCCCCCTTCTTCCACCTCTTAGTGCTTCCTCTCAGCTCAATTGCTGTTGTTCCAATACCAACAGGATCTCTACAACCTCCTTGCTGTTGGTTTTAATTCCCTAGTTGTTCCCCTGTCTATGACATTGCTTGTTCATCACACCCTTCCCCACCACCACCTTCTCCCCGCAAAAGCCTCTGGGGCTGTTGGTTCCATCACTTTCTCCCCGAGTTTGCTTCCCATGCCTGTCTTATATCAGTAGGCAAACCAACAACGTCATAGACCAAACAGAAAGAAAACAAAAGATTGAGTAAAGAAAAGGAAAAAAAGAAGAAGAAGAACAAACATACACAGTTCTAAATCTGTCCACTAGCATTTCTGACTCTCTCTCCCCCAGTCCTGGGGGAGTTCGGGGAGCTGCCCCTCCTAACCTGAAATCTATTTGGGGGGGCTCTTTAGGGTCTTTGTGGTTTGGCTTTGCTCCAGTTGCTGATCTGTTATGCTCCCTTCTTGGTTTGCCCCACTGTGGGGAGATTCAGACCACACTACCTTCTCACCGTGTGTCCCCATTATTGTCCTCTCTTGCAGTATGCTCCTGTAAGGGGACACTATGTCTTGAGTTGTCTGTGTCTTGGCAGCTCTGTGCAGGGACATCATCCTCCGGGTTTGGTGTGTCAATATGGGCTCTAGGCCGATTATCAACTTCTCTTTTTCCTTCTTGGCTTGCATCCGTGTGGGCATGGCATGTCGGCCCCTTTCCCCCACCTGAAGCTTTTGTGTTGTTCTCTGTTGCACATACTTCTAGGGCAGGGGTCAGTTTGGCTCTGGTTGGGGTCGGTCCTGTAGCACAATCTTTTCCTGCATTCCTCCACATGGTTATATAGCACTCATGGTTTGGTGCGCTGTGGTGGGGTCTGTATGCACATTCCCAATTCTGTGGAGACATAACCAATACTTTTCCCCTGAGTGGGTTAGTGCCCTGCACCCCCATGCCATCATCTCAGTTTCTGCCCCTCTCCCTTTTCCCCCTCCTCCTTCCCCACTTTCTCCTTTGTGTTGGATTTATATGTTCCTCCTTGGGCATGGTCTGACCTCCACCTGACTTTATGGCTTCTGTTTTAATGAGTCATTACCATCAAAAGGTATTCTCTACATAGTAAGAAGTAACACATAGATCATAAGAGTCCCAACACGAAATCCTGAATTTCATTTATCTTCTTGTTTATTTTATCTTTCGCTATTCTTATAAATACTTAAAAACCTTCTGATAGGAAATATTAAAGTACTTAGAAATATATTTATTAAATTGTTGACTACTTCTGTTTCACTGGTGAAAGAATACCTTTCTGTGATGTCATCTAATATTTTGTGAATCATGTAATTTTCCAGTCTAGCTTGTGTCTTGCGTTGCTACCGCTGACCTTCTCAGGTGATTATTGCCTATTTCTGTTGCGTTAAAACCAAAATAGCTTAAGGTCACAAGTCTCATTCACCCTTACACCTTTGAAAATTATAAGTCCTCTACAAATATTTATTAACTGATTAAAAAGTAGAGAAGTACCCCTACTGAAAATATCTCTATTTGCTGATCCACATTCATCCGTTCATTTCAAATTATGTTATTTTTATTGAGACATTTTTAATCCTGACTTGATTTGCTGCATTACTCCTTTGAACTGATCACATTGATAGGAACCAGCCACTGAAGTGACAATTTGATAGTGAATTTAAACTGTACTTACTTTCTCCTGCTTTCAGTGCCTCCAATTTTATATTCTAGATTATACAAAGCCATTTTTTAGAAAATGTGTCTGCTATTATTCTTCATAAAGACAGGAATTTTATATTAACAAACTGAATCCCATAGCTTGTGAATAGTAAATTCATGATAAAACTTGAACAATTTCCATAATTCATGTTTTTCTGTAGGGCTGCATTTCAATTGTTCACGAAAGTCAAGAAGATGAATGGGTACATAGGATTAACTGCTGAGGCCACATGGGATTCCAGTAGTTTTCCATTTTGACAGAGCTGCTCTCCCACTTGTACTTGTCTCATTGTTGCTTATTTCTTTAATTAGTAAATGTTTTTAATTTATTTAAAAAATTAAAAATTTATTATGAATTGGGAGTTAATACATATATCATAACATCCCACAGTTCAATCATGGCAAGCAGAATTGTACAGTTGTTACCACAATCAGTTTCTAAACATTCTTTTTCTTCCTGGACTTTTTGACATCATCTCCCTTTTAGCCCCTCCCCCCTCCCCTTGCTACTACTGTACCTCCCCTTCTCCCAAAAACTTTTGTTTTGCTTATTATAAAGCACACATTGATTTCTATTGTTTTTGAAAACTAGGTGGTGAGTATATTGTATTTTTTATAAATGCAAGAGGGTTTGTTTCTTTTAGGTTAATTTTATAGAGAAATTTTCTTCTATTGAATTTCAACTTTTGATCAACGCCACACTTTGATTAAGATTAGGCAAAAATACTAAGAGCTAACTATAAACTAATGAGACAAATGGCACAATTAGTCTCAAATCATTTAATTACTTCATACTTTTGTGGAATTTTTTTAATTTTGTGATAATTGCAGAATAAGAGATGAGTAAATTAAATGAGTACTATGAAATAAGCTTCATACTGTGAAGACTGCAGTCTCGGAAGCCTTATATGGCAATTCTACTCTAGCCTTTAGGGTCACGATGATTTAGAATTGACACCACAGCACACATTAACAACAAGGATGCAGGAACAGACAGGCACTTGATACTGTTTCCCTTTATTTTTAATAATTCATTATATTCAAATCATAAACTTCCCTTTTTATATTTAAAATGTACTATGTATACTGGTAATTGATTCAAAATAATGTGGATGGACATGAAGGTAATTTTGATGTGGCATTTTCCGTCCCTTTAAACTTTAAACATAATTATTGAACAACTGTCTTACATCTAAATATATAAATCTCTCGTTTGCAGGAAGTTGGAGTTTCAGCCACATCTGTAACCAGATAGTCCATACCAAATCTCAAAGACTTCTATAGCTCCCCCCCACAAACCCTACAATTTTCATTGCTCAATCATATTAAAAAGAGTTGTGCAATCAACCCCACAATCAATTTCAGAAGAGACTTATTTGCTCTACAGTAAGCAGCAACTGGGAGGTAATAAGGGTATCAACACCAAGTGTTGGTTTCCGTTTATCTCAATGAGACTGCAGATACACAGAAACAAACTGTGCTTTCATTGGCCGACGATAAGTGTACCAAGATCAAACCTCCTACTACCAAAGAGCCCAGTGCATGACAGAGTGGAACTACTCCATAGAATCTTCTTGGCCGTTTCTTACGGAATCTTTTTTAAAAATGTATCACTAGGTGGGAGGTAACAGGTGTATCGGATCATTCCATGGGCTGTTCTGCCCTGGTACTTCACGGTGGGCTCATCCAGCTCATCTCCAGATTGGCAAGAGCGCTGTGAAAGATGGTGCCATGTGTATCACGTTACCTTGTTTACGTCCCCCTTAATAGGTAGTCATTGTGAAAGCACTGACTATGGAACCAGCATAACCTGATGTTAATCCTGAATCTTCTACATCAACATGTGTGTGGCCTTGAGCGATACGCTTAACTTCATGTGACTCAGTATTCTCGTTATAAAAGGTGATGCACTCATTATAAAAAAGGGCTTCAAAAACTTCCTGGGGAAAAAAGTTATACTTTAATTCCATTTTTCCATAAACCTTTTGAAGCCCCCATGTATCTACTGCTTAGTTGATAAAATGAATATGTCTGACCTGATATTTGAAAAGGGCCTGCAATCATGCCTGGCCTACACTTTGTCAATAAGGCCAGGTGAGGTCAGGAACACTTTCCTTGATATATCTTTTCTTCTCTATAGATAAGAAAGCCAAGACACAGAAAAATTCAGCCAATATCCTTAGATTTGCATGACATGTGAGGGCCTGAACTTGGTGGAGGCCCTGGAAATGAGGGAGTGTCTGCCACAGACATCAACCAAGTCAGGCTTAGGAGTTATAAGTATGATTAATGCAATTCACAGGATTTATTTAAAATCAGGGAGTATACCACTTCTGAACATTTCTACAAGGAACAAGAAAGTTTAAAAAGTAAACTCCATCTGTTGTTTTTGGTTGAACCATAATGACAAGCTTCCAATGACTTTTATAAGTTGCCTTTTCAGAACCCCAAACTTGTAAAGCTTACATCATTTCAGCCATCACATCTCCAGCTTAGTATTAATATCCTGTTCAAATACGTTTCTTTGTTTCTTCTTATAGAATGCAATGGAATTAAGGAGGGTAACTATAAGCAAAAGGCTAGTTTTAAAGATCAATGTTCTGATCTTTATAATTTATATAAATAGTAAAGATCACTGTTCCATCCCTCAGCATGTGTCGTGGAAAGCTGTATGAATTTTCCCCCACGGCAATCTGTACAATCACAATCCACATTCCTACAAACGAATGCTTCTGTGAACTTAAAAAACAGCTCAGAATGTGCCTTCCCAGCAGTATGCGCTTCCATTTGGGAGAGAGCGAATATCTTTTAACCAAATCACTTAGTGAGCCCTTTTGTAAGCCTACACGCATGGCCTATGGGATAAAGGAGGTGTGTAGAAGAGTTTGCCTGTTTTTGTTTACTCCTTCTCGCTTGCATTGTGTAGTAGCAAATCCAGCCAAAGGAATCCTAATGAATTCAAAGACTGCTAAGAATAACGCTATTGTTGATGTTATGTAGAAGAAACCTCGCATTGTTTCAGCAATTAAATGCCTTTGGAATCAAGAATATTCAAGTTTGAGGAGAAAGCCAAAGCATCACAAGGCCTTCAGCACCCAGCCCCCACTGATGTACCTTATGGGTTCCCAAACACAGGCATCCAAGAGTATGTCCTATGTGGGAGAGAAGTAACCAAGGATCTGGTTGCTGACTCTTATCTGGGTGTCGTCTACTGAGAAAGGCAAATGGGGATTATGACTAACATGCTTTAAGTGTGAAGAACTAGGACTCCTCTTTATGCACGTTTGCACTGTTTAGAACATAACTCCCTGTGCAGATTCAGACAGCTCAGTGTTGCAAACAACTTTGCATTTTATTGTTCATTCTGATATAAAATTGAAGACTAGGATGTGCCTGATATAAAATTGAAGACTAAAATCTGATGGTATTTTCAATTGTTATATGCATGTGAAAATTGGACAATAAATAAGAAAGACTACAGAATCATTGATGCATTTGAATTATGGTACTCACATTGTGCATTTGAATTATGGTGCTCACAAATTTTAAAAAATACTGTGGGCTGTCAAAAGAACAAATAAATCTGTCCTGAAAGAAGTAGAGCCAGAATGCTCCTAAGAAGCAAGGGTAACAAACTTCTTCTAGTTTACTTTGGAGGTTATCAGAAGCAAGTAGCCCCTGGTAAAGGACATCATGTTCGGTAAAGTTGTAGAAGCAGTGGAAGAGCGGAAGACCCTCAGTTAGATGGATGGGCTCAAGTACAGGAACAATTACGAGGATGGCATAGGGCCAGGCTATGTTTCCTTCTGTTGTCTACACAGTAGCTAGGAACCAGAAACAATTTGGCTTCGCCTAATAATAGCCCTATACATGTGAAAGGCATCCTGTGAACTGTAAGAAGACATCAACCATAGCTTTACTTTCATAATAAGGCCAAAGAGTTTTAAATATGAAAACAATGAAAAGTGTGCATGTCCCTAATATGCAACGATGTCATGCCAGGAAGACCAGAAGAGAAAGTAAGGATAAGCATTTGAGGAGACATGCAGGCATCTTTGCTGATTGAATCTTCAATACAAAGAGCAAACTTTCCCAAAGATGTAGCTATGAAAATTAATTTGAGGGATTTTGAACATGAAACGTGAACATAAAAATGAAACAATATGCTAGAAATGATAGTAATCACAAATGTACTGCTGTTGCCATTGTTAGGTGTTATTGAGCAGGTTCCAACCCATAGTGACCCTACGCACAACATAAAGAAACTACACAGTCCTGTGCCATTCTAGCAATTGTTCCTGTGCCTGAGCCCATTGTTTCAGATAGGATGTCAATCCATCGCAATGAGGGACTTCCTCTTTGTTGCTGCCACTCCACTTTACCAAGCACGATATCCTTCTCCAGGGACTGGTGATAATGTTCTATGTCGCTGTGATAGGTAGGTTTATTGCGCCAACCTGGCCAATGAACATATGTGGGATTAATTGAAGGGTGGAGAGATAAATGGCTAGGTGAGCCTCGCCTTTATGGTCTCATGCTCTTTGATGATCGGACCAGTGTGCATCTGCCTCAGCTTGTTCTCTGCCTCAATTTGCAAGCTACACTACCTATGGGACACCTAACCCAGGGACTGTATCGCTGTAGTTTGAGGTCCCTTCAAGACCTGCTTTGCCACGCTACTGGAGTAAGTATACATTGCTTGAGCTGGGGACTGTCAGACCGCGTCATCTGGCTGACTGTTGGTGACCTGCCTTGCTGCTGGCTGCCTGTAACCTGATTGCCTGAATTGCTCTACAGAGGACTTAGCTTGCTGTCTGCTTCCTTTACTTGCACCCAGCAGCCCTCAAGACTTGAAGGACTGCCAGTGTATTAGCTGTCTCACGGAAGTGAGTTGCACTGGGCTATTTGTACTACTCTGTAGACTATTTAGCTGTTTTATTTCTTATGTTGTATATATCTATCTATATAAACATATATAAAATCATAAGTATCCTTGTTTTGTTTCTCTAGAGAAACCAGTCTAACATAGTCACCTTAATTATTTTTTCTCTTAGATTAATAAAACAACCTGACAACTATAGAAAGTCATTAATAAAAAGAAAACAAAATGGTTGTCACTAGAGATGAAGTTTGTTGTCCTATTAAAAAATGAAAAACACACTTTAATATAAAAATAACTCCAAATATATAAAAATAGAGAAATATATTCATAAATTATGCTATCAAGGACTAATCATAGCTAACCCTGTTGATAATTTGATTGGATGACCTGATTAATTTTGTTACCTGAAGGACATCAAGATCTTAATTGTTCATTTTCATAGGTATGGACTGAGGCCATGTAGTCTGATTTCCTAGTATGTTCCCATGTACTGCTACTGCTGCTTGTCCATACCTTGGTTCATAATTTTACAGAGCACACATGTGTATGAGTATTGTTCAATATAATTTTCCATGATGAGGGAAACCATCTATATTTTTTAATTGTATGATATGCCATACATGGCTAAACTATCGATTAATCAATGAAGGACTCTACATAATCTTTTAATCAGAAAATTATGCATTGTCTGCATGAACGCACTTCATATGTCTTTGAAATAACCAAGATCAGCCAGTTGTGGGACAATATCCACTGTGAATAGCTCAGGTGAAATTTGAAGTCCTGGAAGTTATTCACTGGGAAAGAATTCTAGAGGGTTTTGAATTTCACATGCTGAAAACTGAAAAGTAGTAAACAAGTCCTTAAGAAAAATGTTGCAGACTTTTGAAGGCAAAATAATCTGCTCCTTTTTCCATTGCTGTTGTTCTTGCTCTTTCCTCGGAGTGAACTAGCCACAAAGGCATATATACAATAGAAACAGGAGACGTCTGCAATCAGAATCCTAGTTTGCCAAAGAGATTCCAATTTCAGATAAGCTTTTACTCCATGATTGTTTCCAACAGGATAATGGCAACGTCACCGCCTGTTCTGAACCTTGTAACAAGTCATTTCTGAGCTACGTATGGTGACTTGACACCCAGATCTGAAAGTCATAAACTAATTTCTGGCTTTCTCCTAATATCCTTCCTCCTTATCCTGGCCTTGGGCAAGTCACTTCTTATCAAAATATTCAGCTCATGAATGTAAACATGAAAACAAAAAAACAAAGAGTGATATAAATATTCATTACCCAATAAGCATAATCATGGTTATATCAATAACAGTGACAAGATTAAGAATATTTTACCCTTGTAAATACTTTGAAGTATACCAAGTACTTGTACACTATGTACTTATTAATTTTGAGTTATGATAGCAAATAAGATGCCTAAGATAAAAAGTTTTCCAGGGTTTTTTTTCTGAATATGTTTCTAAAGAATATAATAACCCCAAGGCCCATCAGAGATGTACTTTGATGCTTCGTAGCTATCATCATCATTATCATCTTGACCATCATTATTAACTTTATCAGAGGGTAACTGAATTTTTATGAGTGTCAGTATGAAATAAGCAGACAAACCGTGCAGAATTCTGCTTCATATTGTCGATAGGTGATTTCAGTTAAATTGTTTGGTAATGACCGTGCACAGTTTTGGTCATTGGCCGTATCCTTGGGGGACACATTGGAGTTAGCAATGATGTCGTTCATTTGTGTGGCCATACAAGTGTTTGCATGGGTCTAGGCTTACTTTATTCTGAGATATTAAATGCTTTTTTTTTTTTTTAGTGGTAAAGTTTGTGTTATTTTCTTAACAAAGAGTCACAAAGTGAGCTTAAATAACTATGTTGCATAGTACTCCAGTTTTGTAATCTGCACACATAAGAAAAAATTAATAGGTGGGTCAAAATATCCTGTGTCAAGACTACTACTAGAATATAAAATTATGTTGCTATTAGATAATTTGTGGTCAGCAAGTCTATGTTATAGAGTACATGTGTTGACAAGGAAAGACCTTCATTTATATTTATAAGCTAAGATCCCTCAAAATATTCATCTATTGAATGCTATTTTTTAAACAAATTCATATAGAAACATGAAGACAAATATCTTCAAAAATATGCATTACAGTGATAAGAAAGATTTTTTACTTTATTTCTCCATATGCTTTTAGAGGGAGCCCTGGTGGCATAGTGGTTACATGTTGGGTTTTGTAGGAGAAACATGAGACTTTATACTCCTGAAAAGGGTTACAAACTGGGAAACCCACTGAGGCAGTTCTACGCTGTCCTGTAAGATTGTTATGAGTTCTGTTATCCATTCCAATGGCTACACAGAACTCACAGACACATTCACAATTAAAGGGTTTATTAAGGACATTAACAGGCTGTAATGCCATTGAGAAGTGCTCAGGATTTCATAGTTTATCAGGAGAGATTACAAAGTTACTGCAGGTCTGCTAATAAATGCCCAAGTGGGCAGCCATACTACCCCACTGGAAACTTCAAGCTGAAGGCATCCAATTCCATGAATCAAGTGTCCCACTCCAGTAAACCTCAGCTGGAAAGTACTCAGCTCTACTTCCATGGGTCAGCATGCCCATCTTCCCAATTCAATGCCCAAAGACATCCCACCTCGAAAGCCAGTCTTCTGCACACAAGCACTCAGCTTTACTTGCTTCGTGGGCTGAAAAGCCCATCACTCTTGTTCATACTGTGGCTCTTAGTTCTCCTATTGCTCCTCTGATGGGAGAGCAGTTATCTGGAAACAGGAGGTTCACTGCACAAGGATTTAAGGTCCAGACAATGAGCCCCACTCCTGGCTCTTGCTGGTAAGAGATCCCTCCTCTTGCTTATCAAAGAGCTCATTTTATACACAGCAGGAATGCAGTCCGGGAAATCCTATTCACCATTACTTACAGGTGAATCCTATCAGTCTCTCCCCCCACCTTCTTACCATGCAGGATAATGTCATTTGGTGGGAGGTAGTGACATTGCCTAGAATAACCATATTAAATAATTCATTGTCCCTGAAAATCCTATGAGTAATTCTATTCTTTCCTATAGGGTTCCTATGAGTCCTTATCAAGTTGATTACCGTGCATTTGATTTTAGTTTTGTCTAGGTATTAAGCATAATCTACTCTCTACTTAAGACCCCTGGTGGCATAGTAAGCTACATGCTACACTGCTAACCACAACGTCAGCAGTTCAAACCTACCAGCCACTCCTGGGGATAAAGATTTAAAGTCTCCAAATCCAAAGAAGCAGTTGCACTCTGTCGGATAAAATCTCTATGAATAATAATTGACTAGGTGGAAGTGAGGTACTCTGTACTTGGAGAATATTATATTTAAAATACATAATTCCTCTAGTCTAAAAGTGCTTGAAATCTGCCTCTCTATAGAAACTTTTCACTAAGCAACTATTTAACCATAATTCTATTAATAACCTATTGCTGAAAGTGAGAAGGACTTGAAGCACTTGCTGATGAAAATCAAGGATTTCAGTCTTCAGTGTGCATTACAACTCAATGAAAAGAAAACAAAAATCCTCACAAAAGGAACAATGAGAAAAGTGGAGAAAAGACTTAAAGGATTTCATCTTGCATGGGTGCACAATCAGTGTTCATGAAAGCAGTAGTCAATAAAGCAAATGACACATTGCTTTAAATCTGCTGTACAAGACCTCTTTAGACTGTTTAAAGCAAGGATGTTACTTTGAGGACTAACATAGGCTTAACAAAACCAATGATATTTTTGATCGCCTCATAATGTATATGAAAATTGAATATTGAATAAGGAAGAATGAAGAAGAATCAATGCATTTGAATTATGCTGCTGGTGAAGAAGATTGAAAATACCCTGCACTATCAAAAGAACAAACAAATAGATCTCAGAAGAAAGGCAGCCAAAGTGCTCCTTAGAGCAAGGATGGTGAGACTTTGTCTCACATATTTTGGACATGTTGTCAGGGGAGACCAGTCCCTGGAGAAGGACATCATTCTTGGTAAAGTGGACAAGCAGCAAAAAAAAAAGAGGAAGACCTTCAATAAGATGGATTGACACACTGGCTGCAATAATGAGCTCAAGCATGAGAATAATTATAGGGACGGCACAGGACCAGACAGCGTTTCATTCTGTTGTACTGAGGGTGGCTATGGGTCAGAACCAACTCAAAGGCACCTAACAACAACAAGTTAATTGTTGTTGTTCACTGTCATCATTTGGATGCTGACTCATAGTGATCCTAAAGGTCAGGATGGAACTGCTCCATGAATTTCTGAGCCCGTTACTGTCTACGAGAGTAGAAAACCCCATCTTTCTCCCACAGAGCAGCCAGTGGTTTCCAACTCCTGATCTTCTTGGTTACAGCCCAATGCATAACCACCACACAACAAGGCCTCAACAACCGCATACAAATATGAGGGTGATAGCATCTGATCTCCTCTAACTTTACGAGGGGAAGAAGAATCCAACTTGTCAGCTCTGCCTTCACTCTCCATCTTTCTTTACCAGTTCTGATACCAACCATCTTGTCCATGGCATTCTCTACTCATCTGTTGTATTTAATAACTCCTTACAATGGCCACTCCGGCTTGTAAGTGTGAGTTTGATTAGGGAAGTTCACAGGAGACAATTCAGGATCAGAGATGCTCAGGTCAACATTCTTCCCTGCTCAAGACAAGCTCTTCTCAGTTGTGTCTGCACACACACCTTTCTCTGATGCTTGGCTTCTCAGCCACTTCGATGGATCCTTTTTCTCTGCCCTGCTGGGTCAATGTTTTAAGGATCTTTTAGCAAGCCGTTCTACTGTAAGCCTCAGCCTGAAGTTACTCAGTTCTACTTCCATGGGTCAGCAACTCTATGGTTGTTCTAGGTGCCCTCAAGTCAATTCCAACTCATCGTGATCCTGTATACAACAGAATGATATGCTGCACACTACTGCATCCTCTTGACGATGATTCTTATGTGTAAGCCCACTACTCTAGCCACTGTCGTTTCCTCTCATTAAAGGTCTTCCTCATTTTCACAGACCCTCTACTTCACCACGTATGATGTCCTTTCTGGGGACACATCTCTTCTGAAAACACGATCAAAGTACAGGAGACAAACTCTTGCCAACCTTGCTTCTAAGGTGTATTTCTGTCTATAAGTCATGCAAGACAGATTTGTCTGTTCTCTTGGCAGTCCATGGCACTTTCAGGGTTCTTCTACAACTCCATAATTCAGATGCACCCATTGTTCTGCTGCCTTCTTTATTCATTATTCAAGCAAACAGCTTCTCCAATTAAGTGTCTTAAAGCAGTTCCCTCAGCAAGTGAGCCTCTGGCGTGAAGGCATTCAGCTTCATTCCCTTTGTGAGTTGGACTCCCGCTGCTCTGTCTTGGCTCTTGTTTTTGATTCTGTTATTGCCGCTTCCCTCCTGTTTCTCTGAAGTTACAGCTTTTTGTACTTGTTCAAAGAGGTTCACGGGGCAGGGACCATGAGGTCTGAAGATCATGACTTGCTCCTGACTCCTTTTTCTTAATCTTAATGGGATTCTTCAACTCCTATGATGGCTCATTTTATATCCAGCAGTCTGGCAATACTGACCAGTGCTCTCCTTATACTAACAAGTTTTTAGAATCTCAATTAACCCTGTTAACAATTACTGATAACAGAATCATATAATCCTATCAATATCTTTCCCCACCTACTCATACCCAGACTCATAAAAAAGAAAAAGTACACCAAATCTGTATTTGTGTTTGGTGGGAGTTACAAATATTTGGGTTATGAGAGTCATATCAAGTAACTCATCACACAATGCAACTTCATATTTTTTTATGTCACAACTGGAGTTCTTGTTAAAAAAGAACCTCATCCTTCAATTCTTGTTAACACAACTAACGAGGTTACCATGGACATTTAAAGTGGAGAGAGCAAGGACCTCATTTTTCAATTAAGCTTTTCTAATACAATAAAATGGTCAGGGATACAAAAATGTGTTCTTTAAAGTTTAAAGATTACTTAACATCAGATATAACCCTTACAAAAGCACTTCTCAGAGAAGGGGGAGCTTTATCCCATGATGTTTGAAATGAAAGAGTTTGACTGTTTGTTTACTTCTTTATGGAAACAAAATGGCACTGAGAGAATATATGAGGCAATTTAGCAACTGACAATTGGAAAATTAGGCAATTTAACAGTTTGAATCTCTAACTACTTCTTCTGGAGAATAATTTATCCTGCCTGCTTTGTAAAACACTGAGAACTTATTTGGTCATCAAAGTTAGTGAGTGAGCAGAAGCTGTAATAGACATTTCAATTCAATCCAGAAAATCCTCGTGGGCAATTACTTTGCTTCGCCATCTGTGAACCCATGATATGTAGTGCTGGCGTTCAAGCCAGAGTTCTCATATGAAAAGCCGTCTTTTAGAAAGTCCTAACTCTGTGACACTGGACACATTATACAACTTCTCTGTGTCTTCACTCTTTCAGGTATCAAATGGGGATTTTGAATTACTGCATAGAGTTTGGTAAGTTAGAACTATGAAGTCCCACGCATATTCTACCAAGCCGATTCAGACAATGGCACCGTCTGAAGTGCAAATCGTATATCTTAAGGCCTCTCAGCTGAAGAGGTGATTTATAGATCTCATTAGATTAAAATGCAATTTGGAATATCTCATTAGTCACACACGGATTTTTAAAAATTTAAGAACACCAAAAATCACTCTCATACTTAGTCAAAGAAATGGCAATATTTATCAATTGTGTTGTGATATGTCAGAGATTATATTTGTATAGCCATTTGATAAAGATAATTAAAATAGTTAATTTTATCATTGGATCTGAAAACCCAGCATGGAATCACTAGGAAACTTTTGGAGGTATAAAAGGAGATTTTATTTTTCTCTGACACATTTTTCTTTGAAACATTTGAAACATTTGCAAGGGAATGTTTCTTCACTGTTCTTTACAGACTTCTTGAGTAGATTCTATAGTGCTCTGATAAGTTTAATTTTAAAATTGCATTGCTCTCTAGCCAAATTTGAAGCCTCAAGTTCATGTGCCGATTATTGCAATCATTTTTTCCTCCTCAGCATGCTTATAGATTGGAGCGGAGAGGACCTGCATGATGAGAAGGGCTCTTCCTAACCCCACCTTCCTTCCAATTCTGAGCCCTTTCTCTGCAGTGCTTTAAAAGATGGGGCCGGTGTTAAAGGGAGAAATGCCTTTTTCTTTAACCAGTGCTGGTATAGCACTCTGCCTTTTGTGACTTTCTATAAACCTTATCTGGCTGTTTACGTTTTTTAGTGGTAGGAATGTCAGTAGTTCTCTCATGGAGGTCCTTGATGGGCCTGCCAGGTGCTACAACTCTCTCATTTATGTTGTTACTAACTGGACCTTCATCCCTAACACGCAGTGGATATTCAAGTGTTGTCTCTTTCCTATGCACAAGAGGAAAATCATCAAGTTGGCTAAGTTAAAAAGAAATGAAAAAAAAAAAGTCCTCCCAGGAGATGAGTTGTTGATCTCCTCTTCTTTTGTATACCCCAGATATCTTCTATTGAAGCCCATTTGGTTTTTCAGAAAGAGAGGAAAAGAAAATGAAAATATATTCTCTCAGATGAAAGACCCGGCATTCCTGGCATCCCCTGGATTTTCTGAAGGGAGAGATGGGTAGAAAAGCAATTAAGAGGCAATGCGACCATGAAACAGACAGAGGTACCGTGCCACAAACTATGAGACCATGAGACTGAGCAAAGGCTGGCTTCCTTGTCAACAGGAGCAGACGCCACAGGATCATGTGGCTGCGAAGCTAAGGATTAGAGGGGAACTTGGTTTCTGGCTGAGGAGCGGTATTGCTGTGGACCAGTAATTGTGTCCTTAATGTTTTCTGACCGTGACTTCTAGAAACCTGTTAACTGCCTAATAATATGCCCCTGTGAATGTGATTATTGTCTCTGAATTCTGTGTAGCCATTACAATGAATTATCAAACATGGCATAAAAGTAGAGTGAGCTGAGAAGAACATTTGAAAGAGAAGGTGGAGACTTGTCTGACCTCTGTTTGTGACAATTGGCCATGTTTGTGGAGAATTGGATTCTCCTCCTTTGTATAGTGAGAGAAGGCCAGATGTGACTTCCACCTATTGCAGCAACAGGGATTGGAACCCTATGAAGCTTGGATTTGGTAATGACAATTAAAAAAAAGAATTAATCAAAACAAACAAGGGTGATCGTAGATTTTGGTAATTAGCTTTACATGCAATATTCAGTTGACATACCTTGCATGCTAACATTGAGAAGGACTTGAAGCATTTACTGATGACGATCAAGGATTTCACCTTTGAATATGTATTACAACTCCATGTAAAGAAGATCCAAACCCTAACAAATGGAACAGTAGGAAACATCACAAAACAGAAAAGACTGACGTTGGCAAGGATTTCATCTTGGTTGGATCCACAATCAATGCTCATAGAAGCAGCAGTCAAGAGATCAAAAGTACATCACATTGGCTAAATCAGCTCACAAGACCTCTTTAAAGTATTGAAAAGAAAGGATGTTAGTTTGAGGACTAATGTGCACCTGACTCAAGCCATAGTATTTTCAATCTCTTCATATGTATGTGAAAGTTGGACGTTCAATAATGAAGACCAAAGAACCAGTGCTTTTGAACTATGGTATTGATGATGCATTTTGAGCCTGCATGGACTGTCAAAAGAACAAGAGGTCTGTCTTGCAAGAGGTCCAGCCATAATTCTCCTTGGCGCAAAGATGGCTAGAATCCTTTCTCACATACATGGGACAGGCTGTCAGGAAAGATCAGTCTGTAGAAAAGGACAACATGCTCAGTACAGAGGCAGGGCATCAAAGAAGAGGACAACCATGAACCAGATGCATTGACACAGTATCTGTATTAATGGGGTCAAACCTCAGAACAACTCTGAGGATGGCACTGTACCGGGCAGTGTTTCATTTTGTTTACAGACGGTTGCTATGATTACTGGCTCCAAGGCACCTAACAGAACAACAGAACACAAAGGATAAATCAGAAAGCAAACATATTGTCATCGAGTCAGGGCCAACTCAGGAAAGGGCAGAACTGTCCTTGAGCACTGCCGAGACTAAGTCTTTACCAGAGTAGAAAGCCCCATCTTTCTCCTGCACATGAAGGATAGACGAGAATAAATTAGTGCTGAGCCTTACAGTTTGTATTTGAATAACTAGTGGACCAAAGTATGAAACTGTGTGTAAATAAACTTATGTGGAGAAAGGAACAAGAGTAGAATGATAAAAGAAGTAATAGTTTCCATTTTCTCTACACTTTAAAAACACTAGAAATTTTCCTTTAACAATTAGAGGCTATAATATTTCAAAAGTAAAAAGTCATTTTACATATGTACTATAAATTTAATCCATTGAAACATGCCCTATTCTCTTGGAAGATCGCAAGTGCAATACCAATTAACTCATTAACAGCTCTCTACAAGTACTCCATGTAAGTCGTGGTGGTTTAATGAGTTACAAGCTGAGGCTAACCACTTTATCAGCAGGTACAATCCTCCAATGCTCCAAAGGAAGAGGACGCACTTTCTTCTCTTATAAGGATTTACAACCTTGAAAACCCCAAACGATAATACTCCTTTGCCATATAGGGTTACTATGAGTCTGAATTGACTGGATGGCTGTTTGGACATATATTTCATAGGCTAAATGATCAAAACTAGGGACAAGACATTAGTGTTGACTGCTCTTAACATCCAAAGTCCACATTTCCCACAATTTTCTGTCATTTTTTTATTGACAGAATGAAG
>NW_022111373.1:105296495-105297866 GCF_000313985.2 Echinops telfairi
TCAGTGATTTTGTTTTTATTGTGTACCCATCACCACTATCAATTTTAGAACATTTCATTACACTTTAAAAGTAAGTCCCATACCAATCAGGTGCCATTCCTTAGTCCCGCAACTCCCCTGCATAGGCAATCAGCAGGTACTTTCTGCTCTACAAATTTGCCGATTTTCAGCTTTTCTACATCTTGCATTTACCATAGTGAAGTACTTCTTTTTCAATTTAAAGAAATTCTTATGTGTTTTATTAGCTGTAGTGTAGTGAAAAGTTTCCTACTATCCCAGACAATGCCCTAAAGCATGTATTTTCACATGGCAGATGGCATACAATGAAACTGATTGGTTAATGAACTTTCTATTATCCCATCCATGGTCAGTTAGAGCATCCCTGTGTTAGGAAACCACACAAGCAACACAAAGGGTTGTCTTTGTGTTTTCTTATATATTAGCCAGTATAAAACATATTTGAGGTAAAACAAATAATAATTTGACTCCTTTTTTTGTTTTTTGGGGGGTTATTTTTTATACTTTATTATTAGTAATGTTCACCACTTATAATATCGTAGTGTGTAATTTGCTGATGTTATTATTCTTATATATTTACTTACAGATGTTCAGTTTTATGATTAACTAACCCAAACACCAAAATCAATGGGAAGCATTAAGACCTTACTACAGAAGATATGAAGGGCAAAAAATAACTATATAAAACTCCCTGTAATTGTCTGATAAGAGTCACCATCCCCAGTCCCAGGGTTAATCCAAATGACCCAGAACATTCCACAAGTAGTTACATCTACCAACTCTTCATCATGGAAGTAATGTTACTGTTTGTGGATGCTTTATGTAGGTGTATGTGTAATGAAATATGAGGGTAAGTAATAGAGCAGAAAGTGAAGTCACTATACCAAAAAGAACTAATGGATATTCAACCATTTCAAGAGGTAGTATATTATCAAGAACCAATGATACTGAAGGAAGAAATCGAAGCTTCACTAAAGACAATAGCCAAAAATGGACTCCAGGAATTAGAATTCCAATTGAAATGGTTCAACAAGGTGGTGAAGTACTTGGGACATTTACTGCTCTAAACCAAGAAATTTAGAAGTGACTACCTGGCAAAGTGACAGGAAGGGATTGAAATTGTCAAACACTATCGCTGATATCATGTACAAGTAACATTTTCCCAAAGATCACCCAACAAGGGTTGCAACAATACATTGACAAGGAGCTTCCGGAAAATCAGGCTGGATTTAGAAGAGGAAGTGGAATAAAGGATATCATTGCTGATGTCAGATGGATCTGGCTGAAATCAGAGAATACCAGAAAGATGTTTTCTTATGTTTCACTGACTATGCATAGGCATTCAACTGTGTG
>NW_022111373.1:105299572-105300399 GCF_000313985.2 Echinops telfairi
TTTGACAAAAATGGCTGCCACAATTGGCTCAAACATGAGAACAATTGTGATGATGTTGAAAAATCTTGATTTATTTCCATCTGGAGCACACAGGGTCACTATCAGTCAGATGAGAGGAACACCTAAAATCAATAGGAAAGCATTGCTACTAGCATTTCAGATTCCAGTTTATTATACATGCACGAGTGTACTCCAAACAAAACGTGTTTCAGCATGTCTTTGTTATTAAAGGTGGCTGCAGGCAAGTTCCCCGAGCAGCACACTTGTCTTAGTCTCATTAGGATGTCTCATAAAGTCAGTCAGAACAGTGGCTTGCGGACATATCTACTGAGTAGTTAAATTCAAAACAGAAATGAATTCAGAAAGTTATAACAATTGTTTTTGTGGATTCAAAAGGGTTGATCTTGATAGATTTTCCAAAGGACATAAAACAAACATGGGGTCTTAAGTTGAAAGTTTAAGAAAATTGAAAATGCCATTGGTAAGAAAAAGGGCAGTGAATTCATGCAGAGGAAGGACTGTCCTTTGAGAATTTGGTTGGTAAATCTCCATCTACCCTGGAGCTCAAACCTTGTCCCTCCAGACTTCATTTTGTTTCCTAAACCCAAAGAGCATTGAAAAGGAACATAATGAGATGCCCTAACTTATATTTGGATATGATGTCAATCAACAAGTGTAAAATTTCTTGGGGAAAATTTGGAGAGATAGAAACACTACCTTCAGAAATGTATAGACCTAATAGCTTTACATTTTGTGGTAGATATATAATCGTTTGTCAATTTAAGGATTTAGAGTGTAGGGCTGGAGTCTAGCTTGTCAATTATATC
>NW_022111373.1:105302247-105303528 GCF_000313985.2 Echinops telfairi
AAACTATATTCCGGCCCTCCAATGGTTCTCAGGGACAGTGAACTGGCTCCCTGTTGAAAATGTTTGAGGACCCATGCTCTAAAAGGTAATTTGGAGCAGATGTTAGTTAGGATAAGGTTAGTTAGAATTAATTGTGACAGAAAACTGAAGTGAACATGGGCTGAAATGGATACATAACTAACCCTAAAAAGCCCCCATGGTACAGTGGTCAAAAGGCCTGACTGTCACAAAGTCCGCAGTGCAAACCCACTGGCCACTGCACAGAAGAAGAATGTGGGTCCACAAAAATCGACAGTCCTGCAAACCACGTGGGGCATTCCACTTTGTCCTATAGCATCACTGTGAGTAGAAACCACCTGAAGGCAGCAGGTCTGGCTTTATTGAGGTTTAAAAACCTCAAGGCTCTGGAATCAGACAGTACATTTAACTTTGAGGTATTTTTCATTTAAAAGGCACAAGCTTTTCCCAGCTTTTAACTGATTCATTCCTTGGTATGGTCATCTGCATTACCCAAATTGCTATTTTCCCTAATTTACGTACACTTTTACATTCCAGGCAACACAAATCAAGATGGCAAAGGAATAAACCAAACTATGACTTAGCACACTTTGAAAAAGTTGAACATTGTAATTTCACTTCCATATTGGAGTTCAATATGGCCATACTTGGTTTCAAGGTGTGGTAGTTGCATGATTTCACGTCAACTAGATAAAAGAATGAAGGGCTGGAATCTAGCCTTTCATTCAGGTCACAGCCTGATGATCCCTCCTTGTGAGCATGGCCTTCTCATGGGAATTCTGGGAACACACTCTCCCTCTCTCGCTGTCTACTACATCCTCCCGTTGATAAGCGACATGGAGCCATGCTGACTGCAGACAAAGACCTGGAGATAAGCCCACTGCTGTTGGATCCACAGGACTTTCCTCCCACCAGTCTGTGGTCATCCTGCATTCAGCATCATTGCATGTACTGCGTGAGTCGGAAGAGCAATTCATGGCCTAGTATCGGACATAAGGACTTGATCTGGACTGGGTTGAGATGTTTTATTGATGCATAATTACTTCTTGATATAAAGTTCTCTCTTACACCTAGATGAATGTCAAATAGAATTTGTTTCTCTAGTCAATCTGGTCTAACACACAAGGACACCTGTAAAATGAAGTATATACTGGGTAAATATATATATGCAATTAATATTCTGAGGTTCAGTTAGAAAGAACAGTAAAGATTATGTATATTGAGTCCCTTCTCATAGAGTAGACATAGAGAAATAAATTAAAC
>NW_022111373.1:105303901-105308381 GCF_000313985.2 Echinops telfairi
AATGGCTTTCTGAGGTGAACTGATGGTAGAGTGGTTACTTGTTGAGATACCAACTGCAGGGACAGCAGTTCGAAATAACCAGACATTCCATGGGAGAAAGATGGGGCTTTCGACTTCTGTAAAGAGTCTCAGAAACTCACAGAGGCGGTTCCACCCTGCGCAATAGAGTTGCTATGGGTTAACATCTACTCCATCCAGGGCCATGAGAGGACCAGCACCATGATTACTTTTAAACATTAAAGATAGATCATCATAAAGAGAATCTTTTAGCGACAAAATACTTGGCCTCCACCTACACACCCGTCCATTCTAAGTTACTTATCTGGATTGAGCTGAAGAAAAATGTCTGGCATTTTTGGTTGTTTTAGTCCACACAAAAAATCTTGACTACCCTTTTCTCAGCTTGCTAAAACTGGAAAATAATTCAAATGTCAAACATGAATGTTATAAGGAGCCCTCTGACCTTTTAACTTTTTTGTATTTAATTTGGAGATAGTTATTTCCAATGTCTTACACTTGGCTGTGCATGAATTCTTTATTGATTAAAAAATAAGCTATTGTGCATACTGGGGTAACTTTTGAAGACTTGTGTTGTCAAAAAGTTTGAAACTTGATATATATAGTACAGTTATTGCATTATAATCCTTGAAATCCATAAAACTTGTAATAACATTTCTAAGGAAATCAGACATTACCAGAATCACAACATGAAGCTATGCAAACAAACAGAATAGGTCCGATAAAGAAACCACTTCCAAAAGAGCTGCAACTGGGGAAGAGGGACCGTCACAGCAATGACAGTCATAGTTGGTAGAAGTTTGCCTGAATGAAAATCCCTAATTTTCTACATGTCTTTGCATGAAAAATATTCTCTAGATGTAATAACAAAAAATTGTTAGGTTTTTGTTTTAAATTTCGACCCACTTTCTCAATTTTTTCAAGTAAAAACCAGGTTGAAAGAGCAGCATTATTTCATGGAGAGAAATCACTCCTGTCCTGATGTTGATACAGGGCTCAAAAGCTGTAAAGCTGAGGCTATTAGATTATGTCAGATTTTTCTATTGGAAATCTTAAAATATGGGGATCTGAGTTATGCCTTAATATTTAAAATAAAAATCCACTAGGATGATTATTATGATGAAAATAAAATATCAAATTTATATTGTGCATAAAGATATCTAATCAAATAACTTGCTATTAAAATTTTAAATTCCAAAATGTTCTCAGTAAATGGACAATAGCTGTGTGACGCTGAGTGGCATGATATAGGCTTTAAACTCACAATCTTAATGAGATATGTTATAAAATCTTGCGTCTGAGAAGGTTATAATTAATTATATCAAAATAGCTAACTTTTTGGGCAGAATCCCGTTATCTACTATTTTCCTATTCTCAATGATGTGATTATTTTCCAAAGCAAATTATTTATAAGTCAATTTTACTTTAAGGAAATTCTTAACCTCATGAGTTACAACATATTTTAAACACCAAGTTACTGGTGTTATACACATGGTTTCCTTTATAACCTATGTTTGGATCGCTCTGGTACTGGCATTCTAGTTTTAGCCATTCCTATGCTAGATATTGAAAGCTGTGTTAGTCCGGGTTGACTACAGAAACAAATCCAGTGACACTCATATGATAGCACTTTATATTAATGAATTGTATACAAGGGTGTAAACCCCCCCCAAAAAAAACCCAACATAATTGCGCTGGATTTCATGTACAGAAAAATCATACAAAACACAAACTGGAAGGAAAGGGAAAAAACCAATAATGACCAAACTAAACAGGAAAACCCTCAATAGAAAAGAAAACAGAAAATGTTAAAAGCTGAAACAAGTTTAAAATCGTTTAAAGGGAGATCAAAATATAAGGTATTGTATTTTAACCTATCTGCATCTACTGTAATCAGCTTTACAATGCTCTCTGTCTGATAGAAAGCTATTCACATCCCTCAACTATATTCAGAAGGAATGTACCAAAGGCTTCAACTGCTGAACCCTGTGAATGGATTTTGGGCTTCCACTGTCGTCTACAGCCTTCGGCAAATCACATATTCACAATTTACACTCTGATACCATTGCCTCCTTAAGATTTGGATTTTATTGTTTACAATACTTGGGTCACACAGGCTGGTGTGCTTCTTCTACGGGGACTTCTTTGGTGCCTCACTTATAAGACGTCTTGTTTGAACACACGCCTTTAAAACAGATGATATTGTTTTTGATAGCCAGGTATCATCTGGTCTCTTGACCACACTTTGCTTTGCCATTCATATCTTCAGTGATCTCTTCATGAGCTGAGTGTTGAGTAGGGCCACGTTATATTAACTAATAGTACTTAGATTATGGATATAATTGTGAGCTGACAATTCATTCATATATCTATGGTTATATATGTCTCTAGGTCACTTTAGCAACATCACCATCATTTTACAATACAGAACATTACAAATCATGCTCCTTGGGGCATAAAGTAATCTAATTGAAAGTGTAACTAATGAAGCAAATGCTATAGAATATAAATCATTGTTGAGAAAAGGAAATGATATAAGTATAAGCCAGGTCCAGATTAAATTATCTGATGTATTGACTTGTATAGATTAAACTCTTAAATGACTATACATTATTTGCATGAGTAGGACATGGTGATAGAGGAAACTTTCAATGTCATTCATGCATAACCATGTCTAGCAGACTAACACATGTCATAAGAAAGCAAGGAGAGTATTAAAGAGTAAATATATGGTCACTATCATTGGCCACCCAAAAAGCAAGAGATCCAACCAAATCTAACCACCACCAATTCCATCACATTGGGATAACAGTCATGGGTTTCTCCATACTCTAGAGTCTCGAGTCTAGAGCGTTTCAGCCTGAAGACCACAATAAAATGCTGGTTCCTTAAATCTGCTAGAGATGAATTTGAGGTAAAGTCCAGTTCACTTTGTGCAGTTTCCATATCAAATCCTCCGACTATGGCCTCATGACGGCTGTTGCATGCCTTGAAGAACAATCTAGAGTCCCAGTAGTTTCAGCACATGGCTTGGGCTACCAATGACTGGATAGAAACCAGGTCAAAAGTGTCTAATTCGGAACATAGTACAGAAATATTCTCTCCTTTGGTTTGAAATAAATATTGCTAAGCATATTTTCCCAATGCGTGGTAGCTCCAACTGGTTTACCCATCAAGAGAAGTGTAATCACCTTCTCAGAGACATATACATCCCCATCTTGACTTGAATTTCCCGTAAGATGCTTTATCATTCTAGTGTGAGTGTTTATTGATTTAGGGGTGATTAAACAGTTGCCATACAATTTTGTTTGGCAACAACTGAATAGATTTCACTCTCTTCCCCCACCTTGAGAAATGTACTCCAGCCGAGTTGAGGTTTTCTCTTAAAGGTGGTTTGTAAGATGTATAGGAGAAAAACTGACAAAGAAATTGGTACATATGCACAATGCAATACTTTGCAACCCTAAAAAAAAAAAAAACCAGCTATAAAATCATGAAAAACCTTATGACTTGAATGCAACTGGAAACCATTTTACTGAGGGGATTTTTGTGTTGGATGGCATCAAGTCAGCTTCAACTCATAGAGACCCTATGCCCAACAGGACACAACACTGCCTGGCCCTGCACTGTCCTTCATTGATCATGGTGCTACCTATTGGTCCAGTTGAGAAGATTTGGGTCATCTTGGTATTGTGACGTCATCCAAACTGAAGGCTGCAATCTTGATTGTTATCAGAAAGTGCTTTAAGTCATCCTAGCTTTCATCAGGCAAAGTTGTGTCATCTGCATAACACAGGTAGTTAATAAGCATACCTCCAATCTGCTGCCACTTTCTTAATATATGCTATCTTCTCCGATGATTTGCTCAGCATGCAGGTTGAATAAGCATGGCAGGGTTATAGTGAATAAGTACAACCCTGAAGCACACCTTTCCTGATTTTAAACCAGGAAGTGTCCCCTTGTTCTTTCCTCATAAGTGCCTCTTGATCCATGTACAAGTTCTGCAGGAGCACAACGAAGTGTTCTGGAAGTCCCGTTCTTCACAAGGTTATCCATCGTTTGTTATGGTCCACACAAGTAATGCCTTTGCATAGTCAATAAAAAACAATAAACATCGTTTTGGCATTCTCTGCTTTCAAATATCTATCTGACATCAGCAATGATATCCCTTGTTCCCTATCTCTTAATCCTGAAGCTCTGGGAACTCCCTGCAATGTTGGGTGCCGCTTGGATGATCTTGAGCAAAAATTTACTTGCATGTAACATTGTTCTTTAATTTGAGCATTCTATTGGGTCACCTTTCTTTAGTATGGGTCCAAATATGGATCTCTTTCAGTCAGTTGTCCAAGTAGCATTCTTCCAAATTCCCTAGCATAGATGAGGAAGTACTTCCATTACTACCCTGGCTTGTGGAAACATTTCAATTGGTATTTCATCAATTCCTGTAACCAAGTTTTGGTTA
>NW_022111373.1:105309901-105311567 GCF_000313985.2 Echinops telfairi
AGAATCATGTTCTAGACAAATGGGCACACACCTTAACTACCACAAGACTCCAATCGGTTTCCTTTTAAAAGTTATTTTAGTTTGGGGAACAAAAAGAATGAAGAGGAAATACGAGGGTTTTAGGATGGATGGGGTATGTTTCCCAACAAAAAATTCAAGAAATGAACAAATAATTTGTTAGTGGACGAAAATTTCTCTGTGTGATTTCTTTGTCTTTTTTCCTCCAAAGCAGTTGTCCATTTTCTTAAAACGTTTTCATAATGGGCCCCCATGGGCTTTATGTGTCCTAGAAAACCACCAATGTTGTCTCTTTCGAGTCCCCAAAATCCAATCACCAAAACCATCTGAGCTTACTTCTCCATCTTGAATTTAACAGAACCAGTAAATTCCCTTAGAAGCACTTGTTGTGGCTGTATATCGCTTTCTAGATTGTATAAGTAAATCTAAGACCCAAGTTTAAAATTGCCCCATAAAATTATCTTCATTAGGCTTATTTTCACTTAAAATTCTAATGGAAAAATTGGCTCTCTGAGATAACTGATCTTTTACAATTTGACATCTATCATGCCACAAACTTACTGAGGTGAAGATGTTCACTTAAATTTGAAAATTCTACAAGATGTGAGATCCCAATTTAAGTAGCTATCACAACAATAATCATTCTATTATCATCATCCACCATTTTCTGGACTTGACCCATTTGTCAGGATTGATACTTTTCCTTCATCTTCAAAGTCTTGCGGATCTTCATTAAAATGTTTACATCTATATTAATGAAGAACATTTATCTGTTCTCTCTCTCTCTCTCCCTCTCTCTCTCTCTCTCTTTCTCTTTTGTAGCCTTGGTATCAGGGTTATGCTGCCTCCATAAAATCCATTAAGGGATCTGCTTCCTTTCCTATATTCTGAAATAGTTTAGAAAAATAGAAACTGACTTGTCTTTGAATGTTTGCTAGGATTCCCCAATTTAAACACTAGGGATTTTATTGTTGTTGATAAGAGTATTTTTAATATTATTTTTAATTTCTTTAGTCATGGCTCCATTTAGATTTTCTACCTATATGTGTTTAAACACACAATAGTGTGGCATCAGGATTGAAGGAAGGCTTATGAACAAACTGGTATGCAGATGATACAACCTTGTTTGCTGAAAATGAGGAGGACTTGAAGTACTTGCTGATGAAGCTCAAGGATTGCAGCCATCACTATGGATTACAACTCAATGTAAGGAAGCTCAAAATCCTCACAACTGGACCAATAAATTACATCATGATAAATGGAGAAACATTTGAAGTTGCCAGACTTCGTCTTACTTGGATCCGCAGTCATTTCTCATGGATACAGCAAGTCAAAAGATCAGAAGATGCATGGCATTAGGCAAATCTACTGAGCAAGAGTTCTTTGGAGTATGTATTGAGGAGCAAGGATGTGACTTTGAGGACTAAACTACACCCAAGCCATGGTATTCTCAATTGCCTCGTATACATGGGAAGGTTGGACATTGAATAAGGACAACTATAGAAGAATCAATGCTTTGAATTGTGGTTCTGCAGAAGAATATTGAAAGTACCATGAACTGCTAAAAAGACAAACTGATCTGTGTTAAAAAGAAGAAAGGCCAGAGTGCTCTTTAGAGGCAAGGTTGGTGAGATTTCGTCTTACATAC
>NW_022111373.1:105316210-105317727 GCF_000313985.2 Echinops telfairi
ATTTCCTGTGGGTGAGCCTGCTGGCTTTTGAAATACCAGTGAGAGGCTTCCAGCATCACAGCAACACACAAGCCATCACAGTACAACAAATTGACATACACATTTGTTATAGAGTTTAATAAATGCTTATTTGTTTCTTTTGATTTCTTTTCTGATATCTTATAATACAGATTTTCTTTTTCTCTCATTTGTTATTCTGTTTATTTGTTAGTGCGGATTTTTACTGAGTTTTAAAAAAAACTGTTTTCTTCTTCATTTTAGTGAATAGATTTATAGATTTTATTTCTGGTTACCATGCAGGTTTTCTTTATCCTAAAAGAAATTAAAGATTTATTTTGAAATCACGTTCAGTCTTCTCCTTCTGGACATTCTGGGGAAAAACACCATTTTTTCTTCTTTTAGTTTTGAAGTTGTCATCATGCATAGCTTAACACTTCTAGTGTTCAGTCTTGCAATCATTTACTTCTATGAAGCCTGTACCTAGGTTGGTGTGATAGTTAGGCTTTTTGTCTACTTGGGTGGGCCAGGACCCACCTATCCTATAATCTAACACAAGGTGTTTAACTCCCTGACGAGATCTTCTGCGAAGCAGCTAAACAGTAGTAGAAATAACAGGGAGGAGCAGCACCCCCTTAATCACAGTTGTAATACCCGTGAGAGCGATTTCACACAGGGCGTACCCTACATTTAGTGTGGGCTGCCACGGGGTGAAAGTGAGGGCCCATTTTCTTTCTTCTTGAACTCTTTGCTGCTGTGTAGCTGACTGTTCCAGGAGACATCAGCAGGCAGCTGACCTTAGATTCATGCAGCTCACCACAAGATGGTCTCCCTGCTTCCTCTGCTTGTATTCCTCGATGCTCCTGCAGTTAGGAGAAGTCTCTTGTTTATAGCTGACCCTCAGGCAGATGGACTGGATTTAACCAGTTCTATAACTGTGGGCACCATGTCTTGATAGAAATCACTTTCTATATGCATACACATCCCAATGTCATAATTGTTCTTCTCTAGAGGACCAACACTGACATAATTGGTATCTGGGTGATCCTGTCATGTATTTAATCTCAGATGGTTGTTTGATACCATAACTTCTTAGTTTAAAGGATTCCCTCTACTACTTCTTATAAGGCTAGTCTGGGTTTCACAAATTCTCTTAATTTTTGCTTATTTAAGAGTGCTCTAGTTTTGTGATTATTATTAATTCTTAACATTTTATTAGGAGCTCTTACAGGTATTACTACAATCCATAGTTCCATTAGATCAGGCATAATTGTACTATTTCTGTCATCATCATTTTCAATACATTTTCTTTCTTCTTGAACTCTGATATCAGTTCCCCTTTGTCCTCTCCCTCCCCCACCCTACCACCATCATGAACTCTTAATATATTATTTAGTATTATTAATATTGCCATATCTTATACCATCCATGTATCTATTCACCTACAATTCTGCTGTTTGTTCCCCTTAAGTGGGGTTTTACATTCACCGTTGCTATCAGTTCCCCCTGCCCCCTTTTTC
>NW_022111373.1:105318478-105323145 GCF_000313985.2 Echinops telfairi
TCTGGAACTCCTACTAAGCTTAAATGATTTCTCTTGGAGCTTGGGAGAGACGATGGCTGCAAGATAACAATAATGGGAAGTTTCCTTAGCAACTAGTAGAGAAGTTCCACTAGAGGGATATCCTCCACCTCCTGGCAGGGAAAGTTGCAGCCTAAACTTTAGTGGACTCAGTTTTCTTAAAGTGGAAGAGCAGCAAAACTTGCTGACAGAATTCGCTTTACCATTTTTCAACTCCACAAACTGCTTTTGTGAGGCCTGCTCCTACCTGACACAGCCGATCTTTCTCTGCCCCTGAAGAGACCCAGCCAGTCAAATCTCTCACCTCACTGGACGCTGGGAGATAACTAATTGTGTGAGAATCTTGATGCAAACGTAATCAGTAACCAAGCGTAATAGTTTTTCCTCCTTCCTATTTCTTTCCTGATATGATCTCCTGTGCTCTTCCCCCCACCGCTTGCCCAACCCCCCCACGAAGAACACATGTACCTAAAATAGCACTACCTACGAGCAGAAAATCACACACAAGGCAATTTTACTTTTACTCATTTTTATTTCATTCCAGTTTTGTACTTTTGTTCTATTACAATACTCTCATTACACTTTTGGAGTTCTCTCACCCTTCCTCTCTCAGTGCCCTCTTCTGGTACAGCCTCACTTTCCCACGACTCCCCATTCCCTCCAAATAGTAACAGACAGTCCTTTAGATTCCAGGATACCCACTCAAGTGAGGGAATGTTTTCACCTTGAAGTGCACATACATATCATATTCTAATTGTCATGGCAATCAAATTACCACCCCACTAGTCAACACTCGCGTCTTTTGTCTCTTTGTCTTTTCTATCCAATTTCAAGGAAAAGGAGAGATTCCTGAGGGCAGCTAGAGAAAAATAATAGTCATCTATAAAGGAAAAGTGATAAATATAATCTCAGTCTTCTCAGCAGAAACTATATAGGCAAGAAGACAATGGAGTAACATATATAAAATTGTGAAAGATGAAAACTGACAACCAAGAATCCAATATCCAGCAAAATTATCCCTTAAATAGGAGGGGGAAATAAATGTATTTGTAGACAAGGAAAAAAATAAAGGAATTCGTAAAAATAAGACCAGCATCACAAAAAATATTAGCTGAATGCCTATGGACAAAGAATCAACAACAACAGCAGAGAAAGCTTAGAGCATCAGCCAGGACAACTCGACCCAGAAAACAATTTGCTGAAACATTATTAGAAACAACACATAAACAGAGGAGGAACAAAGACAACCATAAAATTACACACACACACACACACAGAAACCAAATAAAAACACAGCAACAGAAAAATAATAATAGCATCAGATTCCACATATCAGTAATGACACTGAATGTCAATAGATTAAATTCTCCAGTAAAAAGACAGAGAGTATCAGAGTGGATAAGGAAACAAGAGACATGGGTATGCTTTCTACAAGGGACACACCTAAAACTCATGAAAAAAAAATAAACTAGAAATCAAAGGATCATAGAAACTATACCAAGCCAATAATAACAAGAAAATGGCAGGCTTAGTAATGTCAATCTCTGATAAAATAACATAAAGAGACAAGAATGGACATTACATAATGAAAAATAGAACAATACACAAAGAACATTTAACCTTAGTAAATACAACTCAATAAAAGACTTTTGGGATACATCACTCAAATTCTCACTGAGTTGAAAACAGAAATAAAAAACTTGACCATAATAATAGAAGACTTCAAAACACCACTCTCAAGAAAAGACAGATCATCAGGAAAGAAATTCAATAATTACATGGAAGAGCTAAACAACACAATAAAACAGCTCCACCTCCTAGACATATACAGAGCGCTCCACCCAACAACAGAACAAGATACATTCTTTACCAGCCCACATGGTACATATTCTAGAATAGAACACATGTTAGGCCACAAGGCAAGCAACAGTAAATTTAGAAACATTGAGATCCCACTATTTTCTCAAATAAAAAAACTATAAAACTGGAAATCAACAACAGAAATAACAGGAATGTAAACACAAACACATGGAAACTGGATTTTTCCATGTGTTTATATTACTTTAAAATGACTGGATAAAAATGTTTATATTACTTTAAAATGACTGGATAATAAATCAAATAAGGAATGAAATTAAGAATTTCCTTTAAACAAATGATAATGATAACATATCATACAAAAAGGGCCATTTATAGCAATCTACTCACACGTGATGAAAGAGGAGAAATTTAAAATCAACATCCTAGACAACAACACCTCTAACAACTAGAACCAGGGCAGCAAAATAAACCCAACAACAACAGAAGAAATCATAAATATTAGAGCAGAACTAAACAAACTGGAAAACAGAAATGCAATGGGAAAAATTTAAAGACAAGAAGTTGGTTTTTTGAAAGGATTAACAAAACTGACAAACTGCTGGGAAACTTAAAAAAGAAAAAGGATGCAAATATCTAGCATTGAAGATGAAAAGGGTGACATCACAACAGATCCGAATGAAATAAAAAGAATAATAATAGTACTATGAAAGAATGTACATCATCTAGTTTGATAATCAAGAAGAAATGGACAATTTCCTGAAAGTACACCCTCTACCCAAATTAACACAGATGAATGACAAAGCTTGAACAGACCTAGAGCAAACAAACAAAATAGAGAAGGTCACCAACATTTCCAACCAAGAAAAACTCAAGGCCAGATAGCTTCACAGGGATATTCTACCAAGTATTCAGAAAAGAGCTGTTACCAATTCTACACAGACTAGTCCAGAAGATAGAAAGGGACAGAAAACTCCCAAACTCATTCTATGAAGTCAGTATAACCCTACTTCCAAAACTAGGCAAAGATCCCAGAAAGATAAAAAAATACAGACTAATATCCCTTTTGAACACAGATACAAAAACTCTCAAAAAAAATTCTGGCCAATATAACTCATTGTGACAAAGTAGGATTCATACCAGGGATTCGAAGATGATTCAACAATCGAAAGCAATCAATGTCATCAACCACATTGACAAGACACATAATAAAAGCCACATGATCATATCCTCAAATTCAGAAAAGGCATTCGACAATATCCACACCCATTTCCTCTTCAGTATGACATTCCACACTCAAGTACTTCCCTTTCCTCAACAGGGTTTTAAATTCCATACCACTGGCTAAACTAATGACACTGCCAATGGTGCTGTAGACTAAAAAGTATCATGGACTGATAAAAGGACAAACAAATCTCTCTTGGAAGGTGCTTCCCAATTCTCTCTTGGAAGCAGTGGCTTCTTAAAGGCAAGAACTGTGATCTTATATACTTTGGCTATAATATCAGGAGAGACCAATCCATAGAGAAGAGCATCATGGCTGGTAAAGTGGAGGGGTGGTGAAAAAGAGGAAGGTCCTTAATGAGATGGATTGACATAGTGGCTGCATCAACGGGCTCAGGCATAGGAACAATTATGAGAATGATGCAGGACCTTGCAGTGTTTCCTTACGTCATGCATAGGGGTCGCTGTGGGTTGGAGCCAACTTGATAGCACCTAACAACAGTACCCAATTAAAAAGAAGTAGAAGGGAAACTCTCTGACATAATAAAAACCATATATGAAAATCCACCATTTTTACACTCAATGGGGGAAAACTGAAAACTCTATCCCTGATAATAGGAACTAGTCAGGGGTGCCCCTTAATACTACTCTTATTCAACCTTGTGCTAGAAGTCTTAGCCAGAATTATTTGACAACAAAAAGAAATCAAGAGAATACAATTGGGCAAAGAATAAATAAAGCTCTCACTATTTGCAGTCAATATAAAATTTATAAAGAGAGACTAGCAGAGACCCCACAAAAAGATTGTTGTAAACAACTGCAGGATTGGGTAAAGCAGCAGGATATAAGATTAACAAGCAGTAATCAATTGACTTGCTATATACCAATGAAAAGAGCTCTGGAAAAGACATCAAGGAAATAATATAATTTACAATAACCACAGAAAAATAGGAATAAACATAACAGAGGAAACACAAAAAGTTATACAAAGAAAATTCCAGAATATTATTATAAGAAAACTACACAAATGGAAGAATATCCTGTGTTTATGGAGAAAAAGACTTACATTTGCAAAATGCCAATATCACTAAAAACTCAGTTTGTCATCTTTTATTTGAGCGCATTTTTCACATTGGTGTAGACTGGAAAATCACAAATACTTGCTGAATTCTACTGTGAACAAAATTAATTTTAGGTTAATATTTGTAGTATTTCTGTTTAATAGAAAATACATGTCCAGGGTCAAGAGAACAAGGGAGAAAAACATAAACCAGAGTTTTGACTTTATACCTAAAGTAGCCATCCTCGTTTCTAATTGAAGCAATATCAATAGTCAATGGTACATTTTGCAAACCTCAACTCATTATGGATTTAAACCTCCTACCACTGGTCTTACAAATCCAAGCTACAGTCTTATAGGAATATTTAGTTATTTTTCTCTCTTTTGATTATGTGGTTCCTTCCCCTATCTTCTACATATATACCTTTTTGCAATAAGAACACACAGCAAGTATCTCTACATAGTTGCATGATTTTCTTCAAATATCAGTTTTCATTTCTTCCTTATGGATATGATTTGAGATTTCTATTGCCACAATAATATTAAT
>NW_022111373.1:105324340-105330566 GCF_000313985.2 Echinops telfairi
GAAAATAACATACAAAAAATTTATAAGTAACCCGATACATTACAAAAAGCCTTACAAATATTAAACAAAGAACTGGTGCTATGATCTTGTCATGTTACTTCCAGTTTTCCAAAAGGAAACTATGGAAGGAAGTCCCAGGGCCAAGGAACCAAATCTTCGAGACAGATGATTGACAATAGAATAGCCGCAGGCGTTTGATTTGGTTTGTATTTCTCTCTCTGTGTGTGTATGTGTGTGTGTGCGCGTGTTTTACTCAAAAAATTTCTTTGATAGAGCTATTTCTTGTATAAAAAGAGAATAGGAGATACATTTATTTTCCAAGTGACAACTGACATTTATTTTAGAAAATACTAAGGTTAATCGTGTTTCCTGAGCTATATGGTTTAGAATTGGATTGAAAGGGTAGGTCAAGAACATACGTGACAAACAATAAAGCACCCTGAGAAAGCTGTCACTGAGTAGTGAATGACAATTTTTTCCCCGAGACAATACTCCGGTCTATTAGTAATCTTCCGTTGAAACAGAGAAATCAGTTCTTTCTTTATATATGCTAATTGATTCAATATTTTAAAATGCATCATCAGAAGTCAAATATGAATGCATCTTCTTTTAAATTTTAAAGTAAAAATTTACATAAACACGCTAAATGATAACATTTCTCATTTCAAAGAATAATTCTTTGACTCCAAGTAATATCACCGCTAAGCACAAAACTAAAAATTGTACATGATGTATCACTTCTCAAGCTATATCATTAAATAAATTAAAGACAAGGACATCATTTTTAAAATATATGAAGAGAAAAAGTATTAAAATTATATGTTATTTAAAACACAAATTATTTTTCATCGTTGATGTGACGATAGCCAGAATGAACCACTAAAATATTTATTTTATTGCTTATTATGGAAAATATCTATGAATGTGTAGAATATAGGCCAAAGTTTTTACTTCCAAATTTTCACCTGATTGATAACATTAATCATAAGAGTTACTGTTGCCTTTTAGAAGCGTGAAAAAACTCAGACTTTGCAGACAGACATGTAAGCGCAAATCCTTGGGCAATCAATCTCTCTGAAGACTTGTTATATTATTTGTTGAATAGGAAGAACTGCACTTCTTATGCAGAACCCCTGTGAGCAGTGAAGGCAATGCATGCATTTTCTCCAAATTGGGATAGAGTATGTGCTCAAAAATGCACAGTCAATATTTGAACTATACCATATTTATGAAAGCACCATTGATAACCTGAAATTGATAGCATGATGTCCTGAAAGCACAGTTTTAGAACTGAAACTATCAGACTGAAGTCTAATAAAACTTAGCTCACCAAACAGGAAATTTCTAAAAATAAATTAAAAAACCATTTCAAATTTTTAAAAAAGCTTTCAACTAGTATACGATATATATTGTAGTGAAAGGTGACTATGTGCTATGGAGTAACACTCAGAAAGCTATACTCTAATTCTTATAGAAGATTATATCAAACTAGTACCAATCCATGTGAACGAGTGCTGGGTTTGGACTTAATTTTAAAAATAGCAGTGTCCTGGCCAATCTGTTATGCGAGCAATAGATCTGAAGACTGTAGGCTGATACTTAGAAAGATTTGAGAAAATGAAGACAAGTCAAGACAGATTTGCCTTCAACATTGTAGTTAAGATAAATCCTTCACTCAGTAAGTGCTGCAAAGAATTTCATTTAGATTTTAACTTTTTGATATATAATTCACAAAGGGAATGTAGCTCATTTTAAAAATAGCTCCAGAGATCAGATCGAAGAATAAATGTTTTTCTACTGGAAAAATATTTGAGGTTTTTTGTGGGGTTTTTAGTTTTGTTTTGTTCTGACAATGATCACTATAATGGGGAAAAAATAAATTAAAAGCAAAACCAAACTTCCCATTGCATGTCCGTGGGTATTTTTGTCAACCATGTATTTTCAGAGATTTAACATTATTTATTTTAAAGGACAGTTTTTTTTTTAAAGGGTAGTTTTTACGAGGTTAGTTTGTAAAGGTTAGTTTGTATTCTTATTTCACTGTGCTCTAATAAGTTTATTTCAGATCATTTTTTTCTCTTTTAAAATTCCTGGCCAACAATTGACTGTCCTATAAAAACAAGTTCCATCTGGGGAAGGTGTGGGGAGAAATCAGTTGTCACTAGTGTCCCCATTGATGGTTAATTATACAGTCATTAACAGGCAAACCAAGAGATTTTGCCAAACGGTGGACATATGACGTTTCCTAATAGTCTACTGAAAAAAGATAGAGTCACATGGCCTGAGCATATCTTGGTAGGAATCGGAGACCCAGTTATTGAATCAATAGTGTTTCTGAAAGGATGGGTGCAGGAGTGAGTTGGAAAAAGAAAGAAGAGAGAAAAAAGAGGGAGGAAGGGTTGTGGAGTTATGAATGTCTGTTTCCTGAAAACACCTGAGTTCATAGTTGAATGAGGGTAGTACTAGACCCCATTAGTTCTGGCTCTCAAAGGAGATGGTGCAGAACTCATACCAAGTTGTATTCAATGATACCATCTATGTAGCTTTAAATAGACCATGGTGAACTTATTTACATAAAAATTAGCAAGTGCTGCAAATCAGGGCTGTTTCTCCCCAGTTGTTTAAGGTTCACCACCTCACACCTAATTGATGAGAGAACTTTCAGTGGCCAATTTGGTAAAAAAAAGGCGGGGTATGGACTGTAGGGGACTGAGGGAAGGAGAAGAATCATCAAAGAAGATGACGGGATGAGGACAGAAAGGCAACTGGAATGGTAAGAACGAGAATGTGACTACTGATAGAGCCACACCCACTAGCAAAATGTGCCAGGATTCAAGCCAGTGGCTGCAAGGACTGCTCTTCCGAGGGGACAGACCATAAAAGTGCAGTTCAATACATTTTAAAGTGAATGTATCAGTGGAAGAAGTCAATCGGGAGAATATGTCCAATATCCCAGAAATTTTTCCTTGTATTTCCTGCAGTTAAGCTGCCCACCTACTATTTGTAACCAAATATTAGTTGTTTCCTATTTTTGAATCTCAATACATAAACACATATCTGGGTTGGCATTGGATGAATGTTTTGTTTGTGAAGTTATATGTGGTGGTAAATCATTTATTCTCATTGCTGTATAATATTTCAGAATATATCTATTTATTCTAATACTAATAGACATTTATATTGAGAAATGTTTCCTATTAAAGTCTATTTCTTTCCCTTCCACTACCATCTTATGCTAAGTCCTTTGAGCTGCAGCAGACAAAGGTCTCCAGATTTGGGAGAATCTTTTTAAAAATTTTTACCTGGCAAACACATTAATGAAAGTTAATGAATTCCCACCTTTGTTTCTGTATGGTGTTATGTAACGTCTTATTTACTAAAATTTTAAACATTTCTAAAATATTTCAGATATGAATTGCTTTCTCAGTACTGACTCCATTGAAGGATTTCGGGACCCAATTGTTTTTGTCAGCTACCATGACGTCATCCCAGCTCATGGCAATGTCACATGCAAAGGGACACAGCTCTGCCCAGTCTCGCACCATTCTCACAACCACTGGTATGCTTGAGCCCATTGTTTAGTCCACTATGTATTTGGGGAGTCTCCCAACCTAGGAGACCCATTGTCTGGAACTATCTTGGAAAATAATCCATTGAGAGCCAGAAGGTTTTCATTGGCAATTCCTGGAAGCCCATCACCAATCCTTTGATTCTAGTCTCTATTGATCTGGAAGCGAAAATAATATATTACCATCATGGATGTGGTGTAATGGTTTCACTGACCCTGGGCTTGTAATTCTCCCAAAATAATTGGTCAGGCTATAGTCTGGCAAATGGGTCTTCTATTTATTAGCCACAGGAGGGCTTCTAGGGATTGGCTGGATTACTAGATGTACAGGTATTGGAGTGAGCGGTTTGTGGTCCACTTGAGGGACTCGTCAGTGCCTGGTCCTGCTTCAGACTGCCTTTCAGAGGTTTGGGGAACTTCATGACCGTAATGACCTTTGGACCTGTTTCCCATGCACTAAAGACCTCATAGAGTCTAAGGTGACCAAATTTAAAGCGGGACACCATTGACCGGGGGTGGGGAGGGTTCTTGATTAAAAATCTGGTCTATATGGACCAAATAGATCATTCCCTAGCTTGTCATGAATTCTTTCCAGAACTCAGGACTTTTTTAAAACACCGAAAATCAGGACTGTCCTGCCAAAAGTGGGACTTCCGGTCACCTTATCATAGACCCAAATAAAGATCTATACTATGAGTCAAGGGCTGCACAACACTGAATACTGAAAGAGATAGTGGGCTTGTTGGTCCATTGGACCCTGAGCTGAGTATTCCCTGGAAGCAGCTAAAGGTGAAGTTGGGCAGCAAGACAAGGAGAAGCAGCTGCAATCCAAGTCACTGAGGGAGACATGAGAAGCACGACAGAAAGCACGATCCCTGGGAACTGCAACACTTGCCCCACCAGCGCAGAGGCTGCAGTGTGGCCTGTGTGAGGGTGGCTCTTGCCCTGCCTCAGCCCTAGGCATCTTAGGTGGACACTGCAGCAGCCACTCTGCTACCTCTTAACCCCAAAGTAAGAAGATAGGAGGCAGAAGCAGCAGTGACATTAATACAGCATCTGACCTGAATCAAAGCACACTTGCCCACCCATGTATTACATGGGTAATTTGGAGGAAGGGTAAGTTATTTCCCTTTGAGACTTAAATAGATTCCTCTACTACCAAGTGATCTAAGAGTAGGGTGTCAGGACTGGTTTGCCATGATTAATCTGATCCTATAGTGTATCATCTACTTTCTCTAAATAATAATTTTGGCTCTCGTTTTGGCAACACTATATTAATTGTCTCTAGGGTCTGACTATCATATCAACAGAACATGGCCTCCGTGGAGAAGGTGAGGTTTACATTCCTAGAAGTTCTACTACTCTTGGGAAGTCTAAGTTGGTCTATCTGCATGTGTAACCCAGATAGACAGACAAACAGGAATGAGTGACCCTGTTACTATTTGAAATATCAACGTATTCTTTCCAGTGTTACAGAAACATGCAAGCCACCACAGTATAATAAACCAACAGAAAGCCTCCATTAATTCATAGATATGAATGAAAGTATATAGCATATACATTAAATACCACCAGTACAATAAAATTAATTTATAAATCTCTAGGGATGAGAGCCCTGATGGCACAGTGATGAATGTTGGGCTGCTAACTGCGAGGTCAGCAGTTTGAATCCACCAGCCACTCCTCAGCAGAAAGATGAAGCTGTCTACAGGCTTGCAAACCAACAAGCTCAGTCCTACTCTGACCTATAAGGTTGCTCTGAGTCAGTGGACGAGGTGGCAGTGAGTTTGAGGTTTGGGTTTTTGTTTTGTTTTGTTTTTTTAGTGATGCTAGAGGGACCTAGTGTCTAACGGGTTAAGCATCAGGCTTTAAACCTCAGGGCCAGGAGTTGAAAGCCATCAGCTGCTCCATGGGAGACAGATGAGGCTTTCCTTTCCAACAATGAGTTGCAGTGTGGGAAACACACAGGGCAACTGCTGCGCTGTCCTGTCGGGTAGCGATGAGTGAGAATGGATTCAATGGCAGTGAGTTTCTTACGTGAATGATGGTGCTTCCCAAAGGTCAGCAGTTTGGAGTCACCAACAGCTCCATGGGAGAAAAATGAGGCTTTCTACTCCTGTAAAGAGGTACAGTCTGGGAAGCCCAAGGGGCAGTTCTGCCCGGTCCTATAGGGCCACTATGAGTAGGCATCAATTTGATGGCAGTGACTATTTTTTCTAGTGTGAAGCTAGAACTGACAAAATCTTTTCTTTCTAGATATGTCTTCTTAAGGCTAAGTTCTACTTTTTATAATATCCAGTAACCATTTAAATAAAATCAAGGCTCATTCAAAGTTTAGTAACTTCTATTGAACTTAATCATTTCAATAAAAAAATGAAAACTATTATGGAATGAATCAATTCAATTAATGACAAAAATGCCTTCCATACCAAAGAAAAAACTCTTGAAATTATACTCAGGATACAAGTATTTCTTTCACTATGGGTGTAAAAGTAGTAAATTCTATATTTTTTCTTAGCAGTTGAAGATGTGAACTTTCTCCTTAGGAAGATTCTTGATGAACCAAATAGTTATGTACAGTTTTTTTTCTTATCATTTTATTAGGGGCTCATACAACTCTTATCACAATCAATACATACATCAATTGTGTAAAGCGCA
>NW_022111373.1:105330872-105332664 GCF_000313985.2 Echinops telfairi
AAAAAAACTTTCTTCTTAACATGTGCTGTTACACACTTGAAATATGCTACTTATTGCCCTCTGGCATGCATCCTCAATGGTGGCACTGTTACCTTTAAGGTGGCAAAAATTAGTTCCAGAGAACTTAAATAAAAACGTTGCATATATATGTGTATATATATAATGGATATAAATATATAATAGATACACATGCAAAATATATGCATCCATTATCTTAAATTTCTATGGGAGAGGAGTATTCAGAATGGAAATATCTAAAAAGACCCCTTGTTGTTCCTGTTGTGTACCATTAAGCCAATTCTGACTAATAGTCATCCTATATTACAGAAAAAGAAATGACAGTTTTCATATTTCATCCATATTTCTAGGCTATCAACTTTATGGAAACCTGGTGGCGTGGGGCTTTAAGCATCCCTCTGCTAACAGCAAGGTCAGTGGTCGAAACCCACCAGCCACACTGCAGGAGAAAGGTATGACAAATGGCTTACACAAAGATTCCAACATGGGAAATTATATGGGACAGTTCCAGTCCGTCCTACAGGGTTGCCATCGGGTGGAATTGACTAGTTAACATTGGATACTAATCTTTACAGGAAGGGATCACCAGGATTTGTTTTTTCTCCCAAGGAAACTTTAAAGGGATTTGAACAGCGAATGTTTAGGTTAGCAGCGGAGTGCTCAATGAATAGAATCATTAAAACAAAACTCAGGCACTGGGTTGATTCTGCTTTATGGTGACCACATAGGTTAGTATACATTTGGCCATTGGGGTTTTTGAGACTGTAAAATTTTTATGGGAATAGACAGCTTCATTTTTCTCCCAAGAGCAGCTGGTAGGATTGAACCAGCTATTCAGTGGGGTTAATAATTGAGAAATAAGTTGAGAAACACTGCTTTGTAACCATTTGTATTCACATAACTTTAGCACTGTCCTGTGTAAGAATGCAAGGGGTACAGGGGTAAGAAGAATCTCTGAATATATTTATCATATCACCTCTTTTTTGTTTTTCATCTGATTTTATAACCATATACAGACCCCACTTCTCATTGTATAAAATTTCCATCAGAAATGGAAAGTTCAAAGGGATTACTTTAAAACCACTGCCTTGAAAAAGAAATGGCAGTTTCATGTCATCACCTGCCTATTTTGAATTAAAACAGGCCTTAGAAATACTTTTTGACACTAAACCAGAAATTGAGTAGAAACCTCATATTTGAAGAAAAAAATATATTAAATAACCTTAAAGTACTATATTAAAGAGCAATATGCCACTTATCACCATATTCAACCCTCAGTCATCAAAATTAATTTTTGAGTAATGGCTGACTTTCAAATGTTATTTTGAAAATTACATTAAATATTGCGGCAAATACACCTGTAAATAAAAGATTTTAGTGATTTTACATACTTAAAGATACTAGAATCTTAATGACTATCTTCAGACAATTTGATACCTTACCCCCCCCAAAAAAAAGATGTTTAAGGTAATGCTATTTAAGGTAAATTAAGTTAGCATTACAAAATATTCAAACCAAGCTTAGTGTCTATCTGCTACCTGGGTCAGGGAACCCCCAGGGTCATTTGGAAGAGCACATCTAAGGTCTCTGTCGGAAGTTAGAGAAGCCACAAAGAACAAACGTACCACCAATTGTGGCATTCAAATTCAGAGGTTTCATCTACTTTTCCTTCATCTGGCCTGAAACTATGGGACTATGAGACAGAGCGACAAATGGGCTGCTTGCGGGTCCACAGAGGCAGAAGTCAAAGAATCACATGGCTGAGAGGCTAAGG
>NW_022111373.1:105333755-105335418 GCF_000313985.2 Echinops telfairi
TTTCACAAATCCTTTGCCACAAAATTAACCCAAAGAATGGAGATTAGTTAGTACAAGCTTCATACTAGAAAAGCAAAGCAAAACAAATATTACTATAATAAGTATTCAGTGCCCAAAGGTAATAATAGTATCTGTCATCTTTGCCTCTAGCTACTCCTAACGAAGATGGCTGCTCTAGGGTCACTCTGAGCGGGAATTCACACAATGGTAGTAATTTTGAGTCTTAGTTGGAAGAGCTTCAGTCATTGTTTGAATAGGTGGTAGTGGCTAGTTTTTTGCTGATGCATCAACTCCACCACATCACTCTGCTATATATAGCAGATCAGAACATTGCCTGGTCTTGCTCCATCATCACAGATGAACTGAGTAGGTGCCATCTAGCCTTTATCTGAAGTGATAGATCTTATGTGCATTAAGCCTGTTTTCACAGAAAGCATTTAACTGATGTCATGTTGTTAGCCTGGCCTTTTGGCATACAAGCTTCATCAATGAATATAAAATATACACAATCACACACATATTTTTAAGCTTAGTTTCTCTAGTCGTTGTTAACTTGTCAATGTATTTGAGCAAGATCAGAAACATGGCCTGGACACAAAATCCAAAAATATGCCTGGTGAACAAAAGCTAAGAAAGAGTTTACTCTCAAAGTTGGAACGTTAAGACCTTGGATCCTGGCCTTGTAATTAAGTCACATAAATAGGTAAATTCTAATTATATTGACTATCAACTCTGACAACAGGCCTTGTAGAATGTGGCCACATGCCAAGTGTCTTTCAATATTGTTGAGTCACAGTAGATGTGTTACAGGTGGCCATGAATAAACCTACCACGACTGGGACAGTCTCACAATTCTACCATGCATTGCTGAGGAGCCATGGTGTGCAGTGGTTACATGTTGGGCTGCTAACTGCTAGGTCAGTGGTTTGAAACAACCTGCCTCTCCTCAGGAGAAAGTTGGAGCTTTCCCCTTCTGTAAAAAGTTACAGTCTGGTAAACCCACAGGGGCAGTTCTACCCTGTCCCACTAGGTCACTGTGAGTGGGAATTGACAGAATGCTTTGAGGGATTAGATAGATCCACGTTTTATCTTGGTGTCATAGAAGGCTACCCTCTGAGCTGCTATTCACAAGATCAATGATTCCTTCCCATCAGGGGCTCCAAGGGGGAAAGATGAGGCTATCTACTCCCACAGAGATTTAAAATCTCAGAAACTCACAGGGGCAGACCTCTCTTGTCCTATAGGGTAAATAGGAATCAGAATCAACTCAATGGCAGTACGTTTGGGCTTTGTTTTGTTGTAAATTGGGAAATGATTCCCCCATCCCCCTTATTTCCTTAGCAGCATTTAAAAGCATTGCTATTATGTTTGAGGTCTTGTTGAGGTTTTAAGAAAGTCGCTTTTACATTCACTGTTCATTGCTCTCTTGACACCCTCTGGATGTGGCCATAAGATCAATGCAATCAGATGGCAAAGCAAACCCAACAGACAGGTCCTAGTTCTCAGAGTGATTTCCCCATTCTGATAATGCAGACATGGGTTCCTAAGTTATCTCTATTCTTTTGCTGCTATCTTAAGTCCTCTTTATATTATCCATCCATTCATCCTTTTGGGAAATTTCTGTGAGCCAAGCACAATATGAGCAGTGGGGACTTTGTTCTAG
>NW_022111373.1:105336933-105338170 GCF_000313985.2 Echinops telfairi
GCCTTCCATACTTTGTTATGGTGCACACAGTCAAATGGCTTTGCAGAGTTCATGAAACACAACTAGACATATTTCTGGCAATCTCTGTTTTCAGCCAAGACCCATCTGATGTAAGCAATGGTATCCTTTACTCCATGTCCTGAAATTTCTGGAAGCTCCCTGTCAATGTACTGCTCCAACCACCATTGAATGATTTTCAGCAAAAGTTTATTTCTATGTGAAATTACTAATTTTCATGTTCTGTTGAGTCACTTTTTTGGGGAATAGGTACAAATATGGATCTCTTCCAATCAATTGGTTAGGTAGCTCTCTTCCAATTTTCTTAGCATAGATGAGTTAGTGTCTTCCAATACTGCATTCATCAACTTGCTGAAACATTTCAATTGATATTCTACAACTCCTGGATCCCTTCTTTTGTATAGTAGTGCCTTCAGTGCAGCTTGGATTTCTTCATTTAGTACTATTAGTTTTTGATCATAAGCTACCTCTTGAAATGATTGAATGTTGACTAGTTCTTTTGGGGATAGTGTCTCCGTATATTCTTTCCCTCTTCTCTAGATGTTCCCTGCATGGTTCAGAATGTTACCCATAGAACCTTTCAGTATGGCAGCTCCAGGATAGAAGTTGTTATCTGCATTTTCAGTTTAAGTTCCGTTGGGCATGTTCTTCCTTTTTTTAGTTTTCTAACTAGGTCTTTGGCCCAAGTCATTATAATATTTTACTTTATCTCCTAGAGATGCCTTTTGAAATTTTCTTTTCAACTTCTTAAAATTTTCATCATTTCTTCCTTTTGCCTCAGCTGCTCTAAGATTAAGAGCAAGTTTCAGGTTTCTTCTGACATTTGCCTTGATGTCAACAGTCCAGAGACCAAAGATCTTTAAAGATTTTTTGCTTTCATCGTGTCTGATGTTCTTGATGTCATCCCACTGCTCATCAGATCTTCTGTCATTAGTGTTTAATAAATCAAATCTGCTCTTGAGATGTTCTTGAAATTCAGGTAGGAAAGACTCTCAGTTGCAGTTGTATTTTGGCTCTCATGGACTTGTAGAAGAGAAAAAGAAATAGTTTTTGTAGTTAGCCTAAGAAAAGTGAAACAATTTGTTGGTATTGAATCTTAGAGACAGAAGAATATTCAAAATGAAAGCTACTGAAATGTAAGCAGTCAAAAAAATTAGAACCCTCTGTTCTTTGATGAACCTAATGTTCATTGAACATCATGATTCTTAAAATTACATGG
>NW_022111373.1:105339068-105340457 GCF_000313985.2 Echinops telfairi
CCACAGGCCATAGTTTGAGGACCCCTGATCTAGACTCTTCAACATCCAACAACTCTCTCATTAGCTCTCTCTCTTTTCATTTCCACAACTTTTTTTAGGAAACGTGGAGTAATAATAAACTTTTTCCTACCAGTCTGACAGTGTAATATAACCAGCAGATCTGCCTCAGACCACTTTTATCCTTAGTACTGCAAGCAATTCTCCTTACTCTCCCTCTAACCTTAGAGTTCTGAAGAAATCTTAGGGTTTCAGATAAGGAAGTAGGGAACAAGTTCCATTGACTCTGTCTGTGATTATTGAATTATTTGACTTTATATGTATGATTTTCAAAGTGGTTCTATTTCTATTTAGAACTTTGGAATGAGAAAATTATATAAATTTGCATGAAACATGAAGTGTTGTGGATCGCTGCATATTAACATTTTACAACGGTAAGCATTGGTTTCAGTGTTCCGTCAGTCATAGCATTGCACAAATGATCCCATGCTTGTGACCGAATGCCTGATGCTTTGAGGGAACGTCCCATTAAAGTAGCTCACTCTGACCACTTCCTTTGATTTTTTTTTTTTTTTAGCTCCACAGCATTTACCAATTTACCAATTGACTCAATGTCGCTGAGTTTGGATATATTATGGATTTAGTTAGATTGTTTTGTTTCTATTGTAGTTTGGGTGCAAATGTACAGAGCAAGTTAGTTTGCACATTTGTTTTGTGGCAATGGTTGAAATCCCCTCAATGTAACTGTCCCCCTCCCGCATCCTTCCTGGCTTCCTCATTTCCATTCATCCCTCTTTCCTGTCCCTTCTGGCCTTTGAATTTTGTTTGGGGGCAAATGCTGCCCATTTGGTTTGGGGTGGTTGATTGGCTGGAGGCGTACAATATTCCCTGGTGCTACTATTCACTGTGTTTCCCTGCTTATGGTTTAGCTAAAAGTTGATCTCTGGGCTCGTGTTCCATCACAGATTAAAGGGTATCTCAAGGCCACAGTCTCTAGGATTACACTCATCTCTGAAAGACAAGTAAGTCTTCTTTATGTTTTTGTATTTTGTACTTTTAAAAGTTTCCCTCTCCTTCTGAACCAGGACTTTCTTTTGGATCACTGAGCTATTTGAAGAGTTCGGTTGTTCCCCCTGCCATGCCATGACTCCTCTCCACAACGGACGTGAGTTCAGGGAAGCCAGCAAGGCCAGTCCCCGGAGAAACCTTTGTCCTACCCACATTCCTCTTTTCTCCAATTCAAATCATTTTCTGATAGCACAAAAAAACCTTCAATTTTGAATATAAAGCTTGAAAATGTTTTGTGTTTATTTTCTGCTTTCTGCACTTTAGAGGCAATAAATCTTGAATGTTAAATGTCAGAAAAACTAGTCTGCAGGGATGACAGCCTAA
>NW_022111373.1:105342544-105354168 GCF_000313985.2 Echinops telfairi
CACTTTGTTCTAACAAACTGGCATTCTGTGATGCTCACTGAAAGCAAAATAGGTGCACAAGCAAATATAGTGAAGAAAGCTGATGGTGGCTGGCTATTAGAAGTTATAGTGTCTGCCTTTAAGACTTGAAGTTAAACAAGCAGCCATCTAGCAGAGAAGTAACAAGCCCACATGCAAGAAGCACACCAGCCTGTGCAATCATGAGGTGTCAATGGGATCGGGTAACAGGCATTAGAACACCCAAAACAAACACACAAACAGAACATATTTGGAGAAGGAAAGGGGTCAGAGCAGAGACCCCAAACCCATCTGTAGACAATGAGACATCCCCTCACAGAAGGGTCACAAGGAAGGGTTGCGTCAACCAGGGCACAGTAAAGCATTGATGAAACACACAATATTACTCCGGTTCTTTGAGATTTCCTCACCCCCGACTATCATGACCCCAATACTACCTTTCACTGCAGGCTAGACTGGAGCATGTACACTGATGCAGATAAGAGCTCAGTACACATAGAATCCAGGTTAGATAAACCCCTCAGGAACAGAAATGGGAGTAGTGATATTAAGAGGGTAGGGGGATGGTGGGGGAAGGAGGGGAGGAATAGGGAACCGATTGCAATGATTGACACAACCTCCACAACCCGGACCCCCAAGGGGGACAAGCAAGAGAAACGTGGATGAAGGGATACAGCAACTGGTGTAAGATATGAAAAGACTAATAATTTTTAATTTATCTAAGGATCATTAGGGAGGGAGGGAGGGAGGGAAAAAGAAGAGCTGATTCCAAGGACTCAAATGAAAAGTAAATGTTTAGAAAATAATGACAACATATGTACAAATATGCTTGATACAATTGATGTACAGAATATTATAAGAGCTGTAAGAACCCCAATAAAATGATCTTAAAAATATATACGTATACATTTTTAAGTTATATATTATTCATTCCTCAACACTTTTTAAGTTGCTCTTTAAAGATCAATAAATATTCTTTATTTTCAAAAGCCCTTCTTAGTGTTTAAACAACAACAAAAATGCCATTACCTGTTCATTCCATAAACTTTTTGAAACCCCTTGTGTGCGTGCGCATGCGTGCGCGTGCGTGTGCGTGTGTGACGGCCATTAAGGTGACGCCCACTCTTAGTCACCCTGCAGGACGCTGTGGAGCTGCTCATGTGAGTGAGTCTGTACCTCTTTCCTGGAGTAGAAAGTCCCATCTGTCTCCTACGGAGCAGCTGCTGGTTTATTTCGTTATCATCCCAGGTCATAACCACTATGCCACAAGGGCGACTCCCAAACAGGCACTACTTCCCGAACTTGAGACTGTTAAATAAATACAAAACACAGCTAAATTATTTAAGAATACGTTATTATTCCCCGGAGCAGCTTGTTTCCTCATTTCCTGCCATCTGTTGTCTTGATTCGAGACTTATTCCTGTTGTGGGAATGATAAATCCAATTTCTACTACGTTACTAGAGTTCCTTAAAATTTTTATCACATGTATTTTACTTCACATCAGCCTGATGAACTCTAAATTTAATACCTATCACTGTTCTTTCAAAAGATTCAACAATGTATGACAGATTACGTTTTACTCAGAAACTGCCTTTTAGTCATTTTAATTATTATTCCAAATGTATGCTCCACTTGATTTTAAATTCTCCAAAGATGATTATTACTAGCATTCTTAATAACTCTACTATTTTAATAGCTTATTTGATTAATTGCTTTGCTATTTCCTTTTGTTTTCTTAGTTTCCCATGTGAGCAAAATTATCTACCAGCTGAAGAACATGCTTCCATGTCTTTCAGTGAGGGATTGTAGTTAGCAATTCCTTTTATTTTTACAAGTATGTTTTTGAAAATTCACTACCATCAAGTCAATGCTGACTTCCAGGGACCCACTAGGACAGGGTAGAACTGCCCCTGTGAGTTTCTGAGACTATAGCTCTTTACTGGAATATAAAGCCCCATCTTTCTCTGAAGGGCAGCTGGTGGTTTTGAACTGCTGACTTGGCAGTTAGCAGCCTAATGAGGAGCCACTACATCAAGGTCTTTAGCCAGAACTTTTGATTAAAAGTTAGCTATGTATAGAGTTTTATTACCTAGCAATTTGACATTATTATTTTATTGTCATCTATGTATCTTTTGTTGCAAATAAGAAATAATGTTAATATAGTTACTTTCTCTTTGTAAATAATATGTAATTTTGATTTAGCATGTTCACTTCTCTCTCATCCCAGTAGCTTGTAGTTTCAGAACACTATGACCAATTGTAGACTTTTATCTTTCTACTAAGATGATGTGTTTTCTTCAAATCTGAGAATTCATGTTTCTCCTAAAACTCGAAACATCTTCATCAATGTTACATCAAATATTATATCTTCTCAATTATTTCTCACATGTACTTGATAATGATACATTATGCATAATAGGGTGTCATTCCTTTTTTCTGGGAGATTTTCTGAAGCCTGTTTCATATTCTACTAAGGTTTTCTTCAGTTGAAAATTGCTTAACACATAAAAAGTTTCTATTTTCTTGTTAGGTATACACGATTTCTAGAAATTTCTAGAAATGTTATTGTTTGTTTATTTTCCTACTTCTCTTTGTAGGGTGTTCAAAGATGAAGTATCTTCCCTAACAACAATTTATGCTTGCTGGCATTAAATCACCAGTCACTTTTTAAAATAAATGTTTCACATATCTCTATGTGTGTATCTTTAACCTATTTCTTTAGTTCTAAGCTGCCTCAACACTTCCAGAAATTGGTACCTTGGAACTTGCACAATTTAAATATATTATTGTCTTTTTATTCCGTCTTTCTATGTGCTTTGTAGGTGAAGCAATAAGGATGCTCATTCTGTCATTTTCAGCTAAATTTACCAAAACTTTACCCATTTTGATTTTTAAAATCAGTTATCCAATATTGTATCATCATGACACATTGTTATTAATGTTTAATGTTGCAATATTTATAGACTGGATATAAAATCCAAATCCAAACTCACTGCTATCGAGTTGATTCTGACTCATCGCAATCCTAGAGAGGGCTTCCAAGACTGTAAATTTTTTCAGAATCAGACAGCATCATCTTTCTCCCACAAAGTGGATGGTGGGTTTGAAACACCAACCTTGTGTTTGGAAGACCGATGCCTAAATCATAGTGCTCCCATGGCTGCTTATACTCTGAATATGGAGTTATAATAGAGAGCCCATTGCATAAAAGTCTAGAGACTAGCACATTTGACCTCCTTTAGCTGCATTAGGGAATAAGCAATCCCAAGGCTTGCAAACACAGAGCTGATTGCCATAAGATAGAGGTCAGATGTCCCTCTCGCCTCCTTTTCTGTTTGCTTCTTCTGACATCAGCCATTCCTCGTCCTATGACCCTCTCCTTTTCTGCTGGATTTGATAATGCATTGCAATGGCCACACAGGACTCACAGACAAAATGCACAATTATGGAGATTTATTAGGGAAGTAACACAATGATAAATGGAGAAAAGTTTAAGTTGTCAAAGAGTTCATTGTGCTTGGATCCACAATCAATGCTCATGGAAGCAGCAGTTGAGAAATCCAAGAATGCATTGCATTGGGCAAATCTGTAGCATAAGGCCTCTTTAAAGTGTTGAAAAGCAAGGATGTTCCTTGGAGAACTCCAGTAGGCCTTACGCAAGCATAGTATTTTCAAGATGTATGTGAAAGTTGGACATTGAATAAGGAAGGCCAAAGAAGAATGAATGCGTTTGAATTGTGGTTCTGGTTGAAGAATCCTGAAAGTGCCATGCATTGCAAAAGAACAAATATATTTGTCTTAGAAGAAATACAGCCAGAATGGTCCTTAGAGTCAAGGCAGGTGAGACTATGTCTCAGATTCTTTGGACCTATTATCAGGAGAGACAAGTCCCTGAAGAAGGACATCATGCTTTGTAAAGTGGAGGGGCCATGAAAAAGAGGAAGGCCCTCAAAAAGATGGATTGACACAGTGGCTACAACAATGGGTTCAAAGGTAAGAACAATTGCAAGCATGGCACGGGACAGGGCAGTGTGTCATGTTGTACATCGAGTAGCTATGAGTTGGAACCAATTTGATCTCACCAAATTATACCAATAGGGCAGGTAACAAGTTACCATATGGCAGTCAGTAAACAGTAAAGATTCAAGTATTGGTTCACAGCAGTACTTCTCAGCCAACAGCCATCTCTTGCTAGTGCTCAGTCTTTAGGAGGCACCGGCCCTCCATGGATCAGGAAGCCAGCGCATTGCTTTGCCTCACAGTCTCGTATTTTCAGTGCTGCACCTCTGTTTTTTCTCATGGCATCCTTCCCTCAGCCTTCGATCTTGGCCAAGCTACTTTGCTCTGTTCCATAATGTCTAAGCCACAGCTTCTGGTACCGTAGACCTCAGCCTCAAATGCGTTCAAAGATCTCAGATGTGTTCCACTGGTGACACTGCCTCCTTTCTTGTGCTGCAATTTTTCTCTGTGCTTCTAAGATGGCATATGATTTTTCTCTGTGCTTTGAGATGGCACTTACACACTGCAGAATGGCTTTGATGAAGGTATGTGCTTTTGTCTTTTGTCAGCCATATTCATAAGGAAACAAAAGGTGATGACATGAGTCACATCCTCTACTAAAGTAGAGACTCAGAACACATCTCACTTTAATCTGGTCTATTCGCATAGCTCTGGTGGTACAGTGGCTGTGCATTGGGCTGGGATCTGCATGGTTGGCAGTGCGACATCATCAGCATCTCTATGGAAGAGTGACTGGACTTTCTACTCCTGCAAACACTTGAGTCTCACAACCCCCTCGGGGTCACTATGAGACAGTATGAACTCAATGGCAATGAGTTTGGTTCTTTTTCTTCATTAGCACAGCAGAGAACTCTCTCCAAAATGGGATTATAACCACAGCCACTGAAGTTAAGATTTATATTACATCACGTAAGGGATTATAGTCAGAAAGGCCATATTAATTGACTGCAACTCACCTATATAATATGTTATGATGTTAGATATATTCAACTTTACTACTTGAGCTTAATCAATAAAATAATTTAACCACATGAGTGAATATTCACTGATAATCAAATATTTAAGAGTCTGACTCTTTTGAAATGTCTTTTTGTGAAATATTTTATTTAGATGAATCTCTTACCACATAAAATTTATATAAATCCTAACCAATTCTCCATTTTTTCAGATTTACTAAGAAATAACTGTAGTACAGACTAAGAACATATGAATTGTTTCATTTAAATAAACAAATGAGATAATTTAATTATATAATGAAAGCATTACTGTTCTCTTGAGTTAGTGAAAATAAGCTATTTAATTTGTGCATTTTATGTAAACATTATTTATTCAATTTAGTAAACTTGAAGTTATTTTTTTTAATCTTAAAAATCTTTGTAATTGTTCAGCACCATGAGTACATCTGTCAATTACATGATAATTGCCTGGAATGGGACTACATTACTATGCCATCTGTCACCAACACTCATTCCAAATACCAGTTGATCCCTTAGTGCGAAATTCTAATTGACCTGCTCATTCAACTAGTAAATTTCATGTTTCATTCAATTCTGATGCTTCACCACCCTTCCACTAACCACACATCTGACTTTATTTTTTTTTACCAGAGCAAGTTGCTCAGTGCCAAATTCAATGCAAGGACAATGGCTGATTTTGGTTAATAAACTCTCTCAATAAACACCAAATTTTATCAACAACAGCAAGATGAATACAAAGTATAACTTAAATATATTATTCAACTCTCTTCTTGTCATTCTGAACACAGTTTCAAGATAGGTTTGTTTGACTTTCACACTTTTTTTTTAAATCAATTTATTGGGGCTCATACAATTCATCACAATACATAGATCAATTGTGTAAAGCACATCTATACATTTGTTGCCCTCATCATTCCCAAAATTCGCTTGCCTCCTGGGTTCCCGGAGTCAGCTCATTTTCCTTTTTCCCCCTCCACCTCCCTTCTTCCTCCCCCCTCCCCCATGCACCCTTGATAATTTATAAATTATTATTATATCTTATATGACACACTTTTAACTAGGCTATGGTAGCTTCATGGTTATGCTTTAGACTGCTAACCTCATGGTCAGCGGCTTGAAACCAATGGTCTCCCTGTGGGAGAAGGAGTGGGGCTTTTGACTGCTGTAAAAAGTTATAGTCTTGGAAACCCACAGGAGCAGTTCTACCCAGACCTTTGGGGTCACCATGAGTCAGAATGAACTCGTTGGTAGTTTGGTTTGGGTTTAGTATTTTATTTAGCGATAGCATGGTTTTTAAGTTGGACTTATTTATCCTCATGCATACATTTTAGATAATAATAATAAATTATTAAATGACAAAAATCTGACACTACTACATTACAAAGTCCATTAGGAATAAGAATAATAAAAATGAGAATAACCTTCAGTGTGATTTCAAAGCTCTAAAGCATAACAACTTTGTGTTCATTTAAAAGCTGAAATAGAGATGTTCAAAGCTTAACATGTGGAGATATATGGGATTTTTTTTTACAAATATTGACTCTAAGTTTCCTAGGTCTCAGTGGGAAATGAGAGGCTTTCATTTCTAAACATAATCGCGATATAGACTAATTTGGTTGTTGGCTTCCAGACAGAAGTTATGCTGTTGTTTTTAGGTGCCGTGGGGTCAGTTCTGTCGTGCTGGTTTACCAAAAGGAAGGGCTCGAGTCCGGCTCCTTCTTCACAATCATCACTGCGCTTGAGACCATTGTTGTAGCAACTCTATCAATCCTCTCCTTTTTAGAATCTTCCTCTTTGTCATTGACTCTTTATCGAGCATGAAGTCCTTCTCCAGGGACTGGTCCCTTCTAATATTGTGCCCGTTATCCATGAGACAAAATTTCAACCCTCTCACTTCATTTCTTCTAAAACAGGCTTGTTCGTTATTTTGGCAATATACAACATAGTGTTTTATGTTCAAGAAGTTTCACTGTTCTATGTAACCTGCAACCTAATCAACATTCACCACTGGCATTAGAATTGCTGTACTAGAACTTAAGTGTCTCATTTATTTTAGATACTGTGGTGAAATACCCAAAATTTATCCTTAGAACCGCAGCTGACATCCTTACATTGCTGGGGTATTGGTGATTGACAGTTCTCAGATTAGTCTATCTCCAGGAATTAACCTCAACCAAAGAGAGTTGACAAGTTCAAGGTCACTCTTTCTCCAACGGTGTGTAAAGACCCTTCTCTCAAAGTATAGAGTCATCTGGGAGGGAGGGAGAGGTGGGGGTTGGGGGGTGGGGAGAGGGCTTCCTACAGGTTTTTCTTGGAATTCCACTGGCTCTTGACCTTCTATAACACAGTTCAACTTCTCCCCTGCTCAGTCTTGCTCCTCATACCTTTCCTAGTTGTTCCCAAAAGAAATGCTCAATAAGTTTCAGAGTCTAAGAATCTGTTTCTTGGGGAATCTGTCCAATGCCACTCATTTTCTTTGACTTGTTACATGTGTTAAAATGTAACATCTCATGTTCTCCATGGAAAAAGTTTCATGATCAATAGAAATAGCTAGAAGGTGGGAGGATGGCGTGGGGGCAGGTGGCCTACTAAGGTCCCATAATCTAGTAAAGAGAGGACATTTGTCACACTGTCAGTTATCATCTGCTTTTCATCTTCTGTTGTAGAAGCAATTGTAGGCACTTCTTTTCTCAGGACAGGAGTATGTACTTTTCAAAGAAGGATTGTAGCAATACCTCAGAGAAGCTAGAAGTATCCATGGTGCTTCTAGTAGTTGCATTTAATTACCTATGAGGTACATATCTCCTCTAAGTAAAGGATTCCAGAATAATATCTTGCCCAAAAAATGGAATAAAGTAATACCCTATGTAGAAAATATATGAAAACATTTTGAAAGAGATAACTTTAGCTATATGGAAATGTGTAAATGCATAGCACCTATCATTGTAGTAACCCTGGAGGAGTAGTGGTTACACATTGGGCTGAGAACCCCATGTCAGCAGTCTGAAACCACAAGCTGTTCCAAAGGAGAAAGATGAGGCTTTCTATTCCCATAAAGAGTTACAGTCTCAAAAATCCACAAGAGCAGTTCTTCTCCATCCTATAGGATTGCTATGAGTCGTAGCTGACTTAGTGGCAGTGAATTGTTTTTTGTTTGGATGGTTTTAGCAGTGAAAGAGGGCAATGATAAAGAGAACAAAATAAAAGTTTAATCTATTCCAAGGCAATCTACTGGGGCAATAGAAATGACGAAACATTTTTTAGGTGCTGAAATAGCAAAGAAAAATGGCAGATGTCTTAGAATTTCATATAAAAAATATTGGATTCTGGTGAAATTCAACACCTGCCTTCTGTTTAGGAATCTCTAAGGAAGCATCTAATTTACACCATCTAAGCATTATTTCAATCATAGTTTATGCAACATAATTTATGCAACTATCATTTATTATATAACAAGTTACATCAAGCCCAATTGAACATATTTACAGATGTTTTACTGCTTTTAGTCATTGGGAAAGCAAATCACACCATTAACTCTAATGCTGATTTATTAGTTTTTATTTTGTTCACTCAGATCACTCACATACACAAAATTTATTTATTCTCTACAAAGGAATACAGAATAACCCCACTAGCCATTGCCAACTGAAATTAATCACAAACAGCTGTGCATTACTTAATTGTATATACAGATTAGAAGACGCCATCTCTAAGAGTGCAATGTCTTATTAACCAAGATCAAGTGTAGGTACACCGAGGAACACATTTGTCCTGATAAACAAACATAGTGTAATATATATCCTATGACTGAACCTCGGCTTTCATTTATTCTTATGGAATTAAAAGATACTAATATAATTTGGGGCAAAGCAATAGTAAATTATCTCATTCTATAAACATGAGCCAGACAACCCACTGCTATCCAGCCAAGTTTTATTCATAGCGATCCTACAGGAGAGACTAGGAGTTCCACCAAGTACTTCCGAGGCTGTAAACCCTTGTGGAGCAGACAGCCTCATCTTCCTCCCTTGTAAACGTGAGCAGTTAGCCTTTAGTTTATAATAGACCTGATCTATACATGTATGTAACACCATATTAAATCATCGTCTTATCAAAATTTTAGTGACCTACTACTGTAAATTATAGTAGTCACTGAAACATTTTTAGCTCAAATTAACTTGGATGTTTATTCATAAATTAACAGATTAGTAAATTAACATTGTTAGTGATAATGGCAACCAAGAAAGAGTTATGATTAGAGCCATGCAAATGCAAGCTGAATACTAGAAAATGTAACAAAACACATAGTCTGCTGAAAATTAAACAATAATTAGGACTCAACAAAATTTAATTGATTAATAAAAATTAAAGCTAGTTATATATCTATCTGATAAAGACTTTTTTACTTATCATCTTAATTTCAAGACTTTATTTTTTCCCTTTAGGGTATTGCCTTCAAGACATTATAATCTGTAAGTACTTTATTTAGTAAGAATATTTATTTTTTAGTAAGAATATTTATTTTTTTTCTGTGCCTGTTATGTGCCTGGCATTGTAATGTCAAGTAGTTAAAACAAAATTGTGTTTTTCTAAGTTGGGGTGACTAAGACAAAAATCTTTGCCCTCAAAGAGCTTCCAGTCTGGAAGAGGGGAAAAAATAAATGAAGAAACAATCAATTGTAGATAAGTACTACATAAAAGCCTGGAGAAATTTGTATAAGAGCATAGACAAGTAAAAACAAATCCTGCCAAGTAAAGACGGCATCACCAGTATTAAGAATGATTTCATTGTTAGCTACCATTAAGTTGGTTCCAATTCATAGCAACTCTGTTTGCCTAATGCAGTATGTCCTTTCCAAGGCAATGTTTTCTTTACTCTTTCTTCCCCGGGCATTGATTATGGATGCAAGTAAAATGAAATCATTGAAAAGTTCTCTTTTTTTCCCCATTTATCATTGTTTTGCTTATTGATCCAGTTTTGAGGATTTTTTTTGTTTTCTTTATGTTGAGTTATAATCCAAACCACAGGGAATGGATTTTGATATTCATCAGTAATTGTGTGAAGTCCTCTTACCTTTAACCAGCAAGATCATGTAATCTGTGATCGCAGGTTGTTAATTAGCCTTTCTCTAATCCTGGCACCATATTCTTCTTCATATAGTCTAGGTTTTCAGATAATTTGCCTAGCAGAAAGATTGAATAAGTCTAGTAAAAGGCTACAACCCAGATCTACATTTTCCTGATTTTAAATCAAGCTATGTCTCCTTGTTTTGTTCGAACAATTGTTTCCAGCTTTATATACAGGTTCCACATGACTCAATTAAAGTCTGGAATTACCATTCTTCCAAAAGCCACCCAGAATATGTCATGATCTACATTGTCAAATGCCTTTGGAGAGTCAAAACCATAGGTAATCATCTTTCTGGGATTCTTTGCTTTCAAGCACCAGCCATCTGATATCAGCAATGATAAAAATGAACACATTTTTACAGAGAGCAGAGTGGGGTGGGGGGATCCCATATGAAGGAGCACTAAGGGCTAACGTTTGAAGGTGTGACGTTATAACAAGTTCCAGAATGATTCAGGAGTTGGTGAGTAAATCTTGAGGCTGAAACATAGCCTGAGCTTGTATTGAAGTGAAGTAATGCCTACTCTCTCACATCATATTCCCTTTTAAAAGTTCCCATGACCTTTATACATAAAATCACATTTTATACAATGGAATAGTAATGGCAATTCAAAACCAAAGTGTTCTCTAAATACAAAAGACAAGCACATTGCCTTCACAATTCAATTGCTTTATTCTTGAGTTTCCCCCTGATCTGCAGTAAAATCACAGAAAACAAGTGAGTATGGAATTAGGTGACTTAGAATGCTTCCATAGACTGAATAAATCATGTCACATCCCTGAATGTCAGCTTTCTACCAAACGGTAAAATGAGGATTTGAAGTTGAATGTTTCCCTAAGGTCTCTTACATCTCTGAGAATCTGATTCCTAGTGAACTGAATTTCAACTCTAAAAGAAAACATGTGAGAGGGATATTACTTTTCAAAAAAAGAAAAAACACAAATTAAGCAAAAATGAAACAGGAACTGATTCAGGGGTCAAAGGGGAAAACACACTGATTCAGATTTGAAAATGTCATAGTCCTCGGAAGGCTAACACTTTCTATTAAATGAAAGATTAACACTGCATGCAGAATGTCTTGGTTTTAAAAAGATAATGTTAAGTATATTTGAAACTTTCCTCTTTCATCTAATGATGAATGTGTACACATCTGTCACTTCTGAATTTTAAATGAGCAACACGCAAGGCCACATAAGCAAAAATAAATGCTTATAGATAAATGCTGAGAACACATTCTTGTAAATGGCAGCATGGGACAAAAGAACAAGCATAGATTTTGAAACCCACTGTGCTTCTCTTGCCATTCTGCCTCCATGACTTATATCGGTCTTGGACCGATACCACAATCTCTCTAAACCTCAATTCCTTGATAAACAAGAATGGGATAAAACACTAAAACTGTTTCATGAGGTTGTGGCAAAGAATACAATCATAATATATATAGTAAACTAAGTGCATGCCTATCATCAGTTTGAGCAT
>NW_022111373.1:105355511-105357106 GCF_000313985.2 Echinops telfairi
TGATGTTGTCTAGATGCCTCAGAATAAATAATTATGGTCAGTACTAACTGGTTCCTATGAGGTGGCGGTCAGGCCTGCTTCTAAACTCTGACACCACCTGTCACTTCCCTGCTCTCAATGTAAATCTGATGGGTATGACAATGTGTTGCAATGACCACACAAGACTCACTGTTCCATTTTTAAAGGTGTCTTAGGAAGTAACTCAGGATCAGGATCAACTTCAAAGTCACAGTTATAACTCAGAATCATGATCAGAAAGCAGGTAGGCCAGCTCTGAAAGGCTCCCTCAAAGCAGAGAGCACCTTTCTTCTCTCTTTATTGCAGGGCAGCTTTCTCAGCTCTTCTTAGCTGTGCAGGCAGTCAAGCCCTTCTCCCAGCCATGCACACTCGTGCTTGGCTATGCCTGCGCCCTCTTGTTCGCCTCAGGAAAGATCTAGTTTTGGTTGTGCAAGCTCCCTCTCAGATGTATAGGGCACTGTTTTCAGTCTCCTCCTTATTAGCGCAATCGCTGCCACCTGGTCTAGCGTGTAGGCAGTGTAACAATTTACTCAGGTCTCTCTCTGCTATCATTACAAACACGGCTGCAGGGCTGTTCCAAACTTGTCGTCAACAGCTCTGCTGTAGGGCACCTTTCAGGCCTGATGATGCTGGCTCTGCCAGCGAGCAATTTCTGGGCTGTTTGTCATCTTCAGTGTGACAGTCTTTTACAGTGTTACAGCCCTTGACCCACATTATACCTCTTTTAGCAGATTTATTTCTTCCTCTCTCTCTATGCATTCTCTCTTCTACTCTTAATTCTAAAAACCTCTGTGGCATTTAATGCTGAAATAAGCAAAAGCCGTCTCAATTTCAAGGCACAGCCCTCCAAACAAGAGCAGCCTTTGACCATCCTCTTTAAACAGAAGCTAAAACAAAAATCACACTACCATCATCACATTGTTACTGACCCATAGTGACCACAAGTCATTCAATTTGCATAGTTAACAAAGTAATCCTTGCCAGGTTATAAAACAGACCAAACAGGACAAAAACAGCTAAGAATTATACATAAACTACCAAACTATCATATTGTTTACAGTTTACCCCAAAAACAAGTTAATCAGCATGGGAAAAAGTAAAACAACTTTCTGGAGCAGAAAACTAGGATAAATGCAGCACTTCGAGGCTGAGTGGAGAATAAACATCTCTGGAGCTGGTTTCTCAAAGAACCAAGACAAAGGCCCACATAAAAGAATTTAAATTGCCACAAACACCCATCTGTAACCACACTGATTTTAACCTTCTACTTGTGAAATAAATGTGTATATTGATCTGGTTATCTTCTCCTACTTCTTATATGCAAACTGGATTGCTAACACAATTGTCCTTTTTAAAGGAGGAATTTATTCCAATTCTTTTCTTATGAAAAATGTGGTAGTTACAGACTTGCAGGTTAATAAGCGGCCATCTAGCTCAGAAGCAGCAAAGCCCATGTGGAAGAAGCATACCAGCCTGTGTGACCACGAGGTGTAGAAGGGACTATGTATCAGGCATCAAAGAACAAAAAATCATATCAATGTGTGCCCACTTTCTTGATATGATCACTGAAGACAAAT
>NW_022111373.1:105357874-105359940 GCF_000313985.2 Echinops telfairi
GGGCTCAAGTAGAAAGCAAATGTTTTGAGAATGATTATGGCAACAAATGTACAAATGTGCTTGACACAATGGATGGATGGATGGATTGTGATAAGAATTATACAAACCCCAATAAAATGATTTAAAAAAAAGAATACAGCCTTCAAAATAAAGCTTAAAATACATACTTATTATACCAGTTTTAAAAAATGGCAAGAGTACACATAGTCACTGTACAAAAGAGGACTAGTCAACATTCCACCACTTCAAGAAGTAGCATATGAGCAAGAACTAATGGTGCTAAGGGAAGAAGTTCAAGCTACACTGAAGCATTAGCCAAAAACAAGGCTCCAAGAATTGATGGAATACCAAGTGAAATGTTTCGACAAACTAATGAAGCACTGGAAGCATTTAATTCATTTATGCCAGGAAATTTGGAACACATCTATCTGGCCAACTGACTGGAAGAAATCCAAATAGTATTAATTCCAAAGAAATGTTACCCAACAAAATGTTCTAATTATAATACAATTTCATTACATCACAGGCAAGTAAAATTTTGCTGAAAATCATCCAACAATTGTTGCCACAGTACATTGACAGGAGCCTGCCAGAAGTTCAGGTTGGATTCAGAAGAGGACATGGAACAAGGGCTATCATTGATGATGGCAGAGGGATGTTGGCTGAAAGTAGAGAATACCAGAAAGATTCTTTTTTGTTTTATTGCTTAAGCCAAATATTCGACTCTGTGGATCATAACAAACTTTGGAAAGCCTTGAGAAGAATGAGAATTCCAGAGCAATTCATTGTACTCCTGTGAAATTTGTATGTGAATCAAGAGGCATTTTTGAGAAAAGAACAAGGGGACAGTGTATGGTTTTAAATTGGGAAAGATGTACACCAGGGTTGCATACTCTCACCATGCTTATTCAATCAGTATGCTGAATCAATTACCAGAGAAGCTGGAACATATGAAGAAGAATGAAGCATCAGGATTAGAATAAGGCTTATTAACAAATTGAGATATTCATATGATGAAGCCTTATTGGCAAAAGTGAGGACTTGAAGCACTTGCTGATGAAGATCAAGGTTTGTTACCTTCAATATGGATTACAACTTATTGTAAAGAAGACCAAATCCTGGTCGATATGAAACATTGTGATAAATAAAGAAATGGTTGAAGTTTTCAAGGATCTTGTCTTGCTTGGATCCACAATCAATGCTCATAGAAGCAGCAGTCAAGAGATCAAAGAATATGTTGCATTAGGCAAATCTGCTACACAAGACCTCTTTAGAGTATTGAAAGCAATGATGTTATTTTGAGGACTAGAGTGTGCCTAACCCAAGTTAGGGTATTTTCAATGACTTCATATGCATGTGGAAGTTGGACATTGAATAAGGAAGACTGAAGAAAAGTGGATGTATTTGAATTGTAGTCTGAGAAGAATATTGATAGGACTATGGACAAACTGATCTGTGTTGGAAGAAGTAAAGCTAGAGTGCTCCTTAGAGACAAGAGTGGCGAGACTTGGTATATGTTCAGGAGAGACCAGTCCCTGGAGAAGGATGTCATGTTTGGTATAGTAGGGGAGTGGTGAAAAGAGGAAGACTTTTAACGAGATGGGTTGGCACAGTGGCTACAACAATGGGCGCTCAAGTGCAGGAACAATTGTGAGGCTAGTGAAAGACTGGGATGTGTGTCCTTCTGTTGTGCATGGTGTCTCGATGGATGGCACCTAATAGCAACAACAATCCATGGTATGAGAGATCAGAGGAAGAAGAGGTTTTGTCAGTCTGTTTGATCAAAAAATCCTCATAAATGAGATGGGACTTGAACGTGGCCCAAAATTATGGGTAAGTTTTTGTTAGATGGTCAGGGGAGGGGAATGAGTGGCAAAGAATATGCAGGAGCTATTTCATGACATTTGAAGGAACTATAAGTTATAAGAGAATGTTAAAAGTATCACCAAAAATAAAAAATGAGTGGTGAAGTGCGGAGTGGAGACCCAAAGCCCATTAGTAGGCCACTGGAGATCCCCTTGCAGAGGGGTCTCAGGGAGGAGACGAGCCAGTCAGGGTGCGATGTA
>NW_022111373.1:105363061-105370558 GCF_000313985.2 Echinops telfairi
GTTTGTATGGCTGTGAACAATCAGAAATGTTCATGTGTTGTGGTCTTTTCCCCTCTCCCCCAAATAAAACATTAAATCTTAATGTTTGGATCCATAATGAAAGAAAGAAAGAAAAAAAAAAGAAAACCCAGTTGGTTGCCATGGAGTCGATGCTGCCACTGTGAGTTTCTGAGACTGTATTCTGTGAGAATAGAAAGCCTCTTCTTTCTCCTACAAAGAAGCTGGTGGTTTTGAACTGCTGACTTGCAATTAGCAGCCAAGCATGCATACTACTGTGCCAGCAGGAGGCTCATCGTGATAGTGACAAGTATTATCAAAATACAAAGATATGAGTCTGCAGGAGCTATTTAATAGTCACCTTTGTATAGGCACTTCATCAAGTAACCCAAAAAGTATTTTCCATTAAGATCTTTCAGTAAGACTACGAAGATGACCCTAAAAGACTTAAAGAAATCTAGAGATTTGTACTCAAATCATGTATCAGTAGAGTCTTGAAATTTAAAAAACCTATTTCTTCAGAGTCATAAAATACAGAATATATCCATATCGTAATCACATAAAATACAGAATACATCCCTATCATAATCACTTTGGGCTGACTATTGCAAGGTTAGCAGTTGTAAATATCAGTCACTGGGAGGGAGAGAGAAAGACGAGGGTTTCTATCCTCTAAGAGGTTTACAGACTCTTGGAATCCCACAGGATTAACTCTACTCTCTGTCCTATAGAATTGCTATGAGTCAGAATCAAATTAATGGCAGTGAGTTTGGAATTAGGCATGACTTATTGATATTAAAATAACCTTATTTTTAAAAATTATTTTATTGGGGGTTCATACAACTCTTATCACAATCCATACACCCATCCATTGTGTCAAGCACTTTTGTTTCCCTCGTCATTCTCAAAACATTTGCTTTCAACTTGAGCCCATGGTATCAGCTCCTCATTTTTTTCCTCTCTCCTCCCCACCTCCCCCATGAACCCTTGATAATTTATAAATTATTATTATTTTTTCATATCTTACATCATCTGATGTCTCCCTTCATCCACTTATCCACTGTCCATCCCCCAGGGAGGAGGTTATATGTAGATCCTTGTAATCTGTTCCCCCTTTCTCCCTCGCCTTCCCTCCACCCTCCCAGTATCACAATAAACCTGTCCCTCTTCAATTAAAAAAAGCTAAATGTCCTATTAGTCAATAACTATTTTATTATCTATATATCTTACTATAGTTTTCCTTTATGCATTTATTCAACACAAACCTACTGAGCACCCATCATACACCAGATACTAATCTAGGTTCTATTGGTATCCACAGTCTTAGGTGTGCAGATATAACTATCATGATGAAAACTGATATTATTTAGATTGTAATTTCTTCAGTTGATTGTTATTTCATTACTAGATCAATAAACAGGAAGAGGGAAGTGATCTGCAGGCTGAAGGAATCATGAATGTATTGATAGGGCTGGAGTTTCCCATAAAATAACTTTATGAAATATGACAGAGTTTGGCGAGAAGGGAATAGTGTTTTAGCAGCAAGGAAAGTACAGAGCTTTAGAACATTGACGAGGAACTAGATCATGAGCCATGTTCTAGAGATCATGACACAGGAGTATAGAATGTATCTTCCGCCAATAAGGGATCTGCATATAGACAGATCTTAGATAAGAGGTTGGAAAACTGTCTAGGAGTTTCCCACCGGATCCATTTCATTTTTTTTATTCAAGGCGTTCATGGGTGTCTCAAAAAGTTCTACACTACCTGGAAGGTGGATTTATCTAGCAGTGCCTCAACAACAACAAAAGAGTGTGCAGTGCGATGGCCTGGAGCGTGTTAGTTGTTTCTTATTCCAATGTGAATATAAGTCGAGTCTCATGCTGAATCCTGCAAAGAGCGGGACACTGAAGTCTTGCATTTTAGAATCCCAAATTTTCGTTAACTCTTACATGCGATCAGAAACAAAGACTGAGGCCAGTAACAAACTTCTATAAGTAAAATGATCAAATTGCTGAACCAACTTCTTTTGTTTTGTGTTATTATTTTTTAAAAGCACTTTATTGGGGGCCCTTACAGCCCTTATCACAATCTATACATGTTTCCATCATTGTTTTCAAAATATTTTCTTTCTACTCAGCTCCTCATTTTTCCCTCCCCCAGCATCCCTTCCTCATGAACCCTTGATAAATTATAAGTTATTATTATTTTCATATCTTACATTGTCTGATGTCTCCCTTCACCCATTTTTCTGTTGTTCATCCCCCTGTGTGTGTGTGTGGGGGGGGCTATATGTCAATCATTGTGATCAATTCTCCCTTTCTTCCCCCACTTCCTCCTGGTATGGCTTCTCTCATTATTGGTCCCGAGGTGTTTATCTGTCCTGGATTCCTTGTGTTGGGAGCTCTTGTCTGTACCAGTGTACATGCTCTGTTCTAGCCGGATTTGTAAGGTAGAATTGGGCTCATGATAGTGGGTTGGGGGGAGGGAGTATTAAAGAACCAGAGGGAAGTTGTGTGTTTCATCAGTGCTATACTGCACCCTGACCGACTCATCTCTTCCTTGTGACCCTTATGTGAGGGGATGTCCAATTGTCTACAGATGGGCTTTGGGTCTCCACTCTGCACTCCCTCTCATTCACATCAATATGAATTTTTGTTTTGGGTATCTGATGCCTGGTACCTGATCCCATCAACACCTCATGATAAGTACCTTACTTCTATGGACAGATAATGTAATTAAAATTAATTAGTTTCTTACTATTATGCAGTGTTTGAAGGATTTTGTAATGCTTCATTTCCTGCCTTACAAAAGCATTAAGTACATAAACATTCTACTGAGCGCACCCATATTACCAGTACTCCTCCTCCCGATCAGATATGCCTCATTTCCCAATCAGATAGCCTCCTTCTCACTAAATTAAACAATAAAGCAGCCAATGGCAAGCAGGAAGGAGAGAGGAAGAGGGAAAATCAGGGGTGTGAGGAGGGAGGGAAGCGAGAGGAAGGCAGGAACGCATCCATGCAGGGAAAGAAAGAACATTGGATAATAAAAATAGAAACTCTGACATTGCTGTTTAGCTTATTTTCTTTTTAAAAAATTATTTAGACCCTGGGTGGGGAACTACTATTGACTTTTAAATTGTTCACAGTTAAAATAACATACCCAAGAATTCTGAAGTATCAACTTTCTCATCCTCTTTAGCGTTTCCTTCACACTCAATATAAAGCAATCCAGTGTGCATTTCCTGTTCACTTACAAACCCAAGCCAAACTAGTGGCGGTGGTTTTGCCTCTGACTCGGGGAGACGACCGGAGTCACAGAACCTCACTGCATAGGGTTGTCACGGCTGTGGCCAGAGGAACAAAGGCCTTTCATCCAAGGCACCTCTGCGTGACTTAAATGTCTAACTGTGCTACCAGAGGACTCCTCCTTTACTCTGTCAAACAACATCTACCCTCCTCTAAAACAAAAAATGAAACGGCTGGATATTTTCAAGACCCATGTGACTCTTCATTACTGTCAATATTTTAATAAAACTTCATCGAGTGTGATAAGGCCCAGGCACAGTTCTCCATTCACTTCCATCTCTCTGTAATCAGTATGTTTGCGCCTGTCTCAGGGCTGGGCTTGGCACCATCTTTTCTTCCTGAGGAAACACTCCTATGGTCTTCATGACATTAGTTCCTGTTCATCTTCCCACACCCACTGTGTGTCTCTGCTCTTTCGTGTCATCTTGTCTGATTCACCGTGAATTAGACACCAGTCTTCCGGCCTCCCAGTGCTTTCTAATACGGCCCTTCTCAAATTAAATTGCAAGTTTTATCATTTTTGCCTCAATAAGTTGGGACTCTCTTTTGAACAGTAATCATATAATATTGAAATTTTTATGCATGTTATCACTTAGTAAAATGTCAGACATGTAATAGGCCCACAAAAAAGTTATTGAATTAAACAGTAATTAATTTACAAAACGTTGAAAGTCATGTATAACATCAAATAGTTGTTACTCCATATATTATCAGACCTATTAGTTAATGTAAGGTCTTGCCTTTTGCTTTTTTATTTTGTTGGGTATATTTTCCTTTTTAAAAATTTAGCCAGGAAGTTATTTTTCTAATCCTGATGCAAACCCTTTGCACTACACTACAATTTAGGATAAAATAATTAAGTCAAAAGAACTAGCCCACAATATCCCCTAACCTGTATATTTAAAATCAAATTGATGATGATAGATAGATAGTAGATAGATAGATAGATAGATAGATGATACAGATAAAGGTATTGATATGTGAGTTTGTAAATAATAGTGGATAGCCACACTTATGTAATTTTGACAAGCACTGGTATGTAGTGGGCTAAATGTTGAGCACACAACTGCAAGGACTCCGCCAGATGGTCCACAGGAGAAAGCTGAGGCAGTCTGCTGCCATAAACATGTAGAGCCTTAGAGATCCGATGGAGCAGCCTTAGTCTCTGATAGGGTATCTACGCGTCAGGATCTACTTCATGGCAATAGGCTTTTTCTTTTTCTTTTTTTTGATAGCCCCAGAAATTCCCCAAGACAAACGCAAATGGTTAGGCAATAAATTAAAATAAAATATAACATGAAGCATTATACCTGCTCTGTATTTAAGGACTGTGTTTTTATTTTCTTTACCTGAACTCTAACAAAAATCGTTGCTTAAGCTCCTGAATAAATTACTTGGAAAGAGTTTTAGTCAGCTTAGTAGTTACGAACTGCTTCCCCTCTGGTTGACTGAAATGCAGCTTTCTAGGTCCTTGGAAGACCTCTGGTGGTAAAAAGGAAGCATTGTTCCCACTTGACAATTTATAAAACTCCCTCTATGCACTTTTAATTCTGTTCTTTAATTTCTATTTTGTATAGGAGTAATTCATGAACTAATAATATTTACTAAGACATGTGCCTGTGTTCTAAAATTTATTTGAGTTTTTGATGCTTCATTATCAATTGAGAAAGCCAAAACACCATTAGGAACAACAACAAAAGCCATGAGACAATTAAGCATAATGATGGCAATCATATATTAAAGGAGAACAAAATGTATGCTCTATTGCATCCGAGAGTAGAAGTTGGACAGTTTTCTGGTTCAATATGAAAACAAATACTCTCTCTGCCAAACATAAGAAGAATATTCACCACTTCGATTTGTTTACATTCTGCATAAATGACCATTTGTCAAGCATATCAAAAAATGGAACTTAACATTTCACATAGTGACCTCCGCAGATCTTCCCACTTCTAAGCTTTTAGAAGTTTCCGTCCATGCGTCACTCTACGCTTGCAAACAAATCCATATGAATGCTGTTGTTCTTTGGTGTCAGGGAGTCGGCTTCGACCCATAACATCCCTGCGCACACCAGAGGGAACGCTGCATGCTCCTGGGCCAAATTCTTTATCAATGCCTTGCTATTTATATAAACTGTCACTATTATGTACTTTAAATATGCTGTAAACTTAGGTGAGTTCACCTCTCTCTCTGGGACTCAGTCCCTTATACAAAAAGGAAGAGTGGTATTTGACTAAAATCTGAGCGTTTTAGTTCAGCTTAATTTAATTTGTGTGACCTGAAGAACATTAATTAACTTCTGTTGTGCACAACATGAGAAATATCTCCTAGACCAAATACCTGGATAATGTTCTAATTTCTTCTATAATAACACCTGTAAATATGGACGAGCCCTATGCTCTAAATGATTAGTCTCAGATTATTTTAAATTTATCATCTAAATCTGTCTTCCTGTGCTTATCACCAGCTTGCATGGGTAACTCTTATGAGACAAGGGCCCTCTCCTTTCTAATATCTATCTCCTTACATGCTTACAGGGTGTCTTATGCTTCTCCCAGTTGGTTCACCTTCCTTCAACTCTCCTTATATGACGTCGTTTCACTGTTATCATTCTCCTAGGACCTAACTCCTGGATAGTTTATGCATGTTTAAAAGAAAGCCTATCACAAGATGGATATTTCATTCATGTAAAATTAATTTATGAAAATTAGCATCAAAAGTTCCACAACACAAATTAAAATGATTAGTAAGGTAGGCTATGGGCTTGCTTCTCTAATAGTAGCAAAATATCCCCCCACTTGAGTGATCCAGATAAAATGAAAAGAGAGAGGAATGGGAATAGACAACCTTCCCAAGCCATTCAAGGTTCACATTACAACTGCATGAATCTTCCACATAGAGGCCCCACTATTACAATCTGGTATGAGAGGAACAACTTGAAGTGTAATGAAAAATGGATGTTCTTGGGCACCTCACATATTCTCAGTGGCCCGAAAAGCTTCTGGTAAAACTTCTTATAGAAAACTACATTTTTCCTAAAGCTTATGTGATTTCATTTTTCAGTAAATGAAATAAAAAGGTCAATTTCATACAATAGTTAATTATAGGGATCTAGGGTTTTATATAGAACTTTTCAATTCCATTATTATTTATGCATACATTATCTCTCTGTCAAGCCATAATTGTGTTTAATATTATATTAACTACATAACATTAATTTTACAATAGAAACAATATCATTAGAAAATGGTCAATTACAGAACACAGGCCAAATTTAGACTATAAAATTAGACTTTAGAGCAGAGGGGATACAATCAAGAAATGGCTAGAGAGTCTTTAACAGGAAATATTTAGACTTTCTTGGGGCAAGTGTCTACCTATTTATTGCTTTCCAGAAAATCATTTAGTCTCTCTTTAGAAAAGAGCATAAAATATGCAAAATATGAACACCTGCCAAAAAAGTTCATAGGAAATCAACCGATGGAAATGTTTAGAATTTTCATTCTGGAATAAAAACCAGATAATCAATATTATGCTTAGGACTCTGCCTATATTCTCATTATAAGAAAGGCATAAATATAAGTTCCAGTTTAAATCAAAAGCCTAATTTGGGAAAAGGCTAGCTAGGTTTTGTCTCTAGTACTTCAGACATGCTCTCAGGAGGGACCGGTTCCTGGAGAAGGACGTCATGCTCAGTAAAGTAGGAGATCAGAGAAAAAGAGAAAGATTCCCAGTGAGATGGATTGGCACAGCGGTTGCAACAATGTGCTCAAAGAAAACCACCATTACAAAGAGAGGTCAGGACCGGGCAGTGTTTTCTTCTGCTGTGATAGCGTCACTATAGGTTGAAACCAACTTGACAGGACCTAAAATTTAACATCTCCCACCACCACCGAAAGCCACCACCTCAACCACAAACACCCGTACAATTATTGATCTTTGTCGCGTACCTTACCCTTCTACTTTACCGAGCATGATGCCCTGCTCCAGGGGCTGGTCTCTCCTGACGACACACCCAAAGTGGGTAAGCTGAGGTCTCCTTACCCTTTCTTCTAAGAAGCACTCTGACCTTCCTCCAAAAGAGATTGGTTTATCTTTTTGAAGTCCACGGCCTTTTCAATATTATTCTCTTTTTGTTTGTTTGTTTGCAACTTTTTGTATTTTATTTTATTTTTTGAAATCATTTTAT
>NW_022111373.1:105371375-105391069 GCF_000313985.2 Echinops telfairi
TTTGTCTTCAGTGATCCGTTCGACACCTCGTGATCACACAGGCTGATATGTTGTTCCATGTGGGCTTTGTTGCTTCTGAGCTAGATGGCAGCTTGATTACCTTCAAGCCTTTAAAACCCCAGACGCTATACTTTTTTATAGCCGGGTCGGCTTTATGGCTTGGCTTTGCTCCCATTGCTGATCTGTTGTGTTCCCTTCTTGATTTGCCCCGTTGGGGAAGTTCAGACCATGCTACCTCCCTTCCATGTGTCCCCAGTATTGCCCTCTGTTGCAGTATGCTCCAGTAAGGGGACAACATGTCATGATCTGTTGTTGGTCCTACAGGCCTCTCTGTGGCTCAGCAGTTCCATGCAGGGACATCATCCTCTGGACTGGTGTACCGATATAAGGTCTAGAACAGTGGTTCTCAACCTTCCTAATGCTGTGATCCTTTAATATAGTTCCTGATGTTGTGGTGGCTCCTCAACCAAAAAACTATTTTTGTTGGTACTTCATAACTGTAATTTTGTAACTCTTATGAATCAGGCAACCCCTGTTAAAGGGTCATTCAAGCCCCACAGAAGTCACGACCCCCAGGTTGAGAACCGCTAGTCTAGACTGACTCCGCCTTTCTCTTTCTCCTTCTTGGTTTGCTTCCATGTGGGCATGATATGCCAGCCCCTCACCCAACCTGTAGGTTTAGTACGGTTCTCTGTCCCATGTACTTAATAGAGATGGAGTCAGTTTGGCTCTGGTTGGGGATGGCCCTAAAGCCCAATTTTTCATGAATTCCTCCTCATGATTAAGTCACCCTCATGGTTTGGTGCACTGTGGTGGGGTCTCTATGCACACTCCTGATTCTGTGGAGACATAACCAATACTTTCCCCCTGTTCCCTGATGTCCCCGTGCCATTGTCTCACTCTCACCCCCCACCTTTTCTCCCTCTCCCTTCCCCCACTCCCCTTCTTTGTGTTGGATTAACATGTATCTCCTTGGGTTTGGTCTGACCTCCATCCAACTGCCTGTGCCTCAATCCATATTTTGTGAGAGAAGTGGCTTTTCTTTTCTACCTACTATGCTGGTTATACTTACCTCAGGAGACTCATGTTGTACTTGGCCTTTTGTGATTGGCTGAGTTCACTTAGCATAATTTCCTCCAACTCTGCCCATGAAACGACTTGTTTCATGTGATCATTAGTGCTTTTTAGTGATGCATATTGTGTAAGTGCCACTCATCTATTGATGGACATTTAGTTTGTTTAAAACTCTTTCTGATTGTGAATGGCACTGCAATAAACAGTGAAGTGCAGATGACTGGTTGTGGTCTATTTCTTACCTCTTGTGGGTCTATGTCCAGTATAGCGATAGCTGGGTCATAAGGTAGATCTATTTCCATTTGTTTTAGATATCGCCAGATCGCTTTCCATGGTGGCTGTACATATCTACACAATCACTAGCAGTGGAGGAGAGTTCCTGTCTTGTCATCCACATACCCTCCAACATTTGCTGCTCTCTGATTTTCTGATTTGGGCTAACCTCAAGGGAGTTAGATGATATCTCGTGGTTGTTTTAATTTGCATCTCTCTAATAGCTAATGATCAGGAGCATTTTCTCATATGCTTATTGGCCATATGGATCTCCTCCCTAATGAAGCTTCTTTTCAGTTCTTTTGCCCACTTCCTCAGGAGGTTAACTATTTTCCTCTTTTTGCAGGCCATGAGGGTATTGTATATTTCAGTAATAAGCCCTTTGTATGTTGGGTCTTTGCTAAAAATCCTCTCCCAGTCTGTGGGTTGCCTTGTTACACTCTTGGTGAAATCTTTCAACACACAGGTGTTTTATCCTTAGTAGATCCCACTTGTAGATTTCAGGTTTATCTGTGTGTGTACCTTTCCCAATTGCAGTTAGCCGATATATTCTCTGGGCCAAGGTTCTTAGGTTTGTCCCAATTCCTTCATTGATGGGCCTGATAGTTTGGGGGTTGACTTCTAGGTCTGTGATCCATCTTGAGTTTGTTCCTTTGCATGGGGTGAGGTAAACATCTTGTTTCATTTTTCTACATGTGGATATCCATATTTTCCAGCACCATTTATTAAATAATGCATTCTGCCTCCCACTTGATACTTTTGGGGCCCTTATCAAAGATCAGTTGTCTGTATGCTGATGGTTCTATTTGGGGATTTTCTTTTCTTTTCCATTGGTCTTAGTATCTGTCATTTTGCCTGAACCACGCTGTTTTGACCACCGTGGCTGTGTAGTAGGTATTAAAGTCGGATAAGGAGAGCCCTCCAACTTTTTCCTTCTCCTTGAGGAGTTATTTGCTAATTCTGAGCTTCTTCCCTCTCCATATGAAATTAGTGGTCAGTTTTTCCAATTCTCTGAAGAATTGGAAAATTGTTGGTATTTGAATTGGGATTCCATTAAACTTATAAAGTGCCTTGGGTACCATTGACATCTTTAGTCTGTTGAGTCTTCCAACCCAGAAGCATAGATATTCTTCCATTCGTGCAGGTTTCTTTTGGTTTCCTGTAGTAGCGTTTTGTAATTTTCTTTGTATAAGCCTTTTGGGTTTTTTATTAAATATTTTGCTAGATATTTCTATTTGTTCTTGACTATTGTGAAGGGTACTGCCTTTGTGATCTCCTCTTCTGTGGTCTTGTCTGATGTATATAGCAAACCAATAGACTTCTGTTTGTTGATCTTGTATCCTGCCACTCTTCTGTAAACCTCTATCACTACCAGTACTCCTGTTGTGGAGCTTTGGGAATTTTCAATGTACAGAATCATGTAGTTTACAAATAATGATAGTTTTACCTCCTCTTCACTCAGTTGGATACCTTTAATGTCCTTTGGCTGTCTTATGTTGTTAGCTAGGACCTCCAGTACAATATTGAATAGAAGTGGGGACAAGGGGAAACCTTGTCTGGTCCTCCTTTTCAGTGGGATTGTTTTTGCCCATTTTCCATTGACTATGATGCTGGCTGTTGGCTTTCATAGATAGCTTGTATTAACTTAGGAATTTTCCTTCCATTCCTGTCTTCTGGAGTGTCTTAATTATGAATGGGTGTTGGATGTTGTCAAATGCTTTTTCTGTGTCTATGGATATTATCATGTGCGTTTTATACTTTTTTTATCAATGTGGTGTATAATATTGATGGATTTTCAGATGTTAAACCAACCATGCATCACTGGAATGAATCCTGCCTGATCATGGTGGATAAGTTTTATATATTTTGTATTCTATGGGTCAATATCTTGTTAAGGATTTTTGCATCTTAGTTCGTTAGTGATATTGGTCTGTAGTTCTCTATTCAGGTGGGGTCCTTTCCCTGTTTGGGTATCAAAGTTATACAGGCTTCATAGAATGAGTTTGGGGATTTGCCATCCTTTTCTATGCTCTGGAATAATTTGTGGAGGATTGGTGTCAGCTCTTCCCTGAATACTTGGTAAAATTCTCCTGTGAAGCCATCTGGTCTAGAAGCCTTTTTTGTTGGTAGCTTCTAGATAACCATATCTATTTCTTCTTTCACTATGGGTCTGTTGAGGTTCTTGACCTCTAACTGGGATAATTTAGGGAGGGATGTTTTTCCAAGTATTTGTCCATGTATTCCACATTGCTGAATTCATTACAATACAGAGTTTCATAGTACTTTGTGATTATCTTTTTTATCTCATTGGGATCTGTTGTGATTTCCCCTGTTTCATCCCTTATCCTGGCTATTAATGTTTTCTCCTTCCTTTCCTTTGTTAGGTTTGCCAGCAATCTGTTAATTCTGTTGGTCCTTTCTTAGAACCAGCTTTTTGCAGCGTTGATATCTTGCATCATTCTTTGTCTTCCCACTGGTTTAACTTCCCCTTGATTTTTATTATTTCTTTTTTTCTGCTATTGGAGGGGCTGTTCTAGTTCCTGGAGGTTTTGTGATAGCCTATCAGTCATAAGTCTCTCTTCCTTTTTCATATATGAGTTTATTGCTATCAAGCTACTTCTGATAACTGCTTTCGCCAGATCCCATAAATTTTAGTACATTGTATTCTCATTCTCATTAGTTCCTAGAAATTTCCTAAGCCCATTTCTAAACTGGACTAGTACCCTTTCATGTCACAGAAGATCATTATTCATCCCCCAGTTGTTTACCCTTGTTTTTCTGTTCATCCTTTTATTAATCTCCAGTTTTATGGCATGGTGATCTGAGTACGTCTGAGTAATCTCTGTGTTTGAATTTATTCAGGCTTGACTTGTGTCCAAGCATGTGGTCTATTTCCAAAAATGAGCCACGAGTGCTTGAAAAGAATCTGAACATTTTTGCGTTTCGATGGAAAGCTCTATATATGTCTATGAGGTCCTGTTGCCTAATTCTGTTTAGCTCTGTAGCCTCCTTGCTGAGCTTCTTTCCCAGTGATCTATCTTTCTCTGATAGCAGTGTATTAAAGTCTCCTATTATGATTGTTGACTGTGATTTCTTTTTTCATCTTTTGAATAGTTTGATGAATTTCATGGGTATCTTATTAGGGATATGTATGTATATATACATATATGTATGTATACATATATGTATATATACATACATATATATATGTTCCTGGTTTACTGATCCTTTGAGCATTATATAGTGCCTCTCCTTGTTTCTTTTTATGGTTTGAACCTTGAGATCAATTTTGTTGGAGATTAGGATTGTGACCCCTGCTTCTTTTAAGTTGACATTTGCCTGGTATATTTTCTGCCAGCCTTTTATTCTTAGTCTATCTATCTTTGTCTGTGAACTTAAGATGTGTCTCTTGCAGGTATTGGATTGGTGGGTTATGTTTTCTAAGCCTGTTTGCTAACGTTTTTCTTTTAATGTATGATTTGAGACCATTGACATTCAAAGTTATTAACAAGATCTGTGGATTCGTTGTTGTCATCGCTTGCCTTTTTGTGGGGCGTGGAGTGTTTTCCTATCTCCCTTCATATAAATGTGCTGTGTTTGTGTGTGGGGCTTCATTCTTGCTTTCTTTTCCCTCTGAGGCGATGTTATCTTGGTCATTGTTATCAACGCGTTGACTTCTGGGTGGAGTTGGGCAATATGGTGGTCTCCTGCTTGTGCTTGGTGGATTTTGGCCCTCTGACCATAGTGAGTCGGTGAGAATCCTCCAAAGGGTTGAGTGTCTTATGGTGCATTCTTTGAGTTTTTCATTGTCCTGGAAGAACTTTATCACTCCTTCTATCTTAATTTGACAGGGTAGAGGATTCTTGGGCAGTTGTTTTTCTCTTTCAGTTTTTCGAATATGTTACTCCATTCTCTCCTCTTCTTCATGGTTTCTGATGATAGGTCTGAGCATATTCTTACTTGAGAACCCTTGTACATGACCGTCTTCCTTTCTCTTGATGCTCTTAAGATTTTCTCTTTTTCCTTGAAGTTGGATAATTTAACTATTAAATGCCTTGGTGAGTTCTTCCTGGAGTTTCGTCTGTTTGGTGTCCTCTCTGCTTCCTGTATGAGTGTCTGATTTTCATTCTTTAAGGTGGGAAAGTTTGCTTCCAGAAGTCCCCACACTAATTTAGCTATTGACGTCTTTGTTGTGTTATGTATCAGACCTATTATTCGAATATTGTGCCTATTCATAGTATCTGTCACTGATCTCAGGTTTTCTTGTTTGGCTGTTTTTCTCATTTGCTGAATTCTGCCTGATTGTCTTCAAGATCACTGATATGGTTCTCTGCCTCTTCTAGTCTTTTTGCAAGGTCTGTGATCTTGGGTGTAGCTTCTGTTACCTCATAGGTTAACTCATATATTTTCCTTTGAAGTTCATCCCTCTCCAGTGGACTTCATCACCTTTATTATGGACTCATTTCCTCTATCATTCCGTACTTATTCTGTGTTGCTTCCCTCATCTCCTGTTTTACTCCCAGCAGCCTTCTGATATTTTATTTTTACGTGAGATGTACATCTGATTCTTCTATGAGCGTCATTAGCTCTGCTGTTGTGTTTTGTCTTTCTAGTCTTTTTGTTGAGAGTGTTGCGGTATTCTGGTGTTTACTTGTCGATTTTGTAGAGGTGGAGGCCATGATTCTGGGAGACCAAGAGGCCCTGAGCTCTTTCTCTGTGTGATTGGTAGGCATGTTTTTGAGGGTTGTCTGTGGCATATTATGGTGGTGAGTTGGACTGCTGTGTAGGCAATGTTCCACAGCAACTCAATGGCCAATCGCGATGAGAAGCCTCATAGACGAGTGAGGCTGGTGGCTATACATATGCCCTGGGCCGAGTTGATCTGGGCTGTCAGGCTAATATTTGCAGGTTTTTTAATTTATATTTTTAAAAGGCACCTAATAGAAGACAATGGTGGGGGATGCCTTGCTACCACAAGAGGGGCTGCTGTACGAAAGCAGGAACAATCCCACTGCTGCTGGTGCAGATGCTTAGGGAAAGCCTCCACAGGGTGGAGACGCCTGACACCAGTGGGGGCAGCTATCCCTGCCATGTGCAGGTGTGAGACAGGACACTGCTCTTGTAAGTGGCGGGTAGGGAGGAACTCTGGGTACAGTGGTAGCCTGAGGGGGACCAGTTGGCATGGCACATGGTAGCAATGTTAGGGATTGAGGTAGTGTGGCTGGCATGGTCTGGGGAGCCTCAGAGCCTGGGTCACTGATCCCCTGGGTTATGGAGCTTGGCTAGAAGTGGGGGAGGGATGCCTTCTGGACCAAGAATGTATTCTCTGCTGCTCCTAATGGGCCAGGAGGGACTGGGGAAGTGCTGAGGAGCTGAGCACCACACCACTGAGCTGCAGGCTGGGCTGCATGCCTCTTCGTCAGTGTTTGCTGAGCTCCTCCAGTCTTGGGCCAGGCTGCCAGGTACTGCCAAAATGCGATGGGAAGTGGCAGGCTCTGTATACCACAGGTACAGCAGATGTGCCTGCCACAGTTGTGGAGGGGTCTCAGGCAATGGTGGGGGAGGTGTTGCAGGCGCAGGTGGCCCATTTACTTCAGGTGAACTGTGGTTGGCCCCTGGCACCCTGGTTGGACAATGGGAGGAAAGAGAGCTTGACAGCCACACTGCTGCCATGTGGAGTGGGGAAACTGTAGGAGAAGGGACATCTCCCTTAAGGGAGGGTTGCTGGTGGACAGCTGCTGTTTGGGGGTCCAGCCATGGCTCTGGGGTTCTGGGCAAGGCAGCCACTCAGGTCCTGGCATGGCACCAAGCCAGAGGATTGGGAGGGGGGCTATCAGTGGGTGGTGGCATGGCAGCACACTGAAGCAGCACTGCCACCTGGTTTGGGAAAACCCAGGGAACAGATCGCAGTTCTCCGGGGCCATCTTGAATCCCTCCTGTCAGTTTGATCTTGGCTGAAAGCAGGGAATACCAGAAATATACTTACATGTGTTTCATTTCTATATAAAACTACTCAACTGTATGTAGCATAGTCAACTATGGAAAACATTGTGAAGGACAGGCATTCCAGGACACTACACTGTGCTCTTATAGAACCTGCACAGAGACCAATATAGAACAAAGCTATATTGCATAGTTCAAAATTAGAAAAAGTAGGTGACAAGGTTGTATCCTTACACCAGATTTGTTCAATCGGTATGCTGGGCAAATAATTTGAGAGACTTGACTATATGAAGAAATCAGGATTGGAGGACAGGTCATTGACAACATGAGTATACAGTTGACACAAACATGCTTGCTGAAAATGAAGAGGACTTGAAGCCCTCGCTGATGAAGATCAGACTACAGTTTCAGTATGAATTGCAACGCAATGGAAAGAAAACAGAAGTTCTCACAATTTGACCAATAAAAACCTTATGATAAACAAAAAGGATTGACATAGTCGAATATTTCCTTTTACTTAGATCCACAATCAATACTCTTGGAAGCAACAGTCAAGAAATAAAATAATATATTGCATTGGGTGTGTTTGCTTCATAAGATCTATTTGGAGTACTAATGAGCAAGTATTTAGGACTACAGTGAGCTTTACCCAAACTATTGTATTTTCAATTATATCATATGCATGTCAAAATAAGAATGAACAAAGGAAAACTGATGCAGTTGAATTATGGTGCTGACAAAGTATTGAAAGACCCACAGACTGTCAAACATGCAAATAATTCTGTCCTAGAAGTACAGTCATAATGCCCCTTAAAAATAAGGATTGTGAGGTTTGTCTCACATATTTTGGACATGTTATCAGGAGAGATAAAGGTCCCCCCTTCCCCCCAATGACAATATGCTTGGTAAAGTAGAGAGTCAGCAGAATAAATTGAATACCCATAGTAAGATGGATTGATATTGTGGCTGTAATAATGAGCTGAACCATAATAATAATAATGAAAATAGTGCAGGACCAGGCAATGTTTTATTTTTCATATAGGGTCACTATAAGACAGAGCTGACATGAAGGCACTTAACAACAATACCTTGTTAAGAAGGTACATTACTCTGTACTTGACTAACCTGTGGCCTATCTTATGTGAAATCTTTGAACCATGGCATACACTAAGTTACTAATGACTGAATCACTTTTGACATTCACTGAACCAGTTGATTCCGCTCAAAAAATTGCAGTGCCAACCCCACATCTTCTTAGCAAATACTAAAATCTGGCATGGCCTTCTCACCTGCCACCATAGTCTGTCCAAAAGCCAAGCTCAGCAGCCCCTAACACCAGTGGATGCCCAATGTTGACAGAAGTCTATTGCCTATTAGATATTCATTAGATGCATCTAATAAGTACTGGAAAGGAAACTGTTCAGAAAGGATTTTTTTCCTTTTAATAATTAGTTTTTATTTCTAAGAATATTTTATACTATACTTTCAAATAAAGTTGTGTTCAATAAAGAAGAAAGAAGAGGTGGAGTAAGGGTGGGGTGGAAAGGAGAAACTGATTAAAAGGATCTACATATAACCTCTTCCCTGGGGGATGGATAATGGAAAAGTGGGTGAAGGGAGATGTTGAATAGTGTAAGATATGACAAAATACTAATCATTTATAAGTTATCAACGGTTCATGAGGGAAGGGGGGCAGGGAGGGAGGGGAAAACAATGAGGAGCTGATATCAAGGGCTCAAGTAGAAAGCAAATGTTTTGAGGATAATGATGGCAACAAATGTACAAATGTTCTTGACACAATGGATGCATGTATGGATTGTGATAAGAGTTGTATGAGCCCCCAATAAAATGATTAAGAAGAAGAAGAAAGAAGAGGCATATAGGACTGCAAGGGAGTAGAGGAGGAAGAACTACAGAAAGGAGATGGGAAAACTAAGAAGCAGAATGATATCAAAGGCCATTTGTCAGGGGTAACACTATAGAGATATAATCTACTTTGTACATATTTTTAAATGTTAGAAGCCAACTCTGATTGGAACTTCCATTTTGCACATTTAGTGAATGATCCAGTTCTATTAGAGAAGTGGGAAATGAGATATCATAACTTTCCCCTAGCAGTTCAAGCTTGTATTGTTTACACATGATTTATTAATGAATGGATCAATAGCACTTTCTCTGCTTCCAGCTATTATTTCAGCAAATAACATGATAACCTTGCTTGAATTCAGTGCTTCAAACAGAAAAGAAGTGCAATTCTTTAGTCTACCTGTCATCAATATTACGTCCCAGACTGGGCCTTTTGTGCAGACTGCTGAGTCTGAGATTCAGTACTGGTTCTCATTATTCCTTGTGTTGGAATGTATCTATATCTAACATGATATAGATAATTCTGGGATTTAGAAAATGTATAATCACATTGAGCTTTTTAAATGAGTAAATCTACTGTTTCATATAATTTATGCCATTTATATAAAGTTACTCCGATCTGATCACTTTACCTTGACAATATGCAGCAACGACACGTCACTGTACAGATATGTGGTAGTGCAATGATTAAGTTCACCTTTATATAGTAAGGTGACAGGTTGAAACCCATTAGTGACTCTGTAGATGAAAAGATATCTGCACCCATAAATATTACTATTAAAATAACTACTCTAGCAAACTCTATAAGCAGTTCTATTCTGTTTGATAGGGTTGCTCTGGGATGGAATCTTCTGGTTAGCACAAAGCTATAATATAGGAGTGTAGAGACAAAATGTTTCAGATATTTTGTGTTTGCCATTGTTGTTAGGTGCTGTCAAGTTGTCAAGGAACTATGTGCACCAGAAGCAAACATTGCCCATACTTACACCACCCTCACATTTGTTTCTGTTTGCACCCACGATTACAGCAAGTGTGTCAATCCATCTAGTCGAGGGTCCTCCTCCGTTTCCCTGCACCTCCACTTTAACATGCTGAACAAACCATCAGAGAAGCTGGATTATATGAAGAAGAATGAAACATGAGGATTGAAGGAAGGCTTATGAACAACCTGCTCTATACAGATGACACAACCTTGCTTGCTGAAAGTGAGGAGGTATTGAAGCACTTGCTGTTGAAGATCAAGGATTGTAGCCATCAGTATGGATCATAACTCAACGTAAGGAAGACCAAAATCCTCACAACTGACCAATAGGTAGCGTCATGATAAATGGAGAAAAGATTGAAGTTGTCGATGATTTCATCTTACTTGGATCCACAATAAATGCTATGGAAACAGCACTCAATAGATCAAAAGACATATTGCATTAGGTAAATCTGCTGAACAAAACCTCTTTAGATTATTGAAGATCAAGGATGTTACTTTGAGGACTAATGTGCACCTCACCCAAGCCATTTATCCTCCGTTACATCATATCCATGTGAAAGTTGGGCAAGAAAGATATAGAAGAATAGATGCACTTTGATTGTTTCTATAGAAGAGTTTTTAAATTAAAGGGCCATGGTCTGCTAAAAGGACAAGCGATCTGTATTGGAAAAAGTAAGGCCAGAATACTCCTTAGAGGCAAGGATGGCAAGATTTGGTCTTACTTTGGACATAGTCCGTGGCGTAGGACATCATATTTGGTAAAGTAGAAGGGCAGCAAAAGAGAGAAAGCCCTCAACAAGATGGATTGACACCATGTTTGCATCAATGGGCGGAGGCATAGGAATAATTGTGAGGAAGCACTTAACCATGCAGTGTTTTGTCCTGTTGTGCATAGGGTAGCTGTGGGTCTGAGCTGACTCAATGGCACCTGAAAAGAACAACTGACAACAACTTTACCAAACATGATATGCTTTTTCCAGAGACTGATCTCTCCAGATAACATGTCCACAGTCCATGAGCTGAAGTCTCACTCTTCCTGCTCACAAGGGCCATTCTGACTGTACTTCACCCAAGGGAGCTTTGTTTCTTCTTCTGGTTCAAACGCACTGCCATCCAGTCAGTTCTGACTTATAGAGACCCTATAGGATAGGGTATAAATGCCTCTATGAATTACTAAGATTGCAAATCATTTCTAACAGTTTTATCAGCACATAATTCACATATCACGCAATTTAATAGTTCAATCATATTGAGGGGTCCAATCGTCACCACATCAATTTCAGGATATTTCCTTCTTATACTTATTGTTGTTAGCTTCTCAAACGAGAAAGCCTCCCAAAGCCTCCCCTGCCATACCCTTAGGTAATTATTAGTCAAGTTACTATCTCTATAGATTTATATATCCTGAATTTCATATAATGAATATCATACATAGCACAAAAAGAAATATCATACATAGCACAAAAAGCAACAAATACAAAGCAACAGGAAACAGAAAAACCTCCATTGAAAAGAAAGCAGAAATATAAAAAATCAAAACAACTTTAAAATCGGTCAAAAGGAAGATCACATGAGGTGGCACATTTTAACATAACTACATCAGTCATAATCTTTTTCCAATGGAGCCACGGAGGGTTTTGAACGCATACTGTATCCTGTAGGTTTTGTTATTTTAGATATAGTAGAGCTTCCTCACAGGATTTGTTTTGGTGTAACCTCCTTTAAACATAAAATCATAATGCCCATATCTATTAATGAAGATTAATGTGGTGCAAAAGAGCAGGTTAAAGATCAGTATGTAATGATAAAATCAGAAAGAAAATGGGAATAATATTTTCCAAATTTGTAAGAGTGATGACCCTAAATCTGTAGTCATCATTTAGCAATAGGAAAAGCATTAGCAAAAGAATCATTCTTGCTATTCATTTTAATATTTCAAAGAACTATTTCATAGAATGTATAGCCATTATAAAAAAATAAAGATAAATTAATAAATTAATTAAATGCTCATTGCTATTCATGAAGTAAATGCCCATGTATAAACTTATGCACATATGGAACAGATTTAAAGCAAACAAGCTCACTGCCATCAAACATGTGATGACTCATAGTGTCCCTGTAGGACTGGGTAGAATTGTCCCTATGAGTTTCTGAGACTCATAACTCTTCATAGGTGTAGAAAACCTCATCTTTCTCCTACAGAGTCACTGGTGGGTTTTTTCCTGCTGACTTTGCAGTTAGCAGCCCAATGGGTAACCACTAAGATTCCAGGACTCTTCCTAGAATAGATAAGGGTCCACAATACATGGTTCTATGGAAAAGCTCATGGAAGCAGCAACCAAGAAATCCATTGATGTATTGCATGGGGGAGATCTTCTACAAAAGGGTGTTTGTAAAGTGTTAAAAAGTAAACATGCCACATTGAGGACTAAGGTTTACCTGCCCCAAGCCACGGTATTTTCAATGGCCTCATATCCATAAGAATCGATGTACTTGAATTATGTTGTTAGTGAAGAATATTGAATGTGCTATAGACTTCCAAAAGTGTGAACAACTATTCTCTTTGAAGAAGCAAAGCTGAATGCTCCTTAGAATCAAGGGTGGCAAGATTTCATCTCCCCTTCTTTGGGCATGTTGTTAAGAGAGACTATTGCTGAAAGTCTGCATGCTTAACAGTGCTCTAAACAGTAAATCATAAAATTGAACATCTGTGAGTGAACACTTGAGAATGATTATATCAGCAAACTGCACTGAACATTGTACATAGTACATATTACTGATAATACGAAGTACAAAACCAAAACCCAATGGACATGTAAGCGTAATTCCTTGTACCTTTAAAATACCACAAACTGAGGAATATCTTTATAGGCAACCATACCAGTAAATACAATTTAACAAAGAATTTTGAGCTTCTATACAATATGAGTCACACATGTTAAGAATAGACACTTAACTAGATAGTGTATCTATCCATATAGAGTTTATTGCCAAGTTCACGTGGTATAGCCTCAACTGGATATCCATGCTCCTCTGTCTTAGTATAATTTATCTGGGTAGATTTTTAGTGTGAAGGTTCACAGTGTGTTTATTTTCTTTGACCACATCCTCTATTCCACCTCCAAAGCAGATCAAGCCACAAATCCACGAGTCTGTTGCGGTTCCTCGTTGTTTACATCTCTCTGCTTAGCTTTAAACACTTTTTCAAGGATTGAATTTCTATTAATTAATGTGACCTCAGGGAGAAGATAAGTATTTTGAAAGGAAGGAAATTTGAGCTAGCATAAGAAGAAGAAGAAGAAGAAGAAGAAGAAGAAGAAGAAGAAGAAGAAGAAGAAGAAGAAGAAAAAGAAAGATTGATTTTTAACTGAGAAAAGAGCATGAGCAGAGGCATAAATATCTGTGAAACAAGTAGAATTATATAGAAATTTTCAGACATAACCCTTCCTGGGGACCCAAGAAGTACAATTAAAATATGAAAAAACAATACGATTGTGGGTTAAATGGCTCATTTTTATTGAGTAATACCAACTTGGCCTCATTCACTGCATAGCACATTAGTTCATTTCATCCTCACAGATTCAATGAATCTAGTACAGTTCATACCACATCTTTATAAAGAATACTAACCCTTAGAAAGCTGAAATTTGAATACAGATATTTCTTACTGCGGATCACTAAATTGTACATGAAATTGCTCAGATAACCTTGACACCTTCTGGCCAGCTGGGAGCCTAAGTTCCATTGCTCCCCCTGGAGATTAGGTTATAACATCCATAAAAGCACCTTACAACTGAACTTTTTGTATTCAGCCTATTTACAACTAGAGGAAATTGCGTCTGTCATTTAAAATACCATTTGTCCTCGTGCAAGATATTGCTTTCTAAATAAATAACAAACATGATAATATGAAATTGTAAAGAGGAGCCATGAATTCTTAGATATAAATTGTCTTAATTCTAACTTGTTTCAAGGATGTACATGAGTATTGCTTATCCCTCATTGTGTCTTTTTTCTGTTAATTCATATTCCCTTATGAGATATTTTGAAGCAATAAATTTTATTTTTTAAATGCTAGACCATTGCTGCTTCCCATTTACATCCAAGATTGAATTCTGAGTTTCTAATAATCATTTTCTCTTAAAGTTTGCCATTCAGACCTTTGTTTCACAAACTTTTCTTCATTTGATGTTGCATGATTCAGCATCTCTCAATAAAAAAAATTCCTATATACAGAAGTATACATCTGTGTAGTGTGCTACACACAAAGCTGCTAGCCACAAGGTCTGTGGTTTGAACCCACCCACTACTCCATGGAAGAAAAATGAGGCTGTCTACTCCCTTAAAAATGTAAAGTCCCAGAAACCCAAAGAGGCAGTTTCACCCTGTCCTAGAGGGTTGCTATGAGTCAGAATCCTTTCAATGGCAGTCAGTTTGTTGTTTTTCGGAAGATCAAATATTGTCATATTCTAGCTATGCGGCCATAGATTCTCCTCTTGAAAATTGAGATAATAAAGTTTTTGAAAAGATAAAATAGATAATTTACTTAAGGCACTTAGGTTAATACCTGGCATAATAAGTGTTCAATATAATCAACCACCTAATAATACACAAAAACAGTTGACATTGCCAGGAGTAGCTATACACTTTACATGGATGATCTCGTTTAATTTTCTCAACAATCACCAAATGTTGGTCCTATTTTTACCACCATTTAAAGCCATTTCGATGGTGTTGTTGAGTAGGTTCAGATTTGACAAAACACTGCCTTGTCCTGTGTCATCCTCAAACTTCTACTCTTCAAAACCATCAGAGGTAAAGGGAAGAGTGGCCGGTTCTGTGTTATAGGAGACTGCTGTTGGTAGGCACCATCAAACTGGTTTCAACTGGCAGCAACCCACGAACAACAGAACGACACACTGCCTAGTCCTGTGACTTTATTGCAGTCACTGTGAAAATCCATCGTTTTGAGAGTTGTTCTCTTTTTCACTGATTCTTTATTTTATCAAGGACTGGCCTATCTTGATGTTCAAAGTATGTGAGACAAAGTACTGCCATCTTCAATTCTAAAGAGATTTTTGGCTGTACCTTTTGCAAGATATATTTGTTTATCAGCAGCACTTGGTATTTTCAATATTATTTACCAACATGATAATTCAAATATATCAATTCTTCTCTGGTCTTCCTTATTTATTGACTTTTATATGTGCATGGAAAAGAAAGTAATTCATCTTCAGATGAAAAGATAATACTGAGTATTTGTTTCAATCTTATTAACAATTTTGACTGTTACTAAACTATACAACAAAATATCTGAATATGTAGGAGCAATTATATTCAATTTAAAATATTTTCCAACTATTCAGTGCCTAACTATTAAATTTGTTAACTATTTGGGAAATGTATTGCTTCTTTTTCTATTTTAAAGTACATAAATATATAGGGAAATAAAACTGTCAGACTTCAGACAATATATGTATATTTAGTGAATGCCCCCTATGTGCACAGCACTATGAATATGCTGGCTAAGAGATGATGTGGGGTTAAAACTAGGAATAATATTGAGTATATGTGAGAGATTAAACTAGCAGAGTTTGATGGGAGAAACTAAACCAGGATATATGTTCCATTATTACAAATAGTCAAAAAGATCATTTAAAGACATAATAATTCCGAACAGGAATGGGAGTAGTGATACCAGGAGGATACGGGGTAGGTCGGGAGAGGAGAAGAAGAGGGAACTGATCAAAATGATCGACACATAACCACACACACAAACACACACACACACACACACACACACACACACACAGGGACGAACAACAGAAACCATGGGGATGGGGAAGGAGACAGCGGTCGGTGTAAGATATGAAAATAATCATAATTTATAATTTAAAATGGGTCACGTGGGGCACGGGGAAGAGAAGCTGATAACAACAGCTCAATAGAAAGTAAATGTTTAGAAAATAATGATGGCCACACATGTACAAATATGCTTGCTACAGTTGATGTATGGATTGTCATAAGAGCTGTAATAAAATGATCTTTAGTTAAAAAAATGATCTTTAGTTAAAAAAATTAAAAAGACATAACACACTTGAGAATAATTGCAGCTTTAAAATAAAAGTTCCCTTTAAGTAATCATTGACTGATTAAGGAAAATTGTTTTATTAACATTTTCTTGGACATTTTTTTCCCTTGGCATTTTGCCTGCCACTTTTGTGTTATGAAAGTGCTCCTTGGGCAAACACCTCCAAAGATATGTAGACGTGAAAACTGTTTTCTGCCAAATTAATAATGTCCAGGTCTTATCAATCTCTGCCTACTGTGGTTTTATTTCATGCAGGATATTTCTCTATCTCATCTCATATTCATGCATTTGACTTAATTATCAATGTTGACGTAAAAAAGAATTACGTGTTTGTATAGTGTGCACATTATTCTTTTGCTGTTTTGGTAAAACTTTTTTTCTTGCTCATACAGCTGATCCCCATGCATTTCTATCAAAGTTCTCTGGGGCTCATTGTAAGACTTTAGAAAAGACAGTGGACTTGGAGCCGTAGTACATGGTTAAGTTTGCATCCCTGGGCTCACTCTCAGTAGCTAGGCGATCTTGTGCAAACCATTTATTTAAGCACTGGGCTTCAGTTGCTTCTCAACAATGGCTGCAAGAACCCCTTCCATAATTATCCCATAAGACATCTAGGAAGACCAGAAATAATATATGGGAAATGCTCAAAATCTAGAGTATACTATACTATATGCAGTTCTGATGTGGCTTATTTCATTTCCGATTTTATTCATAAAAACAAAGATCTTTCGAAACGCTGCTGTGGAGTGCCAGTGAGTTCATTCCAACTTGTAGTGGGCTGGTGTAGTGGGCTCTCGCAGGAGAGCCACGGGATGTTCTTTACCGCAGCTTTCGGGGAGTAGACAGCAAGGGCTGAATGTCTTGGAGCCGCCAGGTGGTTTCAAGTAAGCAACCTTTTGTGTAGCAGCCGAGTCCTGAAACATTTGCACCACCAGGCTCCGTTCTTCTAAAGTAGTGCAGTAAAATTTGAGTTGGTTGGCCATGCCATTAGAAGAAGCCTTAGAGGGTTGACTACTTACTGCCGCCAAGTTCTATAGAAATTGGGAGGTCAATTTTGCCTTGCAGACCTGGTTAGACCAGATGATGCACAGCGGTACAGATGGGAATTGGAAACGCAGGGAATCTAGGACAGATGAACCTCTCAGGACCAGGGGTGACAGTGGCGATACCAGGACAGAAAGGGGGTGTAGAAAGGGGGAATGGATCACAGGGAGCCACATATAACCTCCTTTCTGGGGGACGGGCAGCAGAGGGGTGGGTGAAGGGAGACACCGGACAGTGTAATATAAGATACAATAATAATTTATAAATTATCAAGGGTGCATGGGGGAGAGGGGAGGAGGAAGGGAAGGGGAGGGGAAAAAAGGAAAATGAGCTGATTCTGGGAACCCAAGAGGAAAGCGAATTTTGGGAATAATAAGGGCAACAAATGTATAGATGTGCTTTACACAATTGATCTATGTATTGTGATGAATTGTATGAGCCCCCCCACAAAAAAAAGAACATCCTAAAAAAATGATATGGTCTATAACTGTTTGTATTCGGCAGTCAACTTTGAGTACTGGCTCGTCAAAGCATAATTGAAGGTGTAGCAATTAATGTCAGATGCCTCCCTTAGAATCTTCATCAAATCACATCTGCTGATTAAATGCTTATAATTCTAAAAAAAAAAAAAAAAAGAAATTGGGAGGTGGCCTCCAATAGACTAAGTACTATAGTGCATTCACCTTCTTGATCTCTTCTTTTGAGTAATGAGTGGGAAAATAATCTTATAGACATACGTATACACTTGTCAACAACTAACAAGCTTGCTGAGGTGTAGTGAGCTCAGGGGCTCATGGGTCTGTTGTTTTAATTGTGCTTACAAGCAGCAGTCTCAGAACTTCCTTCTTTCCACCTTTGGCCACCCTCCAACCTTTCTTCCAGACCCAGCCTTCAGGACTGTTATCAGCCCTCCTCTGCTTCTGTTCCATTAACACATGTTCTTTTTCTGTGATTAGCTCCTTTCTGCCAACCAACCATGACCTTCCAGACCTTCCACCAAGGTGGAAGCTCAGTCAACTGCCAGGTCAACTTGCATCTTTGAATCTCCTACCTACCTTTCTCTGAGCTTCTATTGCTCCCATGATGACTTTGGAAGGAAGGTGTAGGCCACTTCTGTGGATTGACAGAAGAGGTTTCAGGATGCCAAGCATCTCTAGATATTCTCTTTTAAGATATACAGAACCCATCTTAATTTTAGTGAGATATAACCTTGGATGCTGTCATGGTCCTGAAAAAGAACTTGAACTCAAATCCTATGGGCCTGTATGTCGCGAGTTGTGGATCTTCCTAGACTCCATCTCTATGACTTCCTAGAGAACCACTTTCTACACTAGCAGGTAAAACTCATCTAGAACACTGGCAAATGCTAACCCAGCTCTGATGGTGGCTCACTCCCGGTCAGGCTGGCCACGCATCTCCTGGAAAAACTTACTCCCCAAAATAGAAAGACTCTAGAGCAGCAGTTCTCAACCTGTGGGTCAGGACCCCTTTGGGGGTCGAATGACCCTTTCACAGAGTCGCCTAAGACCAGCAGAAAACACAAAATTCCAATGGTTCTAGGAACAGAGACACCACTCCTCTATCCATCTTCAGGCAGGTCTGAACAAATGCAGATACGCCCACAGACCAGTACCCGGCGTGAAGACTGTTACCCATGCTCCACCATGCTTCAAAACAAAATTTCATTTATTTGTAATTAGAAATAAATATTTCACAGTATATAATTACATATTGTTTATGTGATTAAGCACTATGCTTTAATTATGTTCAATTTGTAACAATGAAAATATATCCTGCACATCAGATATTTACATTATGATTCATAACAGTAGCAAAATCACAGTGATGAAGGAGCAATGAAAATAATTGTATGGTCGTGGGGGTCACCGCAACCTGAGGAACTGTATGAAAGGGTTGCGGCATTAGGAAGGTTGGGAACCAATGTTCTAGAGACTCTTCCAGGCTTCTGCCTGAGCCTCTCTATTCAGCTCCAGGCAGGTTTTAACCTTCTCCAAGAAAGAGGAAGCAGTAAAACATTTTCTATGAAAAATGAAGAAATGATTAATATAACCATTCGTTTATTTTGATGTGAAAAAAATTGTGGAAGACTTCTCATAATTAGCTGCATTGATTTCGTGATAGCTTCCAGGGTGAATTCTAAACTCCTTGCCATGCTATTTAAAGGGTGGCTAATATATATATATTTGGATTATTTCCCACTGGGACATTTTGTAAATCGTTAGGTTCTAACATTGAAAAGCTACTCAACTTTCTGAGAACCCAGCATTCACTTTGATGCATCCCTCTCAACATCTGTTCTGTACAATGGCTTTACTTTCCTTCCCTACCTGCACATTCTTCTCCACTTCTATGACTCACAAGGCAAAGATTGTCTTCATGAGGAACCTTCTTTTTTTT
>NW_022111373.1:105391634-105394846 GCF_000313985.2 Echinops telfairi
GATGGGCTTTGAGTCTCCACTCTGCACTCACCCACATTTACAATGATATGATTTTTTGTTCTTTGATGCTTGATACCTGATCCCTTGGAAAGCTCGTGGTCACACAAGCTGGTGTGCTTCTTCCATAAGCAAATGTGGTGAAGAAAGCTGAGGGTGCCCAGCTATCAAAAGACATAGCGTCTGAGGTCTTAAAGGCTTGAAGATAAACAAGTGTCCAGCTAGCTCAGAAGCAACAAGGAAACTTCTTTGAGATTGCTGATATTATCTCACCCCACCCTCTGTATTTCATAGTCAATGACTGTTTATCAAGCACTATTTGGAAGACATATTTTCATTAGGGTAAAAGTTGGGCAATAATTTTTGTGAGAGTTCCACTAAAGGTTTTCCAATCTTGAGAAGAATGATCAGCATAAAACTGATTCTTACACTAGCCCAAAAACACATCATCACTATACAGTCCAGTTTATTCTATGTCCACATATTTTTTCAAAGTTGGCAGCTAAGAACCAAACTGAAACAAATAAAGTTGATGGTTCACAACTAAAAGTTCATGTTCTGAAGTTTTATCTACAATTCTATCTCTTTTTGTTGTTGAATACCTATCCCATTTTAACAACCAAATGTGTTTTTCATAAGGTTATGATTCTGGTTCCAAGGAGCATAATGATCCTATTTTCTTTTGCATAAATTGGAGAGGATGTTTAATATATTCAATGATTCCCAAGTATATAAGGAGACATGATAGGCTGTCATAATTTATTACTGTAATAAGGCAAAAAAAATAGGTTTAAGAGTGAACGTTAGAATCTGTTTGCTTGCCCTTCGTTTGGTGACTGAGTTTTTCTTTGTATTGGTTGTGTTGATCAATGACCCTGTCAGAATCATGGTGTATGTATCACGTGACTGACAGACGTAACATAAAACAAAACTAGATTACTTACATTGAGCCCGACAAAGGCTGTCCCTGATAAAAAAGATTAGATCTAGCAAATAATAAAGAGAGAGGGAAGAGTCAATGTCATCTGAATTTTCACAGCTTTTAGAGGAGAAATAGTCAAGGTGAAAGAGGGATAGAAAAACCAAGATTAGGGGTGGGTTAAAGAGAATGTTGAGAGCATTGGCCTTCAAGTGATGATCAACTTTGAGAGATGATTGAGTGTAGCTGATTTTAAGAATATTTTGCAGTGATTAATGCAATACTTATTTTTGACACTTTTAAGAAAATATACACACACATTTAAATTAATTTTCAACTTTTGGGTTAAATCCCTCACGCATAAACATCCTGTGAAACACATTCTGTTGAGATGGGCCATATAGTAGTTCATGTTTTATTCAAGACACCTACTATGGTACTTATCATTCCTGTTGTTGACTCTTTAGGGACCTGCCTTTCTTTCTGGATTATAATCTCTATATACATAAGGATTCTGTACTATTATTTTTGAAACTCCAACATCTTGGACAATAGCTGACAATTAATAGGTATTCAATAAGCACTCATTAAATGAATTAATGAACAAACATAATTCTAGAAGCCTTCTACAAACTTTACTTACAAGAGTGCGGTGAGGAGAGTCTCATGACAGAAAATTTCTCCCACAAGTTTGAGAGCAGTTATGTAATAATATACTTTCCCCTAAAGATAAGAAGAGCCACTGCCTACATTCTCACCTTACAGTCATTTTCTTTCTTTATGGGCAAATTACACATCAGAGCACCCACACACAGTGCCTTTCAGAAGAGAACAAATATGATACACAAAGCATTCTGCTGATTGTAGGGGGTAATGACACAAAATAGACAGCAGAGATAATACACTTGTTGCTGTCTATAATTTTCTGCACCGATGTGATAATTTACTACAGTAGCAAAATGCACTTTTTCCAAAAGTTCAAAATGCTCAACTTGGAAAGAGTTACATTCTGAAAATATTCTGACCAATTATACATGAAACGAGCAGAGTGTTTAAGATATTTGTGACATCAAAGTTTGTAAGTCACACTGTGTTGCATAATAAGCTATATTTTAATTTATCTTCATGAATGTTATGCTTATGGAATGTTGTACAGTCATTTATGAGGCTGATACTTATTGAGGATTACTAGGTACCAGACATTGTACAATATCCTCAGGACTGAAGGAAGAACCAATGCAATCCAGACTCTCCCGAAGCCCAGGAATGGTGAAATACACTATAGCCGAAGGGTATTTGGAAGAAGAGCAGTCTCAATATACTTGGAGACAGGGAAAAAGCTGGAGTTATCTTGAAGCAATTTCCAAAGCAAGTGAAAACAAACAGAAAGCGAAGAATCTAGTTAACTTGTTAACTTGATGCATTAAGTCAAAGGCAATTCCTGCCATCTTGCCAAACCTTAGGAAACAAAGAATAAATAAACTTCAAACGATAAAGGAAATCGGGGATCTTGCATACCTTGCTTGAAGAAGTATATATTGGGGGGAAATGTTTGTCACTCAGCAAGGTCCTTCTGAGTGCATCAGTTCAGTGCAGTGCTGTTGGGGGCAAGGAATCTGGGAAAACAATGAGAATTTTCCAAGTAAACATTGATGATGATTGGAATTGGGCGGAAGAAATAAGCAGTGAGTCATTTTTAAAAAATTTTTAAAACTTGGGGACTAACTAGATAAGGGAAGGTGGGAATGAAAGCTGTAAACAATTTTAAATTCCCAGTTGGGAGATTGTGTAAGAAGCAGTACCAATCCTTGGTTTTGGAAATATTGGAAATACTAGTGTAAGTGAAATGGTTTGTTACAAAATCACAGAAACCTTTCTTAAACAAAATAACCAAATGGGAAGTTATTGTTTCTTGATATATCCTCCATTTACGTCAAGGCAACTCTGACGATGGAAGTTTCCATCTCTCTAACACGCCCTTGTGGACTGCCAAAAGAACAAACAGATTAACCTTGAAAAAAGAACAGTTTTAGAAGCAAGGGTGGTGAGGCTTCATCTCATATAGGTTGGCCATGCTATCATGAAAGACATGTCCCTGGAAAAGGATATCCTGCTTGGTACAAAAGGCAGCTAAGGGAGGAAGAGCCTGGATGAGATGGGTTGACCTAGTGGACGTACCAATGGGCTCCAGCAGAACTATTGTGCACAGTACCAGGTGGTACTCCATGCTGTTGTACATGGGATACCTGCGAGTTAGAACTGACTCAACAGCACCTAACAGCACAACAACAGCAAC
>NW_022111373.1:105395879-105397305 GCF_000313985.2 Echinops telfairi
GATTAACCGCGATAAACGAGGGTTCACTGTAATTCAGTTTTCTTTAAAATAATCCCCACGATAACCCTGTGGCCTTCCAGAAAATGGTCCCCCAAACTCATCATGGTTTCCTTCTGAATGAACCTCTCTGCTTTGAATTTAAATGGCCCAGCAGATGCTCACAGAAGCCACTCTTTTTATGGGACTTACTCTGTGGATCATATGCGGACATTCGAGACTGTTCTCCAGTTATGATTCATTCTAGAACCAGAGATTTCATCTTGCTTAAAAGACGGATGGAAATTAGCTGTTTGAAATAGCTCATGTTCTCACATTTTTTGTATCCTCTTTTTTACTTTTTAAAGCACTCTAATGAGACTAAGACAAACATCTTCCTGAGAGAAGGTGTGCAGTGCTCCACTGATAACAGAGACATGTTTAAACATGCATGTATGATCTGGAACCATGGTAGCCTTCTGCTTTACTCTCATAGTGAAATAGGAAAGGAAGTTGATCAATCCACTTTGAAACACTGAGTTTGGGCATACTGGGGACATCTAGGTGTTGTTGTCTAGAGATAGGAGTCTGCTACTCACAAGCAATCTGAAGAAAGAATCGAGAATTTTTCAGTCCATGAGTCCATTGATGAATCAGGAAAATCTGTGAATTGCTGGAATATTTTAATACAGATGTTATCTCTGATTTATCTGTAGTCTAATTTTTTATTTCCACATATGAGGGTGTGTAGGAAACAATGATTCACACATTTTTTCCTGTTCCAAAAATACCTGGGAAATATGAAACAGTCTTTCATTATACTAACCAGAAAGTCAGTAGTTCAAACCCATCACTGAAGGAGAAGAGGAGGTTTTCTAATCCTATAAAGTGGTACAATTTCAGAAACCCAAAGGGGAGCTTCTACTATATGCTATACGGTCACTATTAGTTGGGGAGCCAAAAACTTGGGGGAGACAGGAAGTCCTAAAAGGCCCTGTAATAAAGTGAATTATCACAAATTCACAGCTATTGCAATGTTTATGGATATTTGAAACAAAAGTAGAAGTAGAAATTTAAGATCTATTAAGTGGAACAGAGAGGGTCACAGACAGTCAGAACTGATTCAATGGAATTCAGCAAGTATAATACAGGAAGCAAACATTTTACTGAATGAACTTAGCAACAAATTGGACGTGGCCGAAAGATCATTAACTTCGTAGATGAATCAATACACATTCTTCAAACGGAAGAGCAAAGAAGAAAATAGATAGAAAATAAGGAGCAAAGCCCCAGTGACTCAGAGGAACATTTCAAGGAGAATCAGGAAATGCAAACAGTAGAGATAAAATATTTGAAAATATAATGGTGACAATTTCACAAATGTAGTAAAAATCACGATTTTCCCAATATAATATGTCATATGATTTCTTGAATGCTGTTACTTGATCAT
>NW_022111373.1:105398727-105399958 GCF_000313985.2 Echinops telfairi
GGGAGGGAGGGAAAAAATGAGGAGCTGATGCCAGGGGCTTAAGTGGAGAGCAAATGTTTTGAGAATAATGAGGGTATTGAATGTACAAATGTGCTTTACACAATTGAAGTATGTATGGATTGTGATAACAGTTGTATTAGTCCCTAATAAAATGATTAAAAAACAACAACTATGGGTAACCTGCTAAAGAATGGGAATTCCAGACACTTCATTGTGCTCATGTGGAACTTATACATGGATCAAGAGGCACTTGTGTGACCAGAACAAGGGAGTACTGCACGGTTTAACATCAAGAAAGGGGTGCAGGGTTACGTGTCAGGGTTCCTTACTGATTCAATCTGTATGCTGACCACCTAATTAGAGAAGCTGTACTGTATTGTATGTAGAAGGATGCCGCATCATGACTGGGGGAAGACATATTAACAACCTTCAATATGCAAATGACACAACCTTGCTTGTACATGATCTCTTTGGAGTATTGCAAAATGTTTCTTTGAGAACTAAGGTGTGCCTGACCCCAGCCATGGTATTTTCAATGACCTCATATGCATGTGAAAGTTGGACATTGAATAAGGAAGACCAAATTGTGGAGCTGACGAAGAATATTGAAAGCACCATGAATTTCCCAAAGGACAAACAAATCTGTCTTGGAAAAAGGACTGCCAGAAAGCTCCTTAGAGGTAAGAATCATGAGGCTTCATCTTGCAGGAGCACAGGGCGGTCTTTGGGGATTTCCATTCTTCTCAAGGCTATCTATAGTTTGTTAGAAACCACACAGTCAAATGACTTTGAATAGTCAGTGAAGTACATAGAAACATCTTTCATAGAAACATCTTTTGGATAGCCTCTGCTTTCAATAAAGAACTATCTGGCATCAGCAATAATGTCCTTCTTGCCATGGTCTCTTCTAAATGCTACTTGAATTTCTGGCAGTTCTTAGTCCTTGTATAGTTGCAGTCATTTTAAAAATTATTTTCAGAAAACATCTTACTCGTGTAACATTAAAGATATTGTTGGATAATTGCCACATTCTGCTGGATCACCTATCTTTGGAATGAGCACTAATATGGATCTCTTCCATAATATGGAACATATCCTGGCCCACCAGACCTTGAGGACGATGATCCCAATTAGAGCAGCCAGTCCACAGAGAGGACCACATAGCCAGCCCCACTATGAGACGTGACGCCCTCACGGACCCATGGCCCTGCGGGGGACAGCACCGGAGACA
>NW_022111373.1:105401841-105416318 GCF_000313985.2 Echinops telfairi
CAGTGACTGTGTGTATTCCTTCTGTATCCTTTTGATGCTTCCTGTATTACTCAATATTTTGCCAATAGAATTTCTCAATATTGCAACTTGAGGACTGGATTTCTTCTTTAGTTCTCTTACTTTGAGAATTTTCATCTTTTTTTTTTGGCACCTCCCAATCTAAATTCCTAAATAACATTCTAAATGAACTACAGCTTCCTGGATATATAACTGATTCCAAGAAGAGAGAAGAACAAAATAAGTCTTGGCATTACTTGGTGGAAATGCTCAAGTGAGTTTGCTCAAATAGTCTCTCAAATGCAAAAATGTAAGTCAGTGAATATCAAAGTAAATAATGACAATATAGAATTACAACCTGTTGAGTCAAATAGGAACCTATTACTCTTTGTTAATGTTAATCAACTAATATGAAAAGATCATAGATATATAAATGGAAGAAGTGACATCAAGAAAATATGATGAAAATGAATAACTGGCCTTTGACAATCATTGAAGTTGTAATTGATAAAGATAGAGGTCACCAATAGATGCATAGGCTAGTGAAAAAAAGTTTGATGAGGGCAGAATATTGGTTTAGTATCAGAATCACTCACAGACAAAATATAAATCGTATCCAAATGACATCAACTTGAAAAAATTTTCAGAAACCAATTTGACCAGCCGATCAGTGGCCAGAACCAGCTGATGTGCTACACGAAGCATATACAACTTTGCTTTTTGAGTATTTCTCCTATGAATATACAGAAAGGCCTTCTCGAACAAATTGTCTGGATGAGGAAACTTGTACCCATTCCAAAGAAGAGTCACACAACAGGATGCATAAATTATAGAACAATATCATTGATATCACATACAAATAAAATTTTGCTGAAGATGATCCAACAATGAGTGCAACAGTAAATTGACAGGGAACTCGGGCACCTTGGTCAAAGGCAGTTGTGCAAACAGAACAAGGGACTACTGCATGGGCTAAACTTAAGAAAGGTGTGCTTCCTGTGATATCCTTTCACCAAATTAAGTCCATCTGTATGCTGAGCAAATAATCAGAGAAGCTGGATTATATGGAAGAATGTAGCTTCAGGATTGGAGAAACAATTATTAGCAATCCTATTAACCATATGCAATTTGCAGATATTTGCTGAAATTGTGGAAGGCTTGAAGCACATGCTGAGAAAAGTCAAGTATTACAGCCATCAGTATGGATTACAAATCAATGTAAATAAAGCCACAATCATAACAACTGGAACAATAGATAATCTCTTGATAAGTGCAGAAAAGATTGATGTTGTCATGGATTTTTGTCTTGCTTGGGTCTACAATCAAGGTTCATGGAAGCAGCAGTCAAGAGATCAAAGGACACTTTGTATAGGGTAAATATGCTGCACAAGATCTCTTTAAAGTGTTGAGGAACCAGGATGTTACTTTGAAGGCTAGGGTGTGCCTGAGCCAGGCCATGGTATATATATATATATATTTTATTGATCAGTTTATTGAGGGCTCTTACAATGCTTATTACAATCCATACACCAATTGTATCAGGCACATTTGTACATATGTTGTCATCACTCTTTTGTAGACAGTTACTTTCTATTGAGCCCTTGGTATCAGCTCCTGTTCCCCCCACACCCTCATGACCACTTGATAGATTATAAATTATTATTGTTTTCATATCTCACACCGACCACTGGCTCCCTTCCCCCATGGTTTCTGTTGTTCTTCCCCCTAGAGGGGTGTATGTTGTTGTGTGTCAATCGTTATGATCGGTTCCCCCTACTTCCCCTCCTTCCCTGCCCCTCCCTTCCCATCTGTTATTTCTCTTCCCATTCCTGCTCCTGGGTTTCATGTGGCCTGAGCTCTTATCTCTTATCTACACCTGTGTACATGCTCTGGTCTGGTCTGTTGAGAGGCATCACTAGGGTCATGGTGGTGTGGGCTGAGAAAGTCTCAAGGAACCAGAGGAATATTGTGTTTCATCGATGCCTTGCTGTGCTCTGGTTGACTCATCCCTTCCCTGTGAACCCTCTGGGGGGGATGTTCCATTGTCTACAGAGGGGCTTTGGGTCTCTGCTCCGATCCCCCCTCATTCTCAACGATATGGTTTTGTTTAAATGGCCTTATATGTATGTGACAGTTCAATATTGAATAAACAAGACTGAAGAAGAATAGATGCATGCGAGTTATGATGCTGGTGAACAATATTGAAAGAACAAATCTGTCATGGAAGAAGTACAGCCTACTTTGGAGATATTTTAAGGAGAGATCAGTACCTAGAAAAGTAAAGTTAGATGGGCAGCAAAAAAGAGGAAATCCCTCAACTCAATGGATTGACAGTGTGGCTATATTGATGGATTCAAACGTAAAAACAATTGTGAGGATGGTGCAGGATTAGGTAGTGTTTTGTTCTGTTGCGCATAGAATCACTATGAGTAGGAACCCATTCAAAGGTGCCTAACAACAATGCTGGGAATTTAGATATAAGCTGCATGGTTTGTTTGTTTGTTTGTTTTGTTAAAGCATGAAAAGAATCAAAGGCCTTACACTAAATTTGATGTTTATTCAAAGCATAAAGCATGGAACCATCAGGGTCTAGCAGGAAACAGAATGTGCACTTGAGATAGACAATTAGAGGACCATTTTTAAACACATGTGATAATTTGAATAGCATTATGTAAAGGTGTCATATCCCAGGTTTAGGAAGAGTGGGTTTCCTTGCTATTCCTGGGCCTAATGGAGTAAGTAAAATAAGCTTTCTCATAAGAGATGGGTGGAGCTATGAATTTTACGTGTTTCAACCAGCTCTGAGTGACTGCGAGGAAAGTGAGAAAAGAAAAACAATTTGACTCTCTTGTCTCGCGATGACCTTCTAATAACTCCAAAGCAAAAAGACCAAGTGCGAGGGCATCTGTTAATCATTCCTATGGCCACGCTTGCAGGAGACAAGCAAGGAGAGTGAGATACTGGCAGAAGCACAAAGGGAGAGAAAGTGCATCATACATTCTTACAGACAAGAACTGGCTTCTCCAGTGGGAGCACAGAGAGGCACATGGTCCTAAAGCTCTTGATCTTTTATACCCGTCCTCTTGTTCTCCTCCCACCTCCACTCATTGTCTGAAGGTTGGCAGACTTTGGTTGAGCCTGTGTCTTAGTGCGTACATGTCTACTTCATCAGATTTTAGTAGGTATGTTAAATATATATATATATATATATACATATAACAATAATTTTATTGGGGACTCTTACAACTCTTATAACAATCCATACATCAATTGTATCAAGCATATTTGTACATATGTTGCCACCATTGTTTTCTAGACATTTACTTTCCATTGAGCCCTTGGTATCAGCTCCCTTTTTTTCCCTCCCCTCCACCACCCTTGGGACCCCTTGATAAATTATAAATTATTATTATTTTCGTATCTTACACCAACTGCTGTGTCCCTTCCCACATGGTTTCTGTTGTTCTTCCCCCTGGGGGGCAGGGAGTGTTATGTGGTGATCATTGTGAACAGTTTCCCCTTCCTCTCCTCCCCTCTGCACTTTCCCCCTACACTTCTGGTATCAATACAGCCATTCCTGTTCCGGGATTGAGTGTGTTGTGAGCTCTTATTTCTTATGTGTACCTGTGCATATGCTCCAGTTTAACCTGCAGTGAAAGGTAGAACTAGGGTCATGATAGTGGGAAGTGAGGAAGTCTCAAGGAACCAGAGGAATATTGAATGCTTTATAGGTACTTTACTATACCCTGGTTGACTCATTCCTTCCCTGTCACCATTCTGTGAGGGAATGTCCCACTATCTACAGATGGGCTTTGGGTCTCTGCTCCAATGCCCCTTGTTCTCAACAATATGGTGGTTTTGCTTGTTTGTTTGGGATCTTCTCATGCCTGTTACCCGGTCCCGATGACACCAAATGATCACACAGGCTTGTGTGGGTCTTCACTGTGGGCTTGTTGCTTCTATACTAGATGATCACTTGTTTAACTTGAAGCCTTTAAGACCTCAGATGCTATATCTTTTCATAGCCAGGCACCATCTGCATTCTTCACCACATTTGCTTATGCACCCATTTTGTCTTCAGCAATTGGAGGGTGAGCATCACGGAATACTAGTTTGTTAGAACAAAGTGTGCTTGCATCGAGGGAGGGTATGAACAGAGGCCCAAAGTCTGTCTACTACCTCAGTGTATTGCCATATAAATATATGGACCTAGGTCAATACCTCTATTTTTACAAATTGATGTATTTATATATGTACACACCCTTGCTTACACCTTTATCCAAAGCTTTACTTCCTAGATCATTCCTCTGTTTCCTTTTACCTTCTTCCTGCCCCACCATCACGCTTGCCCTACTTCTGCCTCTTAGTAATTGCTCTCAGCTAGATTGCTGTTGCTCCAACACCCCCAGGGTCTGGATGTCCTCCTGTTGTTGATTTTAATTCCCTAGTTGTTTCCCTGAGTGGGCATGTGCTGTAACTCAGCTCTTACTGCACAGGTTTCTCTCCATGGCCTGTGTTCTTAGCAACTCCCCTTTTACCTTTTGCCCCTTACTGTCACTTCACTGATTAGTGAGCCACAACCTTTCTGGCCTAAGATTTCTGCCTAACAAATTCTTCATCATCTAATTATCTTTCATATGGATCTCAATTATCTTTCATATGGATCTCAAGATAGACTCTAAATTAAGGAAATGGGAGATAAAGTGAGGGCTAAAAGCTGCTTTCAAAGCATTTAATTAGACCAGCAAACTGCCTTTCACTTCCTTTGACTTTTCATTCTCCCCCTTCAGTACATTCAAATGCTGATGATATTAAGATTTTAATTTTACACACACATTGTAATTTTTAAGCGCCATTCTCTTTATTGGACTGGTGACAAAATCCACAGAAATATGTATAATTCACTCAGCCACATACATTACAATTCTACAACAATGGCTTAGCAGTCTTTTACTTCTACTATATAACTACTATTATGTTTTAAAAAATGAGAAATACCACAAATAGTTCTCCTGTTGAAGCTAATAGAACCTTTTTGTAAGTTCTGATTCTGGTTGCAGTGAAATCAGGTAATCATACATAAAACTGAAACTGGGAAAATACCTCATGCCATGCACTAATGATTTCCAAGTTTTTATTCATTTGTTACAGGTACTCAGTGTCTTATTTCCATAGAAATAGCCACCATCCTAGTTAAATAATGTAATAGAAATACTTTAATTTTATTTATGTCCTCTGAGTCACTAATAAATCTTTGTAATTTTGACCTCATGCGAAATATTCCCTAGAAACAATTGAGTGTTTGGAAGTTCAGTTGAATTTTGGACACCCAATAGATCCCACATTTTGTGTCTAGCAGCCTAATGCGAGGCCGCATAAACCACTGGGGTTCCTATAGGTCCCACATTTTCTTGGTGCTGGACAACTGTAAGAACGTCACTCCAGCACTCATTGTGGAGCGAGTATCACAGTGGTAGGACATTTTTTTTTGAACCTGAACCTTTGTTTCATTCTGATTGGCCTGGGGGCCAGATTTTTTACTTCCCCCTCTTTCCTTTAAGGAGACCTGGTAGCATAGTGGTTATGTGTCTGGCTGCTTTCTATAAAAATAGAAAGTTGGAAATAAATATGTCCACATACAGCTGAGTAGAGTATGTTAGGAGCCTCAGGACTATACACATGCTTGTAGGGGCGCTAGTTTCGCCAGTTTGAAACCAGCAGCAGCTCTGTTGGAGAAAGCCAAGGCTTCCTAATTCTGTAAAGATTTACTCTCGGAAACTCACAGGTGCAGTTCTGTCCAATTGGGTCACTGTGAGCTGGCATGAACTCAATGGCAGTGAGTAAGAATTTCTTTCCTTGAGGCAGAATTATACATCTCCCTTAACTCAGCTTAGCATGCCAAAAATTTGACTAATAGTGTTATTTGGGGACCAAAGCAACTTGGTTGGCAAAAGCAAAATTGAGTAACCATACAGAATCTTAAGAGATTCTAACTGTTGGCCTCATTAGCTTGTCATGCAGAAGGAAACATCTGTTCTGATGATCTGGATGAAGTGGCTGCTGAACTTTTATGGAGGTGAGTAGAGATTATTCAACTAACTTTATCCAAACGTATTATTATAACTATGCAAAGAAACATTGTAACTTCTCTAAGTTTTGATATATAGACAAAAATTTAAGTGATATCCCCTTAGAAACATAACTGAGTACGAATAGGTTGACCACTGATAGCAATACAAATGTTTCCTACACCTTTTCAACAAGATCTCCAATCAAGGGTTGAATCCAACACATCCGTCTTTCTTTACTCGTAGCACTCATCACTGTTCGTTACATCTTAGAATTTGTCTCAAATTTAAATAATGTCACCATGCAAGAGTGGAGTCATGGCAAAGATACTGTAAATATCATCGAATCACTGACTTGCTATCACTTGTAAATACTTTGTTTCCCAATCCCAAGAATTTGAACATGCATATGCTTCAAAACAGGACTTTCAAGCTACTATAATATAAATAATTCCTTATCTTGATTTGGAAGGCATTTATTTCATTGTGATAATATTGCCTGTTTATGTGTGTATGTGTAAGATTGGAGAAGAGAATGAGGAAGGAAAGAAATAAAAAGGAGAAGGAAGTGGATGTACAGAGGCAGGAGAGAGGGGAAAAATCATGATTCGCTATAGATACGGGGAAAATCAATATGTCCAATTACAGTTGAGTAGAGTATGCTGATGATCAAAAATATAAGAGTATGAGGACTACACTCACACTTGTAGAGGTGCTAGTTTCCTATGACTGCTGTAACAAATTAATACAAATTTGGTGACTTAGAACAAAAAAACTATTCTGTCACAATTCTGGAGGTCAAACGTCCACAATTACTTTCACTGCATGCAAATCAAGGACTCAGCAAAGCCCTTTCTCCAATCAAGTAGCTTTCCAGGTTCCAGGGCTGAGGAGACCTTTTGTGGAGACCTGTCTCAGTCAACCGTACCGACTAACACACTATTACAGCCACTCTTCTACCATCACCAGTGGTTATGACTTGTGAAATTGTTCTTTTTCTTTCTGGAAACAACTAGATATAAATAAATGGAAATAAACAAACTCTGAAATGATAAGAGGTTTCTATTACTTCTTTGTGGTAAACAAGCCATACAAGAGTGGATCCTTTCAACTCTAAGGGCTCCTGAAAGGCAACCCATCTCTTTATCTCTGGGTCTTCCACACTATATTCAGTGCTCACTGCATGGTAGCATTTAATTAATCTATGTGGAATAGATCAAAGCCATGATATCTCCCCTCAGTATCACCACAGGTCACCTCATCATACCTATGTTTCCTTCTACGTGAACCAAAGTTAATTTGATCAGTCTTTTCTTTCCCATTCTGGAGCTTGCCACCTCTACTCTTTAGAGGCTGTTGTGTTCATTTGCCCTGTCTGGTGGTCCATGGGCCTTTTCACAGTATGTCTTTTGTTCACCCTAACAATATACAGCAACTGTCCACTGGCTCTTTTCCCAGGACTGTAGCCTCCAGCAATACAGTTCTGGCGAAGAAATCCAACCTGCAATAATCTGTCAAAAGAGAGCTAAAAGACCTCGGGGAGGGTTACTTTATTCTTGGCCAAGACACACTGTCAAAGCCCAAGTTAAACTTTACCCATGTCCTCATTTCTTCCTATACAGCCTTTTCTAAAATGAAGGCAACTGGCACTTCTCTTTTTCATCTATAAGTACAAAGGTCACACTGAGTATATTTAGTCAAAAGATGTATGTTGTTCTTAGCTTTCATTGCAATGAAAACTTTTTTCTCTGATATACTGTTTGCAAAACTTCCTTTAACCTCTGCCAACATTCATGATCTTGATTATGATCTCCATACTCAACATCAACTTCAACACCATATCATTTTTCTTACATTTAAGTTTTATATTTTCACTGCAAAGACTTGATCTATTACTGATTTCTCATTTCCGTTCATCACCCAAAAAGAAGCAAATACTCATATAAGGGGTTTTAAAAATGATATCACTAAGTTATAATCTCTTCACACTTGGGTCCTAAGTATTGACACAAAAGAAAAGCTCTTAGGCTTCCTTCAAAGTGTATTGTTGTACCAAGAATCTTAGCAGATTTACTGTGTGAAATAGATGTCAGTGGAACAGTTGCTTTGTTTTGTTTAGATTTGAATTTCAACCTGTGAAACTGTTCCAAGTAATTGGCATGCTTACTAGAGGGACAAAATAGAAACCATCTAAATTCTCACGTAGAATATACAGGTATGCTGGAGGCAAGGAAAAAACAACAATCAAAGATGATCTGTATCATTAACATAAAAAGAATATTAGATTTTATAATATTGTTCTTAAAATATGGAGATTTTTCATAGGTAAAAATAATAGTAGAAGAATAAGCAAGTAAATGCATGAAGGATAGAAAGAAGACAAATGGGGCACTTTGACAATCGACTTATTTGATCCACCCAAAATCACCAAGCTAGTAGTGATAAAAGATTGAAAATTGTATCTCTAGATTCCTATTCCAGTTATTTCCTTTGCCAATACATGCGTACATGTGCACACACACACAGAGGCTATAAGAAGTTTGAGAGAAAATTCATTATCTTTTCATTTCAATTTTTCAAAATATTTTTGATACCAATAAATATGTGCAGTAAGTGTGGCACAATACAAAGCATCAAAGGAACATAGTTTAGTGGAGTCATATACTCATCAAAATGCCTTCCCTAATGAATCTGAGAGCACACACACACTCTGTGCGGGGGATCCTGAATGCAAGTCCTACAAAGTTTCCTTAGGAGGTAGTAACTATAGCGAGCTCCTCACAGACAATGTGCCATTCAGAAGACCTAAATTAAGGAAAGAGATTCCTCAGAATTGTACTGGAAAACTTGTTGACACCTGAATGGTCTTTTCATACATCTACAATTGCGTACTTTATCACAGTTCAAGTACACTCACCTGACGATCAACCACTACGCTAGCTACTGCAGTTATTAGGTGCCATCTAGTTGGTTTTGACTCCTAGTGCCCCTTTGTCAACAGGACAAAAATACTGCTCAGTCCTGCACCATTCTCACAGTCATGGTCATATTTGAACCCATTGTTGTAATCACTGTGCCCATCGGTCTATTTCATTTAAAGTCTTCCTCCTTTTCCCTAACCCTCTACTTTACCATTTCAATGAATGTGGATACAACAGAATACGGAGATCATCACTCAACATCACTGATATCACATAAGATCCACCTCCACATACTCTAAGACCACCAGGATGTGAATAAGTTCATGTCAAAGAGAGAGTCCATGTTCACGTGCTCTGGTTGACTAATCTCAATAGCAATACTAGTTAACAGTTTGTATGAATTGCTAGAGATGTGAATAAAATGACTACCAATGTATCTGTAGGATAGGTGTGACATTACCCCAAGCACTTGAACTTTCCCAGTAGACACACCAGACATCATGAAGCAGAAGCAAATCATTCCTACACTTGACATGATTCTGACTGAAACATCATATCATGTAAACTGTTATACTGTCCACTGTGTATGGGCATTACTGATTGCAGTTATCATCTGAAACCAGGCTCTGGCTTAAATAATGCTTTGTTTATATTTTACAATATCTAATGCACTTAAGTTGTAAGCACTTTACCATTTTTCAAATAGTTTGACATGAATAAAATAAGAGGCTTCAATCATTTGTGGGAAAATTTCACTATCTTTTAATTTTATTTTTCCACAAATCTTTTGAAGTATTTTTGAATTGTGTACTTGTAAATGGTAATATCTTATAATAATTAATAATATCTCACTCTATATCTCTGGTATTCTTTTTATATCTCTGGTATTTAGAATTTAAAAGCACCTCCAGGTGGAGAAATGGCATACAGCAAACCACAGTGGATCCAACTGGAATTAAGATAATAGCAAGAATTTAGTTTCTTATACTCAGCTCTGCTCTGTAACCCCAGGGAATGCTTAGTAACTGTAAATGTAGGACAAAGAGGATGGGTAAAATAAATGATCTCCATTCCTTGTCTCTCGTTTTAATGCTTTCATGCGCAGGACTTCTCTCTGAGAAAATAATTCCTTTACTAAAAATATAACTACTTCTCCACAAAATCTTTGTGGCTTTACAAAATTTATGACAAGAGTAAAATTGTTCCATTTCGCTCTTCGTGGTTGTCAAGGAAAGATAGAATAATCTAGATTCTAATGTACTCATTCAACTCTTTCTCTTTTTACTATTTTGAGAAAGAAACTATTTTAATACAAAGAAAGTATTTTAGACTGCAAAAATCTTGAAGCTAATTTTCAGTTGAATATCAGGCTTCGTGTGTTCTGCAAAATTTTCTTCTGGAGATAAATGATGTCATATGTTGGGCACCCTAGTATTAATGTTACTTCAAAATGTCTTCTACCATAAATAAAGAAAAAACAAAAGGAAATGAATAAATTACAGCTCACAAATTAAAAAACCTATTCAGAAATATTAGTCACATACAGTGTTGAAAAATTATTTCCCAATTTACTGATTGCCTTTAAACTTTATTTATTGAAGTTTATTAAAAGTCATCATTTTAAAAGAATTATTTAGAAAACATAGTGACCTCTTTAAAATTATGGAGTGTATAAAGAAATTTTGCTTACCAAAACTGTGCTTGAGTAATTTTCAAATTAATATACCAAATTTAGAATATTTAAGAACTACTTGGTTTTACATTTCTAAATGACTGAAACAGCTATATGAAAACCAAACAGTAAAAGTATTATTTAAAATAAAGCAATATGTTAAAACCAAGCAGGATTCCCAGCAGGATGCCCCTAGCCCAGTTAATCTAGTTAGAAAGTATTCTTAGGTAGCTTAGCATAGGGACTGGGGCGCCCAATAAGCAGAGGTTCGAGCTTCCAGCCAGGAAGGGGTAGTACACCTAGGTGGGCGTTACACTTGGATTGGCCCATCTAATCCAGGTGAATTTGATTCAGCCAATGGGATTAACCAGTGTAGTTGACCACGCCTCCCAACAGGACACCTGAAAAGCCAGAGGTTTTGTTCTGGCGCTCCTTCCCAGCGCCTGCTACACAATGTAGCACAGCCAGGCTGTGGTCCCGCAACTGTGCCATGGACTGTCTGGCTTGTGTTCCATTTACTGTAAAGCCTGAAACTGCTTCTAACTTTCATAAAACTCACTTGGATCACAAACCAATCTTTGGTGTGAATTCTTCTCCCACGAAGCCAAGGACCAAGGTATATCTCTCCCCCGAGAAACCTAACAGTATCCCTACATGGGAATGAGCACAATGGAATGTTCTGGAGTTTCCATTTTTCTCAAAGCTACCCATACTTTAGTTATGATCCACACAGTCGAATAATTTGGCATAGTCAATAAAACACAAGGAAGCATCTTTCAGGTATTACTTGCTTTCAGCCAAGATCCACCTGACATCAGCATTGATATCCCATGCTCCACATCCTCTTCTGAATCTGGTCTGAAGCTCTGGCAGTTCCCTGTCAATATACTGTTGCAGCCGTTATTGAAAAAACTTCAGGAAAAAGTTACTTTCATGTGATATCAATAATATTGTTTGACAATTTGACCCTTCTGTTGGGTCACCTTTCTTTGTCATGGGTACAAATATGGATCTCTTCCAGTTAGTAGACCAAGTAGCTGTCTTCCAGATTTCCTGGCTTACATGAGTAAGTGCTTCCAGTGCTTCATCAGAGTTTGAAACATTTCAACGGGTATTTCATAAATTCCTGGAATCTTATTTTTAGCTAATGCTTTCAGTGTTTCTTAAACTTCTGCCATCTGTATCGCTAGCTCTTCCTTACATCCTACCCTCTGAAGGAGTGGAGTGCCAATGGGTTCTTTCTGGCACAGTGACACTGTGTATCCTCTAGATCTTCCTTTAATGCTTCCTGCATCAGGAAATGTTTTATCTATGTAATCTTTCCATTTTGCAACTCAAGCCTTGACTTCTTTCCTTTAGTTCTTTCAGTGTAAGATACACTAAGCGTGTTCTTCACTTTGGGTTTTCTAACTCTAAGTTTTTGCACATTTCACAATAATATTTTACCTTATATTCTCCAGCTATGCTTTGACATTTTTGACTCAGCTCCTTGGTCTCATTTCTTCCACGTGCCTTTGTTATGCTACGACTAAGAGCACGTTTCAGAGTCTCTCCTGACGTCCCCTTTTCCTTTCTTTCCCTCCTGTCTTTTCAATGAACTTTTGCTTTCCTCGTGGAGGATGTTCTTGATGTCCCCCCACAGCTCACTGGGCCTTCTGTTTAGATCGATGCATCAAGTATGTTCTGGAGATGTTCTCAAAATTAAGGTGGGATATACCCAAGATCATATTTGGGGTCCTGTGGACTTGTTTTAATGAGGACATGACAGGGGAGACTGGTAAGAAATGGGGAGCTAACAACAATACCTACAAGGAAGAAAAAAATCCCAGAATTGATTGTAATATGGGTTGCACAACTCTTATGAATGTGATTGAACTTTTGATATACATGATATATGAATTGTATGCCAGTGAAATTGTTAAAAATAAACAAATGAATAAAAAATTCTACCTAGTTACTATATCTGCTTATATGATGAAATGAATATAAGCTATCATAAGAAATGAGAACATGTAACTCCCCTTTCAGCCAATAACTGACAGGATATGCTAAAAGTGGAACTAGGGTTTTTCAGAAAAAAATACAAGGTGTTGGTTGCCATAGCCCGGATGTGTTAGACTGGGTTCTTTAGAGAAGCCAAACCCATGATGCTTATATGTGTATTTAAAGAAATAAATTTATATCAAGAAAGTGGCTCGCATCATTGTAGAAGTAGGTAAGTCCAGTCTGGTTCAAGTTCATGGGTCAGATGCTAAGCTGGAGGCTTTTCCTGACTTGTGTAGTTCCCAAGGCTGTAGGACCAGGAAGCAGGAAGACAAACCCAGAAGCAGGAAGGTGACAGGCTGGGTGGAGGCTGAGGTTAAAGAATCCAAGTTCAGGTTAGTGGCTGTAGAGTTTAATAAATCCAAGGTCAGCCGATCATCAGGCAATACCACAAGTTACTGATAGCTCCCAGGGTTAGCAAGCATTATGGCAGGATATTGGTTCAAGTCCAAAGAACCTGAGGTTGATGGGAAAGATAAAGGATCCAGGCTGGCAAGAAGAGAGAGAGCCTTCCTTCAGAGACTTCTTAAATCAGTTTAGGCCACACCCTCGAGGAAATGACCTTTCAATTTCCCCAGGGCTCTGAGCTGAGCAAGGAAGCTGTATACTCCCTAACCTTTTACAACTGCTTTGCTGCCTAAAGCAGATCTCATCCAAAGTTGTTTATACTATGCTAGATAACATTATGGGTGAGGTTTCAACTGCAACTCTACTGAGATTCCTGATCCAGCCAAAACAACACAAAACCTTATTATCACACCTCATGTAGTGTAGGTTAGGTTGAAAACCTGAGACAAGCTTATTCTTCAAGTAAATGAATTTGCATTTGAACAGACATGCAGACTCAGAATTTCTGGGAAAACAGATGTTTAGCTTTTGAAGTAAGGACTGGCAGACAAAAAATAATACAGCTTTTTCCTCTTTCAATATCAAGCATGCAGTTTGTCTTTGGGTTCATCAAAACGAGATTAATCATTGCTCATTCAGACAGAAGAGCCTTCTTCAAGGATAGGACGTTAAAGGGAGACAGGGAATATGCTGGTATGCCTGTTTGTGGTGACTATGTGTGTCTATTTGAAGAGTGGGAGTGGGGAACATGAAACAGTTAAAAGAAGGGCTGAGTTTGTACATATTCCATTGGCATCCATTGACCTACCCTCTGGGGCTAAGGATAAGACAGAGAGGAGCTGACTGGTCTGAAATGTGGGAGGTGTGTGGACCTCCAAGTTGATGGCTGGTACTCATTGACTTTGCTTGCATGGCTAGGAAGGAGCTGACCAGAACCAAATGAGGAGATAGCTGTTTGATGCCATGAGATGCTACAATTGGCACATTTTGATGGCTTTCCCTAGACTAGACTTTGTTTATGCTTGAAGGTCCAAACAAAATAGAAGATTTTCAGAGAAATAAACGTACTTGTCTCTTCAGAGTACTGGTTTGATAGGGATAGGGAATTAAGAAATTAGGGGAGATAATGACATGATATGGCTGGCTTACAACCTTTTCTGGATGGACCTATACTCAAAATGTGTATGATAAGAGAGAATTCCCACAGAAGTTTCCTCTTTTCCTGATAGGTCTGGAGAAGAGAGGGAATGAAGGAGTCAATCTTTCAATATGAAAGGAGCAATGGCTAGAAAAGTCAAGGGGTGGCCTGCAGTGCATGGAATTACTGTATATACTCAAGTATAAGCCGAGTTTTTTCAGCACATTTTTATGCTGAAAATGCCGACCCTCCCCCCCCCACCCCAGTTTTTTTGTGATAAAATTAGGTGC
>NW_022111373.1:105417756-105422349 GCF_000313985.2 Echinops telfairi
ATAGGAACTGGAAACACAGGGAATCCAGGACAGATGAACCCCTCAGGACCAGTGGTGAGAGTGGTGATACTGGGAGGGTGGAGGGAAGGTGAGGGAGAAAGGGGAATGGATTACAAGGATCTACATATAACCTCCTCCCTGGGGGATGGACAGTAAAGTGGGTGAAGGGAGACATTGGATGGTGTAAGATAAGACAAAATAATAATAATTTATAAATTACCAAGGGTTCATGGGGGAGTTGGGGAGAGGGGAGGGAGGAGAAAAAAATGAAGAGCTCATAACCAGGGGCTCAAGTAGAAAGCAAATGTTTTGAGAATGATGATGGCAACATATGTACAAATGTGCTTGACACAATGAATGGGATGTATGGATTGTGATAAGAGTTGTATAAGCCCCCAATAAAATGATTAAAAAAAATAATAGGCCTGGTGCCCTTGTCAGATGGGAACAGGCAAATAAGGCACAAAGAAACCTAAATTCGGGATTATCAGTTTGCCGTCCTGCTAGGCTTAAGATGAGCTATCTCAGAGGTAGAAGAGAGAAATCTCTCCAACTACCAAAAAAGAAAAGCCAAGAAAGGGATACATGTTTCAGATCTGGGATTTCTATGCTAAGCACATTCTCAATCCAAGAGAGAGAGAGAACTGTGACCCTGGAGACAAGAAGCTGCAGCAGAAATATGATGGCGGCAGAAGCAGCAAGCGACTGACATAAGACAAAGTGATGGGCTTCCTGTCCAAGGGAGCAAGACAGTTGAGTGGCAAAGGCAGAAATGTGCTGGGGGACTAGCATACCTCTAGGCACTTATCACAGATCAAAAGAGCTTTGTAACACTTGTCTGAGTGGGATAGAAGTCAAGACGAGAGATCTAGGGGTCAGAGACAGTTATGCCCACAGACACTACTGAGGAAAGGCTGTCTTTATCAAAGAACGGTATACTGAGTCGCTGCTGACACTGAATTATAATTAGCTAATTGCCTAACAAACATTATAACTATTAGATGGTCTGTAAAATTTATGTAACCATTGTAATGAATTATCTAAACCAGCAAAGAAGTAGAGTACCTTGTGAAGGATGATTGTGCCTCATAGAAATAAGCTTTGGGTTGTTGATACAGACTCTTATTCTCTCTACATCTTGTGAAGTTAAAAGGGGTCAAATGATGCCCTCATCACACCAGCTTCAGAGTAGAATGCAGTAATTGTTTTGTGTGCCTACAAAATACACCCAGTTATTTATGAAATAGAGAAATTTATAAATGCTTGGGAAAGTTATAGTGAAATTAAAGAATATCTATAGTATGCTCTAAAAAATGTTAAGTATTAATGAAATGTATAGAAGGGAGATGTACTGAAATTCAAGCAATATATTCTTTCCTAATAATCTGTATTTTTAAAATATTCCACAATGATGGTTTTCACAGCAACAATACCAAAAATTTCAAATTTCAAAGATGAAAATGAAATAACAAAAAAGTATAAATATCTGATTTTCTAAACTGAATTTTTCACCAAAATTAAATCTATTGGCACATAGGATATTGACATTTACAAGTAAATCCATCAATTTCATTGGATTCTTGTACAGAGAATTATTGAAAATAAATAAGTATGTGTATGTCCCCTTTAATAGTTCATAAGTGACTGTCATCAATTTCCAAATGAATACGAATGCTGTTATAACTGCATTAACATTAATGTTAATATAGTACTTGACATTAAGAAAAATACTAACCATATGCTTCCCTTTTTATTACTATCATCTAGTGCATGTATTTGAATTATGAAACATTTTCTGAATCTCATTCCATATAAATCTAGTTGGAGCTCATTTTCAAACCAAACTAATACACAACTGATATGGACGTAATTTTTTAATGATTTCTTAAAAAGTAAAAACATTATAATAGCAATATTCACGAAGGATTTTGTTTATCAAACTTTACAGATAAATTAGTTTTTCAAATTGTTGATTTGTTTAATTTTTCTAGTTGAAAATATTTTTTTAGACATAATAATTATTAAATCCAAAGCACTTATCAACAATAAAGAGATATAATACTGTAACTAAACTGAGCAGGAAAAATAGAATATCAATGAGGGAAAGAGACATTGCCTCATAAGTTAGAGTGATGTGATGTTCTTTAGATACGGAAATAAAATTATGAACTGACATATGTATATTTCAAATATTTTTTAAAATATCACCCTTTCCTGAAGTAAAGGCCAATTAAAGTTAAACACCTATTTTTAAGGAAATTGTACATTTACCAGAAATAAGTATGCGTAAAATGAATTTTTTGTGCAGAGTAAATTAACAAGATAAAATTCAAACAATAACTTATATAGACATTTACCCATTGAGAATCCATTGGCACATAAATTATGTTGCTGATGAAGAATATTAAATATACTATGGAATGCCCAAAGAATGAATAAATCTGCTTTGGAAGAAGTAGTCAGAACGCTCCTTCAGAAGGAAGAGAATGAGATTTCTCTCATGAACTTTGGACATCTTAAAAAGAAGGGCCAATTGTTGGAAAAGGACATGCTTGGAACAGTAGAAGGTTAGTGAAAAATAGCAAGACCTTCAAAACCCCAGCAAGATAGGCTGACACAATGGGCTTACACACAGCAATGAGTGTAAGCACGGTGCAGGGCTGGGGCAGCATTTCATTCTGTTATGCAATTACTACACGATGGCACCTAACAACAACAAGAAGAACCTATTACTAAACGACGACAACAATAAAAAATACCAAGAATTAAACTGTAGAGGTCTCATTACGAACTACTGTTGGATATCCACTGATGTTCAGAACAAGAACAAAGAGGGTCTCACAGTTCCTAGTTTGATCCTCCACATCTTTCCCTAATAAGCAGTCTTGTTTCCATATTCCTTCATTCAGTTAACATGTATCTTCCTTTATCCTTCCATCTAGATTACTTCCATTATTTCTGGGTAAATATTAACTGCTTCTTACTGATGATAGTATAACGATAGCATCAGAGTTATGAAATTGCATTCATTTTGAACATTTATTCTGACTTCTTCTAGTTTGTTAATTTTCTCAGCATGTTTAATCTTTCCTTGGGCAGACTCTAAGATGGCTGGTTCCCCATTATCCAGACCTTATTGTACCCATACCTTTGTGCAATACCCCATCCTCGGTTGTGGACTGAATAAGTGATTTCTTGTCTTGTTAGCTCTTTCTCTTAGATTCCCTCAGTTGCTTACTTTGATGAAGAAACCTGTCATTGTTATGAGCCCACCCACCTAGCAATCTGAGGGTTGCCACTAGCCAATAGATGGCAAGGAACTTAATACTCTATCAAAACACTAAATCAAGGAACTAAATACTCAATCTGTTACAAGCATGTAAATTTGACGGAGGAGCCCTGATATTGTAGTGGCTGGGCAGTCAAGAGATCAGACATGCCGTGTTGGGTTAATCTGCTACACAAGACCTCTTTAGTGTGTTGAAAAGTAAGGATGTTACTTTGTGGACTAATGTGCGCGTGACCCAAGCCATAGTATTTTCAATTGCCTTCTTTGCATATGAAAATTGGACATTGACCAAGGAAAGGCCAAAGAATTTATTTATTTGCATCGCGGTGCTAGAGGAAAAACACTGAAATTACCATGAACTGCCAAAAAGACAAACACATTGGTCTTGGAAGACGTATGCCCAGAGTTCTCCTTAGAGGCAAGGATGGACAGACTTCAACTTCCATATGTTGGACATATTGTCAGAAGAAACCAGACCCTAAAGAACATCATGCTTGGTAAAGTAGAGGGGTAGTAAAAGAGAGGAGGACCTTGATAATATGAATTGACACAAAGCAGCTGAAACAATGGGCTCAAACATAAGAAAAACCGTGACAATGTTGCAGGACCCAGCAGTGCTTCCTTCTGTTATACAGAGAATCTCTGAGTTGGAACCAGTGCCAAGGCACCTGACAACAACATGTTTTATAGGAATAGCCTTACTTATTATTTTAAAAACACTTACTTTAATTCAAGCATTACGTAAATGGTCTAGTAATGTAAAATTCAATGTGCATACCAATTAATTTATGAGCCAATTAAAATACCTCATTAAGAAGTAACTAAGTCCTTAATGCTTAATATGTAAATTCTAAATTTTCAGGAGCCTATTAAATAAAATAAATTAAAATAAATCTGATAAACTTATGTGAAACATTTTCTTGGAAAAAAAATATAATTAAGATATGTATTTTCAAAGTTAATGCAATTTCAGAATGTTACCTATGATTTAGTGGAATTTGACTAAATTCCATGTTAGAGTCCTTCCAAAAATGGAATTGGTTTCTCTAATCAAATATTTTTTGATTATTAATATATGTATATATTTTCTGAAATTTTCAGTAAATTCAGAAATTTGGAGGGGCACCCCATAAAATTATCACTCAAGAGTTCTTCACTTACAGTAGTTAAGCTTGTAAATTCAGATAGGAACCACAAATGACATCAAACTAATTTTTAATGTATATATATTTAAATCAATGTGATGTTAGGAGGCTCCCTAGAAAAAGATGGTGGATAGAGAAATAATGAGGCCTAAATCCTGA
>NW_022111373.1:105423069-105426967 GCF_000313985.2 Echinops telfairi
GTTCAATTATTGTTGAGTTTGGTAGGTTAGTATTTGGGAGCCTTCCTGTATTTATAAATAATCCCTTGATTATCGGTCTTTATATCAAATTTAGATGAATCTTGGCTGAAAGCAGAGAATACCAGAGATATGTTGTTGACTTGTGTTTTATCGACTATCCGAAAGTATTCCCCTGTGTGGTTAATAAGAAAATATAATAACCTTGAGAATGGGAATTCCAGAACACCTCATTATGCTCATGCAGAATTTGTACAGAGATCAAGCGGCAGTTATGGGATCAGAACAAAGAAATATTGTGGTGTAAAATCAGGAGAGGTGTGCATCAGGGTTATATCCTCTAGCCATACTTGTTCAACCTGTATACTGAGAAAATCATCAGAGAAGCTGAATATGGCATCAGCTTTGGGAGAAGACTTATTAACCTGTGATATGCAGATGACACAACCTTGTGAGAAGGAATTGATGTGCTTGATGAAGATCAAGGATATCAGTCTTCGGTATGAATTATGGCTCAATGGAAAGAAAACCAAAATTGTCACAACTGACCCAATAGGTAACATCATGATAATGGAGAAGAGGTTGAGGTTGTCAAGGATTTTGTCTTGCTTGGATCCACGATCAATGCTTACGGAAGCAGCAGTCAGTATATCAAAAGATACAATGCATTGGGTAAATCTACTGCAGAAGGCCTCTTTAAAGTGTTGAAATGCAAAGATGTTACCTTGAGTACTACAATGCACTTGATCCAAGCCATGGTACTTTCAGTTGCGTCATATGAAAGTTGGACACTGAGTAGGAAATTCTGAAGAATTGCTGTGTTTGAATTGTGGTGCTGGCAAAGAATATTGAAAATACCATAGACTGCTAAAACGACAAACAGATATGACCTGAAAGAAGTACGGCCAGAATGCTTCTTAGAGGCAAGGATAATGCGATTTCATTTCACATACTTTGGACAGAACTACAAGTCAAGACATAAGTTAAAAAAAAATTAAGAATGCTTTGGATCTAACATCAGTTAGTCTCATGTTTGTCTTGTTAGGTACCATCAAGTTATTTCCATCTCAGAGTGACCTTATACAACAGAACAAAACACTGCCCGGTCTTGTACCATCCTCACAATTGTTCTTATGCCTGCACCCATTGTTGCAGCCCCTGTGTCAATCCAGCTGTTGAAGGCCTTCCTCCCTTTCACTGCCCCCTCTACCAAGTTGATGTCCTTCTCCAGGGACTGTTGTCTTCTGACAATATGTCCAAAGAACATGAATGAAGTCTGACCAACTTTACCTCTATGACGCAAGGAGCCCTGGTGGGTAGTGGTTATGCATTGGGCTGCTAACTGCAGTCAGCTGTTAGAAACCACCAGCCACCTTCATGGGAGAAAGGTGAGGCTTTCTTTCTACTCCTGCAAAGAGTTAGTCTTGGAAACCCAGTGGCAGTTGTACCCTATCCTATAGGGTCATTATGAGTGCACGATGACTTTATGGCAGTGAGTTTTTGCTACAACCATGCATGATGCCCTTTTCCTTTTCCAGGGACTGGTCTCTCCTGACTTGTCCAAAATATGTGAAACATTGTCTCCATCACCCTGGCTTCTAAGGAGCATTCTGGCTGTACTTCTTCCAAGGCAGATTTGTTTGTTCTTTTGGCAGTCCATGAAACTTGGAATATTCTTCACTAACACCATAATTCAAGTTCATCAATTGTTCTTTGGTCTTACATATTCAATGTCCAACTTTCACATGTTTGTCTTAGTATATAGTATACAGTGCTGTTTTCTGTACATAAAAATTGAAGAAACATTTCCAGATATAGTATCTTCAACATAATTTTACAGTTGTAATGCTTATAGTTCTAAGAATGGTGTGTGTGTGGGGGGGCACATCTGACCCCTGATTTCAAAGAGAGGGAAAATGAAAATCCTTATCAGTATTGGTTCTCAGCTCATTTCTCCAGCTTCCATCCTAGGCAGACCTCCACCCTCCATCTTCCTATTCTGACACCATCTTTCCCATGGCACTCTACTTTTCTCCTGGGTTCAATAATTCCTTGCAGCAGTCACAGAACACACAGACAAGGCAGGCTACACAATGGTAAGGATACAGTTATTTGGAGCACAGTGCCTCTTCTCAGGCATGCTGGCATCGCTCTCTAGCAGTCATGTGGTTCCTCAACCACTCACTCCATGGACTTGTAATCCTGCCTACTGCTCTGTCTCCAGGTCTGTCTGGCTTCTCAGTTCAAGTCATGGTTTCAGTCCTTTGGTCTCTGCCTCCCCCCACTCCAGACCAGGGATCTCCCCTCAGCAAGCTGGATGTTCAGAATTTAGAGACTTATGTATTTAAATGTGCTTGACTTAAAAAATTTTATGGTTCCTATCAGAAGAATGAGCTTATAATATGTTGTAGCATTGCAAAGCTTAGGGTTCTTGCACAGAAACAAAGAATTCATGTATAAATTACATGGCTCCAGACTCTTCTGGAGAAATTTCTAAAAATTACGTTCCATTTCTTTCATCATCTGTTTAAGGTTTCTATCTTTACTTGATTTAATTCTGCTAGCTATTTCCTGGGGAGAAAATACCCAAATTTATTTATTATATAATGGTATCTTCATATCTATTTAGCATCGCCATGTGTATGATTTTACTTTTTGCAATTTTTTTTCCTTATTGATTATATTTGCTTTAGAATTTACTGACAATAGAGGAGCAAGGGTAAAAACTCAAAAACTCACTGGCATCAAGCTGATTCTAACTATAGCACAGGGCAGAACTGCCTCTATGAGTTTCTGAGACTGTTACTGGACCATTTTGTCAATTTTGTTATCTTTTCCAACTCAGTTTTCTACATTCATATTTTTCTTCCTATTTTCCTTAAGTCTGTTTTGGGCTATTTCTTAAATGACAATTTTATTTTTTTACAAACACATTGGGGAGTTGACATAGTTGTGTGATGTTGTTAGCAGTAATTTTGTTTTTATAATAAATTAGCTCTGGTGGTGTGGTAGATTACTCATTGGGCTGCCAACCACAAGAGTAGCAGTTCAAACACACCAGCTAATCCTTAGAACGATTAAGTTGTTTGTTCCCAAAAGGATTACAGCCACCGAAACCCACAGAAGCAGTACTACTCTGTACTATTAGCATCAATATGAGTTGAATCGAATGAATAGCAGGGAGTTTGGTTTTCTTGTTTTAGTACCATTGGTTAAGTGTTGCTAACCAAAGCGCTATGATTCAAACCCACCAGTGGTTCCCCAGAAGAAAGAGACAGTTCAATTCCATAAAGATTTATAGCCTTGAAAACCCCATGGATCAGTTCTACTGTTTTTATAGGGTCGCTGTAAGTCAAAATCAACTTGAAAGCAGTGGATTTGTTTAGTTTCATTATAAACTCTTACTACTGTTGGGCCACAGAATATACTGCACTATTCTGGAGGAGGGAGCCCTGGTGAAATAATGGGCTATGTATGCACTCAGTTGCTAATCACAAGGTAAGCAGTTTGAACACACCAGTCTCTCTGTGGGAGAACAGTCAACCTGTCCACTGTGGAAAATATTTAAACCTTAGAAAGCCATCGGGGCATTTCTATTGTGTGCTATATGGTTCCTATGAGTCCGAATTGACTCCACGGGCGATGGAGAGCTCTCGGGGCAGATCTGGGCTCAAATGCCAAGCACTATACTTTTCAGCTGTTTGACCTTCAACGTATTGTTCACTCTCTGCGCTTCCTTTATCTACTAACAGAGTATATCATGGAACTATTTTTAATGAAAAAAAATTTAACATGGGAATGAAACAATAGAGGCATGCATTTTCAAAGGAATTACATATGAATAAACATGAGGGAAGGCTTGGGAAAAGAAATGACATTTCAACTGAAAATTGTTTTAATT
>NW_022111373.1:105427511-105429461 GCF_000313985.2 Echinops telfairi
AAAAAAAAATCCCAACAAATACACCAGTAAGCAATATCATTATAAACAGAGAAAAGATACAAGTTTTCAAGAATTTCATTTTACTTAGATCTATAACTACCACCCTTGGAAGTAGCAGTCAAGAAATCAAACAGATTGTGTTGGGTAAATCTGCTGCAAAAGATCTCTTTAAAGTGTTACAGAGCAATGATGTCACTTAAGAGTGACACAGTTGCTGAACAAGAAGGTAAAACCTAAAAAAGACTGTGAGGATAATGTACCATCAGGCAGTGTATTTATTCTGCGGTACAATGGTGAAATGCAGTGAATTAACATGTCTCTTCTATCCAGAGGCCAAGACTCCCACATTACTTGTTTTCTGATGGGCATTTGACCTGGGTAAAAAGGGGTGGTGGTGGGGATATACTGAGTAGATTATGATTCAGCTGCATTAACAGGGTTGTGATTGTCATCCTGTTGAGTATGAAATGGGCCATCTCAGAAGCAGGCAAGGGGAGATCTCACCAGGAGTGGAATGTGTCCTGTGGACACCAAGATCCCTGCACATCGATCAGCTGTGTTACCAGAGGAGCAGGAGCAGAACCAAGAGCCCAAGGCAGTGCACACAGCAAGTAAAGCTGAGTGCTTTGGGGGAAGAGGCTGATTTGTGAAATGGGGCGTGTCCAGCAGTTAATTGAATGCCTTCATGCCAAGTCTTATGGTGGAATGGTATTCTCTTTAGGCATCTTATAGCCCGTTTTGTAACATTGTCGGAGCAAGGCAGGGGTCAGGCCAAGAAACTGAGGACTTGAGAGCCTGCCTGTAGGGCAGAAGAAACTATCCTGACTGAACAATGTTTCCTGAACATTTCTCACTCATTACCTGCTAACTCCCATTAAAAAACCCTCATATTCATGAGTATTATCTATGAGTTCTGTATGGTCACTGCAATGAACTATCAAGCCCAGGTAAACTGTAGAGAATGCTGCAGAGACAGGTCAATAGGGAAGCGCTAAGTGGGAAGAGTGGATGGCATCTCACAATAATCAGCCATCAAGGGGCCCCGGTGACACAAGGGCTAACGGATGACTCAATGGGTTCGGCACTCAGCAGGCACTCCACGTGAGAAAGCTGTGGCAGACTGACAAGAAACGCTGTCGGGCAGTTACACTCCATCCAATAGGGTTGCTATGGGTTGGTATTAACTGAACTTTCCCCCCGTTATTATTTATCATGTGTGGGAGCTAGGAAATGTCACTAACACTTCTAGATCTGAGTTTGCAAAGTGTCATTCATATGGGAAGGGTTTTGATTAGAACTCTGAAAACTCTGTATTAGCAACAAAAACATTATCAGCATTAAAACTGCCTTTATAGCTATTTAGGCCAATTAATATTTATACCAAATTATTGAAAATACCTCTATCTGTCTCATCAACCGCCCATGTATATGTAACTATTTTAGACTTAGTTAGCAGTGTTTAGCACTAAACCTCTCACTGAGATAGTTTGAGCAGAATGAGAATTTTCATTATAGTTGTCCCTCTTATATGAAACAGGCAGATGTGCACAGACCTGATCTTAGTGGTAACCAGCGCAGGTGTGAAGAGAGGGTAAAAGGAACCACTGCTTAGGAGAGAGGGGTTATAGACATTGGCTAGGGCATGACCACAGGTCTACTAGGTGTAGGAACAGACTTGACTGCAGCTTTGTGACAACAGGTTTCTATTGAAAGTGATGGAAAACCCTACAAGGAGATAAGGATGATGGTTGCATATAATAATGCCACTCGTTTGCTTATGTGAAGAATGTTGACATGTCCAACGCTGTTACAGATCATAACAAGTTTGCCACCTAATTAAGGCAGTTAATCTATGACCATTGCATGTCTTATGATTCTATTTCCTTTTATTCTTATTTCAGTGAAATTAAGAAACCTCCGAGTCCTGAATCATATACTAGTTTTCCAATA
>NW_022111373.1:105430140-105434709 GCF_000313985.2 Echinops telfairi
GATTCCGACTCATGATCAAGTAGAACTGCTCCAAAGAGTTTTGGGAAGCAGACTACAGGGTGGTATTTTTGAAATGCCACACAAGACCTCTTCAGAGTACTGAAAAGCAAGGATGTTAATTTGAGGACTAAGGTGAGCTGCCTGGCCCAAGGCTTCCTATTTTCTATTGCTTCATACGCATGTGAAAGCTGTACATTGAATAAAGAAGACCGCAGAATCGAAGCATTTGAAGGGCGGTGCTGGAGAAGAATCTCGAAAGTACCATGGACAACTAAAAGGGCAAACCCATGTCTTGGAAGTACGGCCAGAGTGCTCCTCAGAGACAAGGATGGCGAGGCTTCATCTTACATACTTTGGACAGGTTGTCAGGAGACCAGTCCCTGGAGAAAAGACATCATGTTTGGTAAAGTAGAGGGCAGCGAAAAAGAGGAAGTCCCTAAAATAAATGGACCAATACTTAGACTGCAACGATGGGCTCAGGCATGTGGAAAACTATGAGGATGGCACGGGACGGGCAGTTTCCTTCTGCTGGGCACAGGGTGGCTATGTGTTGGAACTGACTTGGTGGCACTAATAACAACTGGTTGAGCTTGACCCACCAACCTTCTGGTTTCCTAATCCAGGGTGTGACCATTGCACAGCTCAGGGATCCCTATAAGATTACAGCTACTTAAAACTACTCTGAGATGTGTGAGGGCACCAGGAAGCGGAACACTACTGGACAGCCATGGGTTTCATTGTAGTTTGAGTATCCCCAAACTTATAATTAATACTTACTAGCAACTTCAGCCTTCCACAACTTCCAAGAACAGCTGAAAGCTATCCATTAATGTAGATCCCTTTTACATCTGTTTCTAACTACATCATACTATTTTCAAATATGCTAATATTTCCTTCATACTAATAGCATTTCCCACCCAAGCCACCACACCCCTTTAATTCATCAAATATACACACAAACCCACATAAAACCTTCCTTCTCAGAGTTTCACCAATGTCCTTAACTTCAGTGTCTTCCTTTCCACATTTCTAAATCAATGTTGTTACCTGTTCATCATTGCCTGGCTTATCTATCTATGATGAGTTCCAGGACACCAATGGTTAAGCACGTGTCTCGTAACCCAAATAAGCTTCCCATTCAATCCTTCTAGGCACTGGCTCTTGCAGTAGACTGGCTTTTGTGCATTTAATCCCAGCCCTCATAGCCAAGCAATAGAATTCACCAGATATATTTTATAGCACTCAATGTCGACAGAAAAATGAATAAATGCTGAACTAATTAAGTCCACTGTAAAGTTTTTTTTTCTTTCAAGTAAAAACAGTGCCTTTTCATACCCTCAAAAGTTTCCTCAATTTTCCTGATTTGATCTATTCCTATTTTTACTCTAAACCATTTTGAGAAGAATAAGAATGTCTAAAAAGAAAAGAAAGAACCTAGCAATAATTGAATCTACATTAAAATCTCTGGAATAGTTATAGAGCTTTAATCTAGTTAGATAAGGGCTTCTCATTGGCAGCGCCCATAGTGCTTGGCAATCACTATTTACTGAATGCCTGAAGGTCTCATAATTCAGGCCCATAAAATGGTCTGTAAGGAAGTTCTGTAGGAAGGTCTTCATGAAGTCTACCAATTGTCTGACTTCAGAAATGCCTGTAGAAAGCTGTGGTCACTAGTCATAGACACAGAGGACTTTAAAGCCCACGGTGACATGGTTTCTAGATTTCTTATATCATGTCCCATTAGTCGCCCATCCACTTCAGTAGCTTTCACACAGTTTGTAAAGACTTCAAGCCTGCTCCTAACTTAGACACTCACTTGCTATTCCTTTACCAAAGGTGTCTTCCTCAAATACATACATGAGGGGCTTTTAAAAAAAAAAAAATGAGGAGCTGATGCCAGGGGCTTACGTAAAAAGCAAATGTTTTGAGAATGATGAGGGTAGCAAATGTACAAATGTGCTTTACATAATTGATGTATGGATTGTGATAAGAGTTGTATGAGCCCCCAATAAAATGATTGAAAAAGAAAAAAAATTAAAAATAAATAAATAAAAAATCCTTAGAAGAACGGTATTAAAAGCTAATAGAATTTATTCATCAACTTTTAGCATCCATACAGATCTCAGTATGAATGTCATTTTTAAGAAACCTCCTCTGCATTACTTTGAATAAATTTGGCTCCATCCCTTATTTATACACAAGCCCATAAATTACTCTACCCTTTACTGTAATGTATCTTCTTTGTAATATTATCATTAACTGAAGATATTACGTGTCAATTATCTTCCTCCTTCTCCACAAAAGCGTCAGCAGGGCAGTAATATCATTCTGACTTGTTCAACACTGTGTTTGCAGGGACCATTTTAAAAAAACAAAACAAAATAAAAATCCTGCCATCGAGTCAATGCTGACTCACAGCAAACCCTGTGGGTTTCTAAGACTGTAACTGTTTACAGGAGTAGAAAGCCCAGTCTTTCTCCCTCTTAGCTGCTGGTGGTTTCGAACTGCCGACCATGAGGATTACAGCCCAATGTGTAACCACTATGCCAGCAGGGCTTCTCATTGGCAGGGCCCATAGTGCTTGGCAATCACTATCTACTGAATGCCTGAAGGTCTCATAATTCAGGCCCATAAAATGGTCTGTAAGGAAGTCCTGTAGGAAGGTCTTCATGAAGTCTACCGATTGTCTGACTTCAGAAATGCCTGTGGAAAGCTGTGGTCACTGGTCATAGACACAGACTTGACTTACTTGACCACCACACTCACCGCTATGGAATCCACTGAGTCATGGAGACCCTACAGTTGTTGAAATGCTTAAATAAATGAGCAAAGGAAAAAACAAAGACATTTACATAGAGGGCCCTGGTAGTGATGATACATTGGGCTGCAATCCACAAGGTCAGCAGTTTGAGACCACCAGCTGCTCTGCAGAAGAGGGGCTTTTTACTCCCATAAATAATGACAGTCTAGGAAACCCACAGGGACAATTCTACCCTCTCCTACAGGGTGTGAATCAGCATTGACCCGACTGCAGTCTGGTTTTTAGAACACTAACTTTGTGCAAAAGTAGTTTTCAACCAAGAGTTGAACTCAGGCTCCCAAACTTACTTGGTCTACTGCCTACTTTTCAGGAGGGAAAAAAAGCTCCCCACTCCCACCCCCGCCCCCCACTCCAACCTGGCAATTAAAAACTCTTGTACTATGGCCCGTAATCTAGGATACAGTGCAGGTATCTGCTTTTGTAGGCTCTGGGATCGTTCTAGTGCCCTCTATGAGGCAGTATCACCTACTTTGGTCAACACTGGCCACTCAAAGAAAATAATTTCAACAATGAAACCCTAAAAATGCCCAAGATACTGTCCAAGAACAATGATGCCACATTGGTTTTACCTTGATACACAGCTTGCGCTCCAGTCCACGCAAAAAGGCTTGCCATAGCATTGGCTCGGAAAACAACTTCTATCTGATCGCCACAGTTTTGTCTCAGGAGCCGTTCCCTTTTCAACTTGTCGGGTAGCAAATGGAACTGGGTGTGACCATAACAGTACGGGTCTGCTGTCTTGGAACCTGAAGAACGAAACAAAAACCTGTCACATGAAACGCACACTTCAAACATGTCCTTAGTGCTAACTTCACAGGCATCCTCTCTACACATCACCAACTCACACAAGTTGGTATCACTGATTTTCTCATTGTAATAAACGTAACCTTCACATGCAGGTACACTTTCTTAATCTGCTAGCTACCCCCAAGTCCACTATGACAGGATAAGCACAAAAAATTAACATATAAAACCTACTTAAAATTTAATGTTTTAATTATACTTCTTTCTCTCCAATCCTTAGTCATTACTGGAAGCTTTGTTATCTATCTTGTCATATTCACCAGTGGATACAAATACTTGATCATTTAAAAAAAATGTCCTCGTTGTTTTAATATAATGATTAAATATCTTGCTCCTAATAGTCTTTTTAAAAAAGAACGTTAACACTACATTTAGAAATAAAAAACATGGGCCAATATTTCATGAACTGCTGGTCTCCTTGGGTTAAGCAGTATCTCTTCAAGAGAAAAATTCCCGTAATCCACTCCGTAGGACCAGTGACTTGACAAGGAGCTGATTAAAACTGTCTGGAGGACTAAGTCTTAAAATACCCCTCCACTCAACTAGACACTACAATGGAAGGAAAAAGACAGACCTTGGATCTCACCCGTTTTTGTTTCTGATGGCTACCACAGTGCCGAGCACACAGGAGAGGCTACTGCCCGAAAGCAAACAGCCAGTCCCTCCCTTAAATATAGTCTCTGAAATCTGTATCTCTAGGGATATCTCTAGAGAATACATGAACAAAGTCCAATGAGCATCACAACTTTTTTTTCAGTTAAATACTAATTAACTACCAGTAAGTGCCAGAAAACTGTTAGTCACCTAATTTGGTGTCAATTTAAGGATTAAAAGTGTAGGGGTGGAGTCTAGGCCGGCAATCTGGAGACAGTCAATGACACTTCTGTGTGGTTATGGCCTCCTCCTAAGAATTCTGGGAAATCTGGGACTTCCTCCTTGGAACC
>NW_022111373.1:105435073-105441564 GCF_000313985.2 Echinops telfairi
ACCCAGACTAACACAAAATCAAACACCACTGGATGGGAGGGTGGAAGGAGTTTCTGTTGAGGAGGCAGAGTTTATGCTAATGGCCATGGAATAACTTAAAGAAGGATAGTATTCAGTGGCTGTACACCATGAAGTATGTAATCAGTGTCATTGCATTTTACACGTAGAAATAATTAAATTAGCACTGTAGTACTTTCATGATGATTAAAAAAAGAAGCTGCTTACACAGTAGAAGCACGTAAAATTACAAACAGTGCACTGAAAAACCATTTCCTTCCCAATTTTCATGCACAAGATTACGATAATGATTCTATTGTTTGTTAACTGCCTGAACCTTTAGATCATCAGGAACCAATTTCTCACTGCAGCCCTAAGGGAGCAGTGAGTTAAGCATTGGGATGCTAACAGATGAGCAGTTTGAGCTTAACCAGCTGCTCCACAGGAGAAAGATGAGCAGGTCTCTTTCCATAAAGACTTACAACCCTGGAAACCCTATAGAGCAGCTCCATACTGTCTTATAGGGTCACCAGGAGCTGGAAACTACTAGATAGCAGTGAGTTTTCTTCTCGTTGGTTTTAATTATCGATATCCACATATGCTACTCTGAATACATGGCATATAAGGTCATGGGAAACTTACCAGTAAATATGATGTTTTCATATTGCCGTTTGAATAATGGAAGTTTGTCTGGCTTACAATTCATAACAGGGATTTCTATAGGAACAGAATAATCCAGTGGTACAAACTTAAAGAAGAAGAAAAGATAGTTCACATCAGTATTAATATGCATGTTATCCACACTTATTAGATATTAAAATCTTAAAATTAAATGTTTTTGTAAAATGACTTAGTAAGACTACCACCTAATGGCACGCTTCTGAGGACGGCGCAGGAGTGGGTGGGTTCCGTGCTGTTGTGGACAAGGTCGCTCTCAGTCACTGACTCAAGGGTACCTAACAAACACCACTACCACCACCTCATAATGGATCAACTCTGGCCAGTCACCTGTTTTTACAGTTAAAAGTTTTATACAAGCACATTTCATACGGCTGCTTTTGCATTATAACAGCACAACCAAATGGTGACAACAAAGAACTTATGGCTAGAGGGACTGAAAATATTTACTAACTGGATCACTGAAAAGGAGCCCTAGTGGCTCAGTGGGCAAGTGTGAGACCGTTAAGTGAAACATCAGTAGTTGTCCAAAGTCACCAGTCATTTGGCAGAATGGGGCAGCTGCTTCCAGAAAGATCACAGCCTTGCACCGAAGACATTGCCTCTGATTTGGGTTCTGGGGATTTTTAAAGCAGATGTTTGTTGACTACTGACACTGATCAATTAATGATAACACTCAATATATGCTAGCTGTTCTCTACAACTCTCAATACTTAAAAGGACCCAGCTCACAAATGCAAAACTACCCTCAGTAACTACTACCTAAGGTGTTTTCAGTTGCCACTGAGTTGGTTATAATTCACGGCAACTCTTAGTAAATCGTCTCTTCCCCCACCTGGAAAGAATAAATCAATAAAAATTAACTTGTTGCCATCAAGTTCATGCCAACTCAGAGTAACTCTACCGGACAAAGCAGACCTGCCTCACGGTTTCACAGGCTGTTGTAGCCCCCAGAGAAGTGGACTGCCACATCTTCCCAAAGTGTAGTCACTGAGTTCAACCTTGAATTTTTCAGTGAAACCACTGTGCAATCTGGACATCTTTCCTCCAAAAAAATATGCCTTATAAATCCTAACCCCTATATGTCTAAAGTCCAGAGCCCTGGTGGCTTAGCAGGCTATGATTGGTCAGCAGTTTAAAAGCACCCACCACTCTACAGGAGAAAGAGGTTTTCTACTCCTGTCAAGATGTACAGATCAGAAGCCCAGAGGCAGTTCTGCTCTGTCCTAGAGGGTCGCTGAATCAGAGTGGACTGGATAGCAGTGAGTTTGAGTTTTCATGCCTCTGTGTGAGCAGCATGGGGGAATACAGCATGGTTTGAAATCAGGAAAGGTCTGCATCAGGAGCGTATCCTTTCACCACACGTATTCAATCTGTATGCTGAGCCAAGAACCGGAGAAGTGGGGATTATATGAAAAAGAACTTGGCATTAGGATTGGAAGAAGACTGGAAGTAAGCTTTTCACAACCTTCAATATACAGATGACACAACTTTGCTAGCTAAAGAAGACATAAAATGCTTACTGAGAAAGAACAAGATTATAGTTTTCAGTATGTATTATAACTCAATGTAAAGTAAACCCCAATATTCATATTGGTCACTGGACCAATGATAAACAGAGAAAACATGATAAACATGATAAACAGAGAAAAGACTGAAGTCGTCAAGATTTCATTTTACTTAGATCCACAATCAATGCTAATGGATTGAAAAGTTGCCCAATCAAATGATGCAGTGCACTGGGAAAGGCTGCTGCACAAGACCGCTTTACAGTGTTAAAGGGCATGCTGACAATGAAGTCACTTTGAGAGCTAAGTAAGGTGCACCTGACCCAGATATTTTCAATTGCCTCGTATGGGAGAGCTGGCCAAAAAGGAAGAGTGTCGAAAAAGTGATGCATTTGAATTATGGTGATGGTAAAGAATATTGACAGTACCATGGGATGCCAGCACAAACAAGTCTGTCTTAGAAGATAAGTACAGCCAGAACGCTCCTTAGCAGCAAGGGTGACATACTTGGGACATATGATCAGGAGAGACCAGTCCCCTGTAAAGGACATCAAGGTTGGTAAAGCAGAAGGTCAGCAAAAAAGCAGACCTTTCAGGAGATGGGCTGGAACAGGGGGGCAACCATCGGCTCAAACACAGCAAGTTGTGAGGATGGCGCAGGTCTCAGCAGGCTTGTTACATTGTGCATGGCGTTGCTCTGAGCCAGAACCAGCTGGACAGACAACAATAACTCCCTGCCCTGAGGGATTCTGGGTCAGAATCTACTTTGGAATCGATTTTGTTATGCTAATGAAGCACATTATTAGTTTATGCTATGTTAAATGAATCTCTTGAGTTATTAAAAAGATGAAGGAAGCAAATACAAAGACACAGGTCACATGATCTTCAAGGACCCTAGGAGTAGAAACTGAAAAAGACAAAGCCCTTCTCCCAGAGCTGACAGAAAGGCTTCTCATTGCGCCTGAATCCTGCATTTGCTTCTGCAGCCTCCTAAACTCCATGAAAATCAATTTCTGTTTGTTAAAGCCACTCACTTATAGTGCTTATTCGGGCGACCCTCAGTAACTGAGACAGTGCTGTTTTACATAACAGAAGGAAAAGTTGCCTGGGCCACACCATTCTCCCAATCTTTGGTTCACTTGAGTCCATTGTTGTAACTACTAGGCGTTTACATCATTTCCCCTGAAAGGAAAGAGGGCGTTCTTCTGGCAGTTCACAGTGTAATCAACACCCTCCATTACCAGGACTCAAACCCACCAGTTCTTCAGTCTCCCTTTCTCCCTGTCCAGTTTTCACAGCCATGAGAAATGACGGACAAAACCATGGCTCTGGTCAGGTGCACCTGTCAGTGAAATGACTTTTTAAGATTTCAAAGAGGCCTTTTATACACTTCTCATCTAATTTTTCGATTGTAGTCTACTTTAAACTACAACTGTTAACTATTACTAAAACTTTTATATTCCCATATTACCCTGAAAACTGATGTCTTAACTCCAGTTAAATATGATCATTTGGTCTGTGGAGAATATATTAAAGCAGATATAAAAATTAAAAGAACGTTTTAGATAAATGTCCTTGAAAGAAACTTGAAAACACAGGTCCATATAAAAACTGTAACCTACCAAGTTCATTATCCAGTTTGCCACTTTCATTTCCTATAAAACATTGATACATACATACATATGCACACACTCCTACAGTACACAGATACATACTTATACATACATGCATAAAAATTCTCACCTCTGGAAGCTGCTTGGATATTCGAATCTGGTTGTGTGGCTTATCATCTATCTGATATCGCAAAGCATCAACTCGGCCTTTCCGATGTCCACTAGCAATGATCTCTTCACCACGCATCCAGTAAAAGTGAACTGGGCGTTTAGAATCTACCAAAGGACATTAAAATATTTTTCACTTGACCATTTAAATTTGGCAATCATTAGCATACTAACGAACACAAATAATACAGAACTTCGGAATTATTGTGACTAATGGAAAAAATAAAAATTCTATTCTTTGATGTATGACTAGTTTTTTCATATGGTAATTCAAAACTGGGCTACCTGTTGAGTTGCTGAAAGGGCAACAGTTCAAACACCCTAGCCTCTTCAGGAGAGAAAGATGAGGCTTTCTGCTCCTGTAAACTTATAACCTCAAAAGCCTAAAGGGGCAGTTGTATTTTGTCTTATGGGGTCACTATGAGTCAGAATTGACTCAATGGTAGTGATTACAGCATACACACACACACAGTTACTATGCACAGAATTGACTCAAGGGCAGTGAGTTTACACACACACACACACACACACACACACACCAAAGCTTATATAGACATACATATATGGGTGTATATATCTATAACAAAGCTACTGTGAATAGTTATTGTGAGGATTAAGAATTAAATTATTTGACATACAGGATCTGGCACATAGAAAGTACTCAATAAACATGCGGTGTTCATCAATATCGCATTTAATTTTCAAAATTCTGTGGTGAAATATAATCTTCACTATTAGAATGAGAAAAAATAGGTTAGAAGGCTAATAAAATCACTTATGGGTACAGCCTTCCATCTGCAGGGCTGTCACAAAACAGAAAGGAACAACTACTGTTACTATCCAGGATGCACACAACTGGCGTGTGGCAGCATAGGTGCAAAGCAACTGCTACTAAAACAGCTGAAAGAGAAACACGCACACAAGCTCATCGCCACGGAATCGATTATAACTCATAGGAGCACTAAAGGGCACAGTAGCACTGCCCCCGTGGGATTCCAAAACTTCGCATCTTTCCGGGAGTAGGCAGCCTCAGCTTTCTGCAAAACGGTTGGTGGGTTTGAACAGCTAACCTGCATACAGGGCACTTGGCCACCCGGGATCTTCGGTCGGGACAAACACACAACGCAGAAAGGAAAACATGGTCACTGGGCCAACATCAGCCGCTCCCCCAGAGCCCCCACGTCCCCCGGCGCGTGGGGCTGACTCCAGGACTCACCCACAGCGGCGGCTGCCAAGGTCGGGTTGTGAGCGCTGAGCAGGCCCACGAGGGCAGCTACCAGCTGGTCCAGAAAGGGGGAGGCTACCGCCTCGCCTTCCTGGTAGAGGGGCGCGCGCCGCTTGCGCCGCAGGTAGAAGTGCTCCTGCAGGAGGCAGTCGCAGGCGGCGGCGCGCAGGGTGGCCAGGTCGAGGTCGGGCGCGGGCTCCGGTTCGGGCTCCGCCGGCGGCAGGCCCGACAGGAACACAGTCTTGGTGAAGCCCTGGTACCAGCGGTCCGCGTTCAGGGCGAAGGTCTGCGGGTACACCACGTACTTCATGAACTGCATCTTGGTGAGGATTCGCAGCTTCTGGTCCACCGACTCGGCCGCGTGCACCTTCGCCTGCCACCGCTCTATGCGTCGCTGCCGCGCCGCCTTGCTTTTGGCAGTCAGGGAGGCCACAATCGGCGGGTAGCGCGCCGCGCGGACCGACGCGACGTCCGAAGCAATCGCTTCCGGAGCCGCGACAGCCGCCTCGGCCGCAGTGTGGAGTGACAGACGCCGAGAGGGAGGCAGGAGCCTCCAGCACCTGGACGCCGCCATCTTTCCCGGGGGTTCTGGGCCCAGAGGTCAACTTCAGTCGTTGTCCCCGCCCTCTTTCTGGAGGGGCCAATCGGAAAGTGGCTCTGAGCCGGGTTGAGAGGTGTGGCGTCATGACGCTTCAGCCAATCGGATCTCTCGTTAGTTCCTCGGGCCCTGGGAGAAGGCCTGGTGGCGCTGTCAGGGAAACGCGCTGTTTCACAGTCCGGCGGGCCTTTCAAACCCACAGCCTGCAGGGTGGAGAGAGCTGTGCGAGTGGCCCTCCGTGAAAAGTTCTGTCTTGGGACAGTTCCACGCCTTCTTATGCTTTTTCTTATGCCATCAGAATCGACTAGATGGCGGTGGGTTTGGTTTGGGATATTTATAGATGAAAGGAAGTGCTTGCACCACTGGATTTTGCACCAGTCGGAAAGGAACGATCTGCTGGCGTTTTGGACTGAGCTGACGGGTTGGGTCTTTGTCTTGCCCACTATTTCTTTTCCGTATTCCGTTGAGTAGATATTTAGTTTTGAAATTTTTGTATTTTTGATATAGTATCTGCTAATTTTAAAAATAACAGGTGCGCATACCATTCTCATATTCCATGTATATCTAGAGAGGTATCTGTAAGTATCTAGAAATATATGGAGGTACAGATTCCATTTATTTCTCAGTGCTAAACAGTGATACATATCTACATGTTTGAGGAGCCATGGTGACGTAGTGGGTTACTCCTTGGCTACTAGCCCTAA
>NW_022111373.1:105442198-105456263 GCF_000313985.2 Echinops telfairi
CTTGGGCAGCGCTGTGTTGGGATAGTTTCTTAATGTACACTTACCCTTTATAGAAAACTCTCATATATTTTATATATATATGAGTTTCTGTGGATTTGTTTCTCTAATTTACCCAGTTTAGCACAGTATACATGTATATGTATGTATATTTTGTGAAAGAAAGACATTTAACAGGCATAAGAAAAGAAAATGATGTGTAAATTTTGCTCTGTGTTATTACCAATTATTTCAACATAAGCTGATTCCTCTTAATCTATGCATGGAGCAGAGATTGCCTTTTTGAATCTTCAGCAAACTATCGGTGCATAGTGGGTACACGCTAGGTACTCATTCATCCCACAACATTCTACTCTTGTGCTGGCTTAGATAATTCATTGCAGTGGCCACACAGAACTCACAGACAAAACTTATAAATATGGGAGCTTATTAAGGAAGTTAGGTGCCCTGGTGACATAATGGTTATACATTTGGCTGCTAACTGCAAGGTTAGGAGTTTGAAACCGTCAGATGCTCCAAGGGAGAAAGATGAGGCTTACTACTCTTGTAGAGTTACAGTCTTAGAAACCTACAGGGGCAATTCTACCCTGACCCATAGTGTTGCTATGAGAATCAACTCGATGACAGTGAGTTTAGTTTGGTTTTATTAGAGAATTTAACAGATTGCCACACGTTAGGAGCAATAAACATTGTCCAATACAGTCATTGTTCCACAGCAACAGCTCTCTTCAACCAGGAACTGAGTCTCTGTCCTGTCTACCCTATCAGCCACATGGCCTCTGGCCTCTGTGGGCCAGGAAGCCAGCCCAGTGTTCTGCCTTACAGTCTCAGAGTCTTGGCATTGCCCCTCTCATCTATCTCATTGTCTCTTTGCCTCAGCCTTTACTGCCTCTGGTGCCAGACTTCCCCACTTCAGACAGAGATGTCAAACATGCTTGACTGGTGGCTGCTCTTCAGAGGGTCCATAGCTCTTCAGACTCATAGCTGCAGGCTGATGATGCAGAAAGGTAAAGCAGGAAGCAGGGAGAGCATCGGCCAGTAAGCGCCAAGTCTGTGGATCCGAGGTTGGCAGGAAAGTGGCAAGGCCCCAACAGCTCCCAGGTTGGCTGGCTGGGTCAAGGGCCCTAGATCCAGACATACACTGCAAGTGAGCGGGGAGGGAGAGAGGCCAGAGAGAATTTCTTACAGTCTGCCTTATAAAAAACCCACGCCCCCTTGGAGGCTTCCTCACTCTGTGACCTGATTGAGAGGTTGGATGCAAATTGACATAAAATCTAATCGCCACACCCTCCTTGTTTTCCCTGGATGGGGTGTATGCACTGGTACCGCCATACAGTTCTAACCTACTTGACCTCACCTGGAGCCGTATTTCTTTTTCCTGACTGAGCTTAGGTAGAAGCAAGACAACCTGCTGTGACGTTTTGGACACAGTTGACTTCTGACTCTGGGCCCTACATCTGGCTCACCTCTGTCTGACCTTCAGATTAAGGACTAAACAGCCTCCACTATCACTTGAAACATTTCCTCAAAGTTTTGTGAGTTTCTAAGTGATGTTGCAGCATATTGTATAACCCAGGAACGTTAAGAAATTTATTCAAGGGAAGAGTGGTGATGGGAGATGGCGGTGGGGGACAGAGCAGAATAGGATTTTGAGAGAGTTAGATCTAGTCTGGTATTCTTCCAAAAGAAATGATTACAGTCAGGAATAGAAAGAAGAAATGGAATGATTATCTGATTGCCTTCATGAACAACTGTCTCTTTTGCCATGAAACCAGAAGTGGATGGTGCCTGGATACCATTCCTGAATGTTTCATGATTTGATATGAGTCCTGATCAAAAGGGTAAAAGTAGCACAGAATTTCAGACGCTCATAGAATCCAGTCTTTCTGGAGCAGTGGGAGCTGGATAAACCCCTGAAACTATTACTCTGAGAGAACCCAAATCAGAAATGTCCCTGAAATCTTAGCATCAAACATCACTAGCTTAGCTAGAAATGAATGTCTGTGTTGAGCAGTGTAGTCTTACTATGTAGATCTATCCATATGAGATCAAAGTGACAAAAGGCAATGTAAGAAACTTAAAGGGTATCTTCATGGGTGTGTTAGGCCAGGTTGACTAGAGAAACAAATCCAGTGACACTCATGTATGTTGTAAGGAAAACTTTATATTAAGAAGTAGTTATAGATCAGGAAAACATCCCAGCCCAATCCAATTCAGTTCCGTAAGTCTAATACTAGTCCATAAGTCCCTCTTCAGACTCACACAGCTGTGGGGTACCAGCCTCCACAACTACCTGGGTCCAAGGAGTGGTTGTGTAATTGACGGGTAAGTTAAAGAACAACAGGCAAGATATGCAAGTGCTCCCCTCTTCTATGGCAACCGGAACCAGAGTGAGGGCGAATGTGTTCTCTCACAAGCTTATACAATCTTAGGCATGCAAGCCATGTCACACACATATATAAGAGGAAGGGGGTGTATTAAAGGCATACATTTAATAGGAGGGGACATACTAAAAGATGAGCAGGTTGTAAAGTTAAGATATCAGCCTAACTTTGGTTGTCTCTGAGCTGGCTTGACCTTAAGTGTCTCTGAGCTCTTCTCCAGGGAAGCAATCTACGATACTTATCAGAAGGGTATGGGCTGTACTTAGGGTTAGATGGTATGATACCTTTTGATGGCAGAAAACCTTCAGGCAGATCGTCCTCAAGCAGTTAAACTTCTAGAGTATAGTAGCAATCATGTACTTGCAATCAGCACTTTAAAAATGTCATTGTTATGGGGGGACATTGTGGGGAACAACTTAGGAGAATGTGACTGGGATGTATCTCTAGCCCACAAAAGTGAAGGCCTCCCTCCATGAGAATCTCGGCCTCTCAGAGTCCTTAAAAATATGAACTTAGAGAATTTGTCCACATACACTCTCTTCCTGGTCCTCAGTTTTCCATACACAGCCACATGCAATGATGCAAAATGCAAAAAGATCACAGGCAAGTGGGTATCAAGTCATGTGGACCCAGTGGTGGTGGCCCTGGCAGCACTCAGGATCAGCCAGCAGGAAAGTGAAGGCGGAGAGAAAGGGAGGTTCCAAGGGCCCTCCTTATGAGAAGGCCACTCCCACAGGGAGGCACCATCAGGCTGTGACCTGATAGGTTGAATACCATCCCTACACTTTTACATATCTTTAGGTTGACATGAAATTATGTAACTACGACAGTGGGGCAGGAAGACCTCAGAAACAATTTGAAGAATGTCAGTGTCAGTGAATTGTACCTGTAGATATTGTTGACTTGTATATACTCTGCTTGTGTGTCTATACAACAACAACAACAAAAAGAAAGCATTAAACAATTCTAGGACCTTTTGTCACTTAATGATGTGTAGTGCCAAATCTTTTCCTAGGAGCAAACTTAACAAGGGATATAGGTTTTGTTTTTGTCTTCACTGCCAGTGAGCTGGTTCCAGCTCATAGGGACCCTATACAACAGGGTAGAACTGCCCCGTGAGTTTCTGAGGCTGTAAATCTTTAAGGAGTAGAAAGCCTCTTTTTTCTTCAGTGATGGTCTCTAGTGGTTTCAAACTGCTGGCCTTGTGATTAGTAGCCCAACACATGCCTGCTAAGCCATCAGGGCTCCTGTGCAAGGTAAACTATAAAATATTGCTAAAAGAGACCACGCAAAAATACAATACCTCAAATCCATTTCATCTCTTAGAAACCCTACAGGACAGAGTGGAAACTGCTCCCAAGGGTTTCTCAGACTAGATCTTTCCAAGAGCAGACATCCTCATCTTTCCCCTCAGAGAGACTGGTGTGTTTGAACATCTGACCTCCAAAACTTAAGCCACCTGGAGGTCCTTGAAACAGATAGAAATAAATGGAAAGATAGTCCCTGCTGATGGATTGCAAATTTTAATATCGAAGAAATGTACAAAATGTTTGGTGATTGCAGTGTAATCCTGATAAAAAAAAGTCAAACAGCATTTTTATATAAATGGAACAACCAATTCTCCACTATCTATGAAAAAGGAAAAAGCTATGAAAAACCCAAGTAAGTTTAAGAAGAATGTCAAAATAGAAGGTTTCATACTTTCCAATTGCAGAACATACTAAACACCTATGATAATCAAAATATTCTGGTACTGTTTTATTGATAGAAATATAGACCAATGGAATAGAATTCATAGGTCAGAAATAAATCTATGGTCAACTGATTTTTGACAAGGCTGATAAACCTATTTAAGAGAGAAGGAGCAGCCTCTTGAACCAATGTTTAGAATATTGGATTTCTATAAGAAGAAGAATGAAACATGATGCAGAACTCACACCACACATAAAAAATTCCAAATAGATGAAATCTAAAACCACAAAATTATTGTAAAAGAATATAGGCTTGAAGCTATGGGATCTCGCTTTTAAATAAGTTGATTATCAAATAGAACAGCAAATGCATGACCAGCTGAAAACAAAATATCTGTTGGGATTGTGTTGTCTTAGTGTTCTATATTTTATTTCTCTGGGTAATATTCATTGCAATGGCTACACAGGACTCACAGACAAAATAGGAAGTTAAATTGTAATGCCAGTGAGAAGTTTTCAGGATAGTTGTTTATGAAGACATGTTACAAAGTTCTTTCAGGTCTGCTAATAAGTACCCACAGAGGCAGACCCCTGCTGGCAGTCTGAACCCGAAGCCATTCAGCTCAAGCTCCCTGGAACAGCAAGCCCAGCTCCCTGAATTAAGTGCCCCGTGGCACCCTATACCAGTAACCATCAACAACCCTGGCAACACCCGAATCCACATTTCTTATTATCTGAAGTAGGACTGGTAGCAAGGGAGATTTGGCAGCCATTTTATAATGTCCATTCATATTCTTCTCTGTCAAGCTCCCATGACCAATCGACAGCCCTTACGCTGTAGTTAAAATTCCTGAAACTCATGTTCAGCATTTTATATTGGTCTCACTCAATGTCATCTTCTTCAAATTAGAAGATGATTTTTGTTTGTTTGTTTTCAGATCTTGACACCATTACCAGCATCTTTGTTACCTCGTCCCCAAATCTCATTGCCAAGGTATATGAAATGCCACCATTCATGATCATAGCTGTATATATCTGCAATGTGTGAATTCTGTGAGTGAGCTGTCTTGCTCATAGCTACTATCAAACAGTAGACGTCTCTGGCATGTAATACATGCTAAATAGATACTTCTGTAGTAGATAACCAAGCAAAGGCTTTTATTCTCTAGAAGGATTCTTAAAACACATACGTATACTCTTAGTATTGTTTATTATTGTCTAGTTGATTCTGACTCATGGCAACATCATACATGCAGAGTAGAACTGCTCCTTAGAGTCTTTTGAGGTGCCTCTGGGTGGGTTCGAGTCACCAAGCTTCCAACTTATAGTTGAATACTTAACCATCTGTGCCAGCCAGAGACACATATATCCTACAAATCTGCACTTCAGCACCCATGTAAAGTATAAAACAAAACAAAATATACCTCACTGCCACTGAGTTAATTCTGACTCATAACAACTTATAGGACAGAATAGAGCTAGCCATGTAGGTTTCTGAGACTATAAATCATTTGGGGTGTAGCAAGCCTCATCTTTCTCCTGTAAAATCTGGTGATTTCACACTGTTGACTTTATAGTTAACAGCCCAAGGCATAAACAGGGTTTATGTACAATAGATGGTGTCTATTATACACATATATACCAATATAGACAAGTATTGACCATCTATTATCCTATCAGGAGCTCTGGTGGTACTGTAGAATAACCGTTGGATTGTTAACCACTAAGTTGGCAGTTCAAACTCACCTTCTGTTCCAAGGCAGAAAGTTGAGGCTCTCTGCATTTACAGCCTCAGAAATCCTATATCGGGCCATTCTAAGTAAGAATCAACTTGATTGCAGTAAGTGGGGTTATTGTTCTGTCTGCCTAAAGTTACCATAGGTCAGAGCCAACTTGACAGAAAGAGTAACAACACTGTCTGATAAATGAATCACTTTTTGAATAAATACAACCAGAGGATATGTTTGATAAAATAAAGACTAATTGAAAAGGAGAGAAACCCTTGATGGGATGAATTAAAACAGCAGCTTCAACAATGGTCTAGAATACACAAAAGAACCAGGAAGTAATGCAGTTTGGACAGTATTGTGCTCTGTGATGCACAATGGCGCCCGGAGGTGGAGTTGACTCAGTGAAGCTCGTTTTCTCGTCTCACACTCAGAAAACGCGTAAGACTAGAAAATGTTGTGGACTTTTGCCCCTTCTTTTGTTGATGTGGGGCAAGTTAGAGGGATGATGTTAGAGCATGAGAAACAAGAAGTCATAAGAGAAACTTCTGATGTTTTCTGATGGCCACATGAGGATGTTGATTCCCTGAACAGAGAAGGGGAGAAAAGAGTAAAGCCAAGCTACCAGTAATGGAGGCCAGGACTGTGAGGCAGGCATAGGGTGGGTTTTCTCACATGCCTCTGGCTTAAAATGCAAGAGGATGTAAAAAATAAAATACTCAATCATCAACGTAAATAATATTTGATGCAGAATTTAAATAAAATTAATGCTGCCAAACCATGATGAACCCCAAAATCAAAATTTTAAAGAAGTACATCCTCAATAGAAGTATGACCCACCCATACTCTACTCTTAGTCCATGAGTGAGCCCCTAATAGACCACCTATAATGACATTGTATTAAGTATTAGACTGGTGAGATTTTTCAATTCGATCTAAGTGTGATATGGTGGGTTACGAATTCGGTTGCTACCCCAACTCCATGGTAGGCTGGGTTGACTAAAGAAGCAACTCTAGGGACACTTACATTTGTACGAGAGAGCTTTATTTCAAAGGGCAATTGTATATTGAGAAAACATTCCAGCCCAGTCCAGATCAATTCCATAAGTTTGATTTTAGCCCATATGTCTGATAATGGTCCATAAATTCCTCATCAGACTCACTTAGCCACATGTAGTGATGCCAAGTGTAAGAAGATTATAGGCCGGTGGGTGGAAAGCCTTGTGGCTCCTGTGGCCTGGGAAGCATTGGAATAGCAAATGTATGGCCCACATCCAGGGAGAAAGAGAGAAAGCTCCCAGAATCCTCATGAGAAGGCCATGCCCACAAGAGGCATCATCAGGCTATGACCTGATTGACAGGCTAAATTCCACCCCTTTATTCTATTTATCTAGTTGACATAAATTATGTAGCTACCATACGCTCCAAGGGAGAAAGATGAGGCTTTCTGTTCCCATCAAGATTTACAGCCTTAAAAACTCACAGGGAGAATTCTCTTCTGCCCTATAGGATTGCTGTGAGTTAGAATTGACTCAACAGCAGTGAATGAAGTTTGATTTTGGATCTATGTGTAATTTCTACTCCTTCCTTTCCAAGAACTCCTTAGAAGAATACTGAATTTAAATAAACATTCTTGTATTTAGGACCAAATTTTAAAGTTGTCATATGTCTACTGGAGTGATGATATCTGAAACATGGGTCCCATATATTAGGGTATATCAAAGTTATTGCTATAAAATCACAGAACCTTTGTTTTAAAACAGGATCATGTAAAGCTATTGTTTCTTGACCTATCCTCCATCTAGGTCAATGCATTTCTGAAGGCAATGCTTCCATCTATCTAACCCTCCCCTTCCCCAACACCATGATTACAATGCTGACAAAGAATGATGAGCATGCCATGGACCCAAAAGAACAAACCAGTCTACCTTGGAAGAAGGACCGCCAGAATCACCTTAGAACGTTCGTCATCTCGTGTACTTTGGACATGTTATCGGGAGAGCCCAGTCCCTAGGAAAGGACATTGTGTTAGACAGGGTTCTCTAGAGAGATAGAACCAGATTGCTAATAATTATATGTATATTTAGATAGATAGATATAACACAAGAAATAAACAGTTAAATTATAAAGCACGTACATAGATAGATAGATAGATAGATAGATAGATAGATAGATAGATAGATAGATAGATATAGATGATAGGTAGATAGAAAGAACACAAGAAATAAACAGTTAAATTATAAATCAGTACAATTCAACTGTGTTAGACAGTTGTGAGGCACTGGCAGTCCAAGTCTTGAGGGCAGCCAGGTAGTCCTCTGTAGAGAGATTCAGGCTATCCCGGCACAGGCAGCAAACAGCAAGGCAGGTCACCAACAGTCAGCCAGGTCACCAGCAGTCATTCCCCAGCTCAAGAGATGTAAATACCAATGGTGTGGCGAAGCAGGTCTTGAAGGAACCTCAAATTACAGCGACACAGTCCATAGGCTAGGTGTCCCACAGGTAGTGTAGCTTGCAAATTGAGGCACAGAACAAGCAAGGCAGCCACACGCTAGTCCAATGAACAAAGAGTGAGAGACAAGAAAGGCGAGGCGCACCAAGCCATTTATCTCTCCGCTGTTCAATTAATCCCACATCTGTCTATCGGCCAGTCTGGCACAATAAACTAACTACCTCAGACATGATGCTTGGTAGAGTATAGGACCAGTGAAAAAGAGGAAGACCGTCCACTGGATGGAATGACACTGTGGCTGTAGCATGACCTCGACCCTAACCGCCATTATGAAAATGGGGTCTGACCAGGTGGTTATACATAACATTGCTGGGAGCCGGCACAAGTGGACAGCACTCAATAGTCACAACTCTCCCCCGAAGAGTCTTGGGTGCCTCTGTTGACATCCCCTCACAATGGCAGTTCTGGCATCCTTGTGGGACACAAATGATGTTGATGTTCAATGTTCTTTGAGCTTGGGGAATAAAGAGAAGTCTGAAGGAAATGTTTTGAGAATGACAAGGGCAATGAATGTACAAATGTGCTTTACACAATTGATGTATGTATGGATTGTGATAAGAGTTGTATGAGCCCCTAATAAAATGATTCAAAAAAAATGATCCAGGCAAGGTTCTATGTGACAAGGATACGGCTTTCTGGTGAAATTCTCAGAGTACAACCCCCGGTACGCACAAGGTATTACAAGTGCATTGTAATAACGGAAAAAATAATTTTGTTTTCTTGGCATAACTTACCTGACCTTTTTCTTACCAATGCAGTTGTCGATTTTTAAAAACTTCTTCCTATTAATCCCCCATGATCAGCCTATATGCTTGGAGAAAATTGGTCAAGTTTGCCCCTTTGGGTCCCCAAAGACAGTTGCCTTAACTTCTGAGCTGACCTCCCTGCCTGAATGTAACTGGCCAGCAGATCCCCCTGGAAGCCATTGTTTTGATGGAACCTTTCATTTGAAGGCACCCCAATGAGATAAAGACAGGTGTAGCATGAAGAAAACCTGTCTGTCGCCTTCCATCGATCACGGAGATATGTTTCAGCATTAAATATTTGTTTGGGATAAACCCAGGTATGTGTGACCTGGAATACCCATAGCAATACTTTTTGACTCACTCTCTTTATTTTCCTACTTCTCTGTTACAGAAATGTGAAAATGTCTGCAATATGAATTACCTGAAATTCAAACATATTTCCAATGTTTTTTCAACTTACACAACACAATGTTCCTTACCTTCCTGCACATGGCAGTAATCTGTTATATTTAGAGCATATGGCTACATTTCAATATCAAATCCTGTTGGCAAGTGAAGGCATCCACTGGTAAGTGAAGTTTTATGAAAACTGTCTGTAATCTGGCATGGGCAAAAACAATGATTTTTTTCTCATCTTCCATGAGATTTCCTTCCAATCTGCTTCAATATAAACCAGCTATAATTAATTTTCCCTAAAATAGCTCCAATAGTTTTAAAATAGCCTCAAACAACTTTAAATACAGGCAATAAAGTAAGATACGATGGGGAAATATATTATTACCAGCTTTTTAATAGGTGCTTTGGTGCTGTATTTCTGGATGCTTGTGAAATGTCCGTTACTTCGGACCTTGCAGATATGACTCGCAATTCCATTGCAGGTAGTAATTCCCGTGGAATGTCTTCAAGTAAGAGGAGATAGGCGCACATTTTTGAACAGTGACAGCAGGGCAGCAGCTGCTCCCCTCTGAATAAAGGGTGTGCTTTCTTTGTTTCCCTCCTGCTCAAGGAGAGCGTGTCACCTTCCCTCTGCTTCGCCACCCCTGCATGTACTAGGTCATTATTCTCTACTCAGGAGACTTTGAAGTGTCTGGGGACTGAGAACTGCAGGGTGAGGGTAGAGATAGACTCAGGAGCACCGCTCAGTCTGGGAATCCCTTCCTGTTAGCTTCCGGATCTCCCACTAAGAAAAATGTTTCTCTCTCTTTCCAAATAGTGTATTCTGCCGTTCCTTTAGATTCTCATCCTTTGTCCTTAAACTTGAGTCACCGTTCTGCCCCTTCTTCTTCCTTGAGGCCTCATTTTACAGAGTCATTGTGAGTGGGGTAAATCGCTCTGGAAACATGTCCTTTAGTTCAAGGCTTCGTGGGAGGTAAGAAAATGGACACATGAAGAAGAATGTGCTGGAGAGTCGATGATATAACCTTGGCCCATTTGAAATCTACATACATACACACATACATACATAATATGTAATAGAATTGTTCTGCCTAATTCCTTAATTAAAACTAAGCTTTGTTCTGAGTTTGACAAGAAAGACACAATGGATGTGCAGCAAACATACATGAAATATCTTGGGAGGAAAACCACTTGTATTCTCATCATCTCATGCCAACTTCTATGCACACTTTAATTGCACTCCCTTCTTGTTTTTCTATGTGCCGATGTGTGCAGCACATGCAATTTTCTCGTTTCCTTATTTAACTTATGTTTTATTTCAAAAGCATGTAATGCTTTTTATTGAAGCATTTCAATTTGTCATCTGTGAATTCCTGAAGCCTTATTTTTTGCCAGCGCCTCAGTATAGCTTAGACTTCTTTCAAGAACAGCAGTTCTTGGTCATATGCTACCTTCTGAAATGTTTGAAAGTGGATCATGGTGGGGGAGGGAGGAGGCACTGTGTGTCTGTGTATTTCTTCCATATTATTTGATGCTTCCCGTGTTGTCCAATATACTGCCCACAGAAACGTTCAATACTGCAACTGGAGGCTTGGATGTTTTCTTCAGTTCTTTCAGCATGCGAACTTCTGAGTATTTCTCCCTTTGGGTTTTCTAACTCCAGGCCATTGCACATTTCAGCTTACCTTGGAAACCTTCTATTCAATGCCTTCATTTCATCACCTGCTTCAGTTACTCTACGTCAAAAGCCATTTCAGGCTCTCTTCTGACACCCATTTTGGCCCTTTCTTTGTTTCCTATCTTTTAAATTACCCTTTGCTTTCTTCACGTGTAATTTTTTTATGCTATCTCACAACTTTTCTGGCCTTTGTCCATTAGTGTTCACTGTGTTGAACCTGTTGAGATGATCCCTAAATTCATACGGAATATACTCATGGTCATAATCTGGCTTACTAGTGGATTTTAATTTTAATTTTCCTTGGCTTCAATTTGAACTTGCATGAGAACAATTGATGGTCAATTCTGCAGTCATACCTTGCCCTTGTTCTGACTGATGATATTGAGCTTCTCCACCATCCATGTCTACAATCACTGTTTGAGGTATAGAAGAAAGTATTCACAATGAATTAGTCACTGACCTTCAAAATTTTATCCAGTAGCCATCGATATTACCAAGGCCTTATTTTCCAATGACGACACTTTTTTTTGCAACTTTCACATTCCAATAACCAGTAGTTGTCCATCCATCTTGATTGCCTGTTTGATTGATTTCAGATTGAAGAAGATGATAAAAATCTTCAGTTACCTCATTATTGGCATTACTATTACAATAATAATAGTATTAACTGGTTTTCCTTGTAGGCATGCGGATATTGTTCTATCACTGACAGCATTGTATGTCAGGATAGATCTTGAAATATTTTTTAACTATTTATGGATTGCTATTCCTCTTAAGTTAGTCAGTCATTTCCATCTGTGTTAGTCTGGGTAAACTAGAGAAACAAATCCATGGACAAATATATGTGTATAAGAAAGAGATTTATACATAAGAGCATAGAAAACATTCCAGCCCAGTCCAGATTAAGTCCATAAGTCTGATATTAGCCCATATGTCTGATACCAGTCTATAAAGTCCTCTTCAGACTCATGAAACACATGCAATGACACCGAATGTAGAAGATCGCAGGCCAGTGGGTAGAAAGTCCTTGGATCCAGTAACATTGGAAACATCTCAGCGCTGGCAGAGGTCTCTGCATCAGGGTGAGTCCATGTGTCTTGTCAGCTGCTATGTCTCCCAGGGTGTGTGCAGATACTCTCCCACCTCCAAAGGGGAAGTACAGGAGTTCCAGATTCTCAGGAGGAGGCCGTGCCCACACAGAGGCCTCACTGGCTATGATCTGATTGGCAGGCTAGACTCCAGCCCGACATTCTTAGTCCTCAAACTGACAAATGATTATATAACTACCACACCATCATAGTAGATTCCATGACTGTCCTATTCTAAATCACCAATACCCATCCATTTCAGCTCATCGATGCCTAGGATATTGATCTCTATGTGTTTCCATTTCATTTTTGATGACTTCCAATCCCCTCAATTCATACTTTATGCATTCTATGTTCTTATTATTAATTGATGCTTATAACTGTTTCTTCTAATTTTGAGTCAAAGCTTGTTCTATCCATATCATTAAAATCAACTCTACGTTGAGAAGGCACTTTTCATCAGCAGCTACTTCCAGTTTTTCTCACTTTCAGCAAGCAAGCTTGTGTCATCTGCATATCGCAGGCTGTTAACAAGCCTTCTTCTAATCCTGATGCCACACTCTTCTGCATATAAGCCAGGTTCTCTGATGACACAGATTGATGATACAGCATACAGATTGAAGAAGTATGCTGAGGGGATACAACCCTATCACCAACTTTTATGATTTCAAACCATGTTCTGTCCGCAAAATTTCTTCTTGATCCATGTCCAAGTAATCCATGAGCACAATAAGGTATTCTGGAATTCCATTCTTCTCAAAGCCATCCAGAGTTTGTTGTGATCTACAGAGTTGAATGCTTTGGCATGGTCAATAAAACACAAGCCCAACACCTTCCTATTATTCTCTGCTTTCAGTCAAGATATTACTGGCGTCAGCAATGATAGCTGTTGTTCCAGGTCCTCTTCTGAATCGGGCCTGAACTTCTGAAAGCTACCTGACAATGCACTGCTGCTACTGTTGGTTGATCTTCAGCAAAAATTTACTTGCATGTGATATTGATCTATAATTTAAGCATTTTGTTGGGTCTCCTTTCTTTGCAATGGATACAAATAGGGATCTCTTCCAGTCATCTGGTCAAGTAACTCTCTTCTAAATTCCCAGGCATAAACAAGTTGAGTGCTGCCAGTGCTTCATCAGCTTGTTGAAACCTTTCACGTGGTATTCCACCAATCCCTGGAGCCTTGTGTTTGGTGAATGCTTTCAGCAGAGCTTTAACTGTTTCCTTCAGCACCATGGGTTCTTGCTCATATGCTACCTCCTGAAATGGTGGAATGTTGGCCAGTTCTTTTTGGTACAGTGACTCTGTGAATTCTATCCATCTTCTTTCAATGTTTCCTGCATCATTTAATACTTTGCCCACAGAGCCTTGCAACATTGCAACTTGAGGCTTGAATTTTTTCTTGAGTTCTTTCAGTTTACTATAGGCTGAAAGTGATCTTCTCTTTTGTTTTTATAACTCTAGGTCTTTGTATATTTTATTATAATATTTTGCTTTGTCTTTTGGAGCTGCCCTTTGGAATTTTCTATTCAGCTCTTGACTTCATCATTTCTTCCATGTGCCTTAGCTACTCTATGATTAAGAGCAGTTTCAGAGTCTCTTCAGACATTCACTTTAATATTTTCTTTCTTTCCTGTTTTTAATGACATTTTGCTTTCTCCACGAAAAAATGTTCTTGATATCTTCCTACAGCTCATCAGGACTTCTGTCATTAGAGTTCGATGTGACAAATATGTTCTTTAGATTTTTTTTGAAATTAAGGTGGGATAGGCTCAAGGTCATATTTTTGGATCTTGTGGACGTGATGTAATTTTCTTCAGCTTCACCCTGTACTTACATATGAGCA
>NW_022111373.1:105456718-105459098 GCF_000313985.2 Echinops telfairi
ATTTCCTTGAAGGTGGATGGATAGAAACCTATCACAGACAGCATGGTACTTCAAGATATGTCGTGACATTTCTTTTCTGACAGCAAATGAATCACTATTCTTCTTGATTGCACCATTCCCAGCATAACAAACCATAAAATTTTCTGAATCAATATGGTCAATACCAGTCCATCTCAGCACATGAATACCTAGGATACCAATCTTTATATATTCCATTTAATTTTTTATGACTTCTAATTTTCCTAGAAAATCAGAAAAGGTGTGCCTCGGAGTTGTATCCTCTCACTATATTTGTTCAATCTGTATGCTGATCAAATCATCAGATTGGCTGGGTTATATGAAGAAGGGTGTGGTATCAGGATTGGTGGAAGGCTTACTAACAGCCTGAGATATGCAGGTGAGACAACCTTGCTTGCTGAATATGAGGAGATATTGGAGCACTTGCTGATGAAGATCAAAGGTTGTAGCCTCTAATATGGATTATAACTCAATATAAAGTAGACAAAAATCCTCATACCTGGACCAAGAGATAACAGCATGATAAATGGGGAAAAGAAGTCGTTAAGGATTTTGTCTTGCTTGGATCCACAACCAATGCTCATGGAAGCAGCAGTCAAGACATCAAAGACACCTTGCATTGGGTAAATTTGCTGTTCAAGACATCTTTAGAGTACTGAAAAACAGGGACTTTACTCTGAGGACTGAGGTGGGCCTGGCCCAAGCCATGATATTCTCCATTGCTTCATATGCATGTGAAAGTTGGACGTTGAATAAGGAAGATTGAAGAAGAATCCATGCATTTGAATCGTAGTGCTGAAGAATATTGAAAGTACCATGGACTGCTAAAAGGACATTGGAAGAAGCAAGACCAGAATGCTCCTTGGAGGCAGAGATGGCAAGATTTTGTCTTATCTGCTTTGGACATATTGTCAGGACAGACGCTGGAGAAGGACCTCGTGCTTGGTAAAGTGGAGGAGCAGTGGAGCAGAGGAAGGCCCTCACAGAGATGGATGGCACAGTGGCTGCATCGATGATCTCAGGCATAGGCACAATCGTGAGGCTGGCACAGAACTGTGCAGTGTTCTGTTCTGTTGTGCATCTGGTTGGAGGTGACTTGAAGCGACCAAACAACAACAATTTTCCTAGACTGGTACTGTGTACCTTCCAGGTAGGTTAGTAGATTTTTGGAGCTTTGCCTTCTTACCTTGAGTTGTGCCCCATTGCCAAAGGAAGATCTGGAAGACTTTACTTTCAGAGGCTTTGCTCCATTCATGTCACCATGGTCGCCTCTACTTTGAGAAATCAGCTCCTCCAAAGTCACAGTTTGAGTGCCTTCTGACTCAAGGCCATCCGCCAGCGCCATCTCACCATCTATAACAATGTTCTGTTTCTGTTGATCTGACAATGTTTCCATGTTCTACATAAGGTTTTCCAGAGGCTACTCCCTCCAAAGTGGGCAGCAAATCATTTGTAGTCTATTCTTAGTCTGGAAGTTCTGCCCAACCTGTTCACTTTGGGTGACCCTGCTGACATAGTACATACCAGTGACATAGCTTCCAGCATCACAGAAACTCACAATCCGCCTCAGTACAACAAACTAACGGATAAGTGATGGTAAATCTTTACTGACGTTAAAGTAAATCTTTACTGAAACAAAAGCCTCATTTTTCTCCCATGGAACAGCCGGTGAGTCTGAACTGCCTACCTTGTAGTTCAACATGTAACCCACTATGCCAGCAGGGCCCCTAGATGATAAGTACCATAGCAAATCAGAAAATATCAGAAGAAACTGAGTATTTACTCAATACAATGCATCATCATCGAGTCGGTGCCTGAGCAGATCTGCTCCATATGGTTTTCAAGGCTTTAAATCTTGATGAAAGCTAACTGCTACATCTTTCTCATGCACAGGGGTGGGTGGGTTTGAACTGCAGACCTTTCTTTTCTGCAAACATTTAAATACTTAGCCATTGTGTCACAAGGGATACAGAATATATGTGTACATAAACACACAAAGCCTAAAAATTTACACACACACACACACACACACACACACACACACACACACACACACGAGAGGGTACTCCCCATAAACCAGAAAAAGCTCCAAAGGGTGGAGCTTTCATAGTACACATTTTTTCCCACTAGGTAAGCATCCAGCAACTTGCTCTGAATTAGTGCACAAAGTGGCATCACCTGGGAAGATTCTCTCTATTCACAATGAAGATTTTATAAGAGCAGTTTCACTCCAACCTTGGTTGTTTTTTTTTTTTGGTTTTTTTTGATGGCCAATTTAAGAGAACAGCTTGCAACTGTGAAATTTTGTTTCCTGCTAGAGGAAAAAATGCAGCAGCAAGTGTTGTGATGTTGAACACAGCTT
>NW_022111373.1:105459497-105472774 GCF_000313985.2 Echinops telfairi
ACTACAAAAGCAAACATCACTCAAGCCAGTGAAAGATGCCACTGTCGCCTCACCCCAAAAGAACTCGTCAGTGCATTTGGAGTTCATTCCACCAGGCCAGACTGTTATTCAAGCTTTCTATTTAGAGGTTCTGAAAAGATTGTGTGACAGTGGGCGACTGAAAAAGGCCTGATTTGTGGCAGATGGGGCACTGGTTTTGCCACCACAACAATGCCCCTGGTTACGCAGTCATCTCAGTGCACCAGTTTGGCAAAAAAAACCCCACCATGTCTCTCTTGCCTGAATCACCTGACCTTGGTCTGCATGACTTCCTTTTGTTTTTGCAAATGAAGAGGGACATGAAAGGACAGTAATTTGATGAAATAGAAGAGATGAAGAAAAACAAAACAAAGGAAGTGCTGTCAGCCATTCAAACAGATGAGTTTGAAAAATGTTTCCAAGAATGGAATTGCATATTTGACAAATGTATTAAGTGAAATGGAAAGTAGTTTCAAGGTGAGTAGGATGTTTTGTAAAAAAATATTAAATATATACCTTTGAAAAAATTCCGTTTTGTTGGGGGGGGCGGGTACCTCCTCAGAGAGAGCTGATAACACTGAGAGTTAGGAATTGGTCTTGACAACCAGAAGGTCACTAGTTCAAAAAGGTGCCTGAGAGAAGGATGAGGCTGTCTGTGCTTATAAAAATTTACACACTTTGAAACCTATATAGGGTCACTATGAAGTGGAATCAATTAATGACAGCTGGTTTTATTTGGGTTATTATCCTTAGAGGAAAACATCACGCTTGGCAAAGTGGAGATCCGTAAACTGAGAAAGACCCTAAATGAGATGGATTGATAGGGACTATGACAATGGACGCAAATGTAACAATTGTGAAGCTCACAGAGGACTAGGTTGTGTTTTGTTCCAGGATACATAGTGTTGCTGTAAGTTGTACTTGACTTGATGGCACCTAACAACAACAAACAAACACACACACACACACAAACTCAGCAGGGATACAGTGTGTGTGTGTGTGCGCGCGTGCATATGAATATATGTGTGAGAGAGATATTTTCACTATGGAAATATATATACATACACATATACTGTATCCTTGGTTGTGACCTATATCTAAATGTATGTTTACATCTCTATTGATCTATCATCTATCTCTCTCTCTCTATCTATCTATCTATCTATCATCTATCTGTCTATCTATCATCTATCTATCTACCTATCTATCTATCTATCTATCTATCTACCTATCTATCTATCTATCTATCTCATCTATCTACACACATCACACTGATAATGCACACAAGCTCATGTAGTCTTGTCTTTTTAAGCAAAAATTGACCACCAGATGGCACTCTTCGCTTGCATATGGGCAAGCAGTTTCTCTTAAGTCTTGCAGGCTATGTGGTTGAAACCAATATTTAAATAAAATAATTAACCCTCAAAATGTTCCAATTGTACAAAACCACTGGAATGTGTTTAGTGTTCCAGATGTATGTCTTTTTTTTCAGTTTTGAAAAATATTTTCCCTTGTATTCACACCCACATATATTTATTTTGAAATTTAATTTAAAATAATATGGTTTGTTAATGAACTTGAAGCCTCTAGTTTTGCTAATGAAATTGAAGCATGTAGTCTCAAATAAAGAACAAAGCCACAAAAGTTACTCTGAGTTTATATTCTTCTTTTAACCAGAAACAATAGCTTTGTTTGAACTAGTGAGCATTTCCTCCAGGAAAGATTTAATAGAAGATGAAAAAGCACTTCATAAAATATGCTTTCAATGACTAGAATTGATTGAATCCCAAACAAGTAGAGCATTTCTGATCCTCACTTAGAAATAAAAGTGTTCAATTTGTATTTGTTAAGATTTTTAAAAAATTTGCTTAGATATTAAATAGGAGGAGACCAGCTAGTCAAGGTGCAGTGTAGCAATGATGAAACATACAACTTTCCTCTAGTTCTTAAATGCTTCCTCCCCACCACTATCATGATCCCAATTTCACCTTACAAATCCGACTAGACCAGAGGACGTACACTGGTACAGATAGGAACTGGAAACACAGGGAATCCAGGACAGATGATCCCTTCAGGACCAGTGGTGAGAGTGGCGATACCGGGAGGGTGGAGGGCAGGTGGGGTAGAAGGGGGAACCAATCACAAGGATCTACATATAACGCCCCGGGGGGTGGTGCACAACGGAGAAGTGGGTGAAAGGAGATGTTAGACAGTGTAAGACATGACAAAATAATAATAATTTATAAATTATCAAGGGTTCATGAGGGAGGTGGGGCAAAGAAGGAGAGGAAAAATGAGGAGCTGATACCAGGGGCTCATGTAGAAAGAAAATGTTTTGAGAATGATGAAGGCAACAAATGTACAAATGTGCTTGACACAATGAATGTATGGATTGTGATAAGAGTTGTACAAGTCCCCAATAAAATGATTTAAAAAAAGGCTCATGGCTTCAGGAAATTAAAACAAAGAAAACATTTAACACATTCTCTAGCATATTTAGACTCACCCCTTCCTAGGTTTCACAGTTTTGATTTAACAAGCAGATTCTGTAACTCTGATTATATGTTCTACTAGTTTTGATTTCTCTAGAATGCATCTCTCAGTTTTCTTCTTTTGACCTGCCATGTCTAGAGTATCCTCAGGTCTCCAAAGCCAAAATTTAACACACTAGACATAGACTGTTTAGCCATGAATGCATTGGGGCCATTAGTTTCCAAATAATTTTAATAGCTGAGTGAGCATGCTGGGAATTCCCTGGGTGACACAAACAGTTCAGTGCTTAACTACTCGCTTACAGGTGACTAAGAAAAACAGTGCTGGTGATCTAGTTCCTAAACACTGCCATCGAGTCCAGCTTGACTTCTAGCAACCCTATAGGACAGGGTAGAACTGCTTCTGTGGGTTTCCAAGACCGTCATTTTTTACAGAAGTAGAAAGCCTCATCTTTCTCCTGTGGAGCAGCATGTGCTTTTGAACTGCTGACCTTGCAGTTAGTAGCCCAATGCAAATCCACCTGCCACCAAGACTTACAAATTTAATTATTCTATTATGAATTAGAGATTTAAAAATGCTCTCATTTGTGTTAAGATAATTTTCTATTAACTCGGCTTTCATATATGAAGTCCTTTCCCCCCAGATTAAGATATATATCTTAATATATATATATAGTTTTATTTTGTATATATATATATGAAATAAAACTTGTTATGTGGTGCCAATTCCAACTCAGGGTCATAGTAACACTTTTTATGTATTTTCCACATAAATGTATGTGGAAACAACACAGGACTATCAATAACACAGAAACAGAAAACATATTCTACATTTGATGGCTTTCTTGCAACAAAGCGTCTCAATTAGACTAGTTGTAACAAGATTTAACATCTCAGAATTCTTGAATTATCTAGATTTAAAACCTATAGCTTAGCTTAACTCATGAGTCAACATATCTTTTGGAATTTATCACCTAATTTTGAATGGTTACACCGAAACATGGAAAATGTTGAGGTAGTAGTCTATTAAACTGGTTGAGAATGTAGGAATCGGAAACAGATGGACCCACTTCAAATGTTGTGCCTTTGACTAGCTGTGCTATCTGGACATCTCATATATTTAACACCTAATCTCCATGCCAGTGTAAAGGGACATTGAGACGAGGGACATGAAACACTTAGCAAATATACCTATTAGGATTAACAACAACCAGTCCCCACATGTTTATATTTTCTATGCATAGAGAATGGACATATATATTTGTATATATATTCAGAGGATATATATATATATATATATATATATTTAGAGAAACATGTTGATGGATTTACAATAATATCAGAGTACCTGGCCCTTTCTGTGTTCCATAATAAATGCTTCGGAAAAATTTGTCACAAAATAAGAACTGCGTTTGGTGATGGGCTAGCATCCTCTGACACTGATCCAGCTTCTGATGGTAACTTTGTCAGCATGCTACTAAACTGTCCTTGCTCCTTTCTTTAGTGTGACAATGACAGTGCTCAGCTCTAGTTTGGTCACTAACTTCCAGGCTTCTGCTTGGAACCTAAGTCATCTTGGGTTTCGCTCCTGCCTGTCTCTTTTCACAGCAGCAACACCAAAAAGAAGACTCAGAACTTCCTGTGAGATTTGCAAAAGAAAAATATAAGCTTCCATGTGCTACATCCCACCTTATCCATTCAGTGTTTTTAAAGTGATTGCACTGAAACCCGAGTCTCTGCATGTGTTCCTCTAAATAAGGACAGTTGGGGGAAATCCCTGGTGGCTTTCCAGTGACCTCATTTCCATCCGGAGGGCAGGTATAATCAAGGAGCCAGCTACGTAAGGAGTCAGATGATGAACTCCTCATTACTGAACTATTCAATGAAAGAAGCACCGACTCTCCTCCTCTGTCCAGAAGAGAGTTATCAGTTATCGGGGTCTTTCTACAGAAAGTCCGCCGCTGGGCCCGGTCTCGCAGCTTTTGTCCTGACATTATTTGGTTGTGACTCAGGGGTCGTTGCCCGGACAGTATACAAGGATAACCTAATGATCTCCAATGAAATGCTGACAGTAGGGTATGTCCCAATTGCTACTTGGATAGGTTACTCTGAATGCTGCCTGTTACTGAGTTATCAGAAAAACCGAGTGAGCTAAATCTGTTCATGGGCTCTCTGCTACTATCAATTTTAAATGAGGCAATTTTGGAAAATGTATGGATTCTTTCAGCAATCCATGAAGTATTTTCTAGGTTCACAAGAATGTTGCCAGGTTATTTAGAAAGAGATTCAGAGAAGAATGCTGGTTTAGACATCTGCTAGATCTACGTGACTATTGTCCTGCCCTATTTCTGCTCTTACTCTTTAAAAAACAAACAAACAAACAGACCTGCATAAAGCCAGTTTTCTTTGACATGGGTAATTTGACCCTGAAATTTCATTTCTTATCCTAAACATAAGGGCTGTCACACTTGGATTTTCATTTTCTGTACAATGAGAATTTTTGGTCTCCTGTGAAAAGGACTCGACATTACTTAAGCTCGAGCAGTCGCCCCTAGAGTACTTTGGGACTGACAAGCACAGTGACAATCACATTTTCTGTCACTTCAGTTCACCGATATTGCTTGCACTGAAGGACACAGAATTCTCTACTTTTCTAACCCACACGATTGGGCATGAACTACTGCAACCCCCCACACTGCTGGCTTGCTCCGCAGAGGATGGTTGCGGTCAGTGATGATGCAGGCGCTAGGACATTTTCAGGAACGAGAGTCAAAGGTCCTCTAAGCTGTCCACTTCACTTGTCCTTTAGTATTCGGGGATGTGGCGCGGAGCACCAGCCAGCGCAGTTGCTGGCTCTACATCTGCAAAGCTTCTCCCTGGAGCTCACACAATCTGGGCATTGGGACAGAATTGCTGAGGGGCTGGTGGAAGTTCCACTCAATGATGTGTTTGGAGGTCCTCAATGTGCCAGGAAAACATCATCAACCAAGAGCTGGGACCATTGACTACATGGCCCCAAACTATGAATCAGTCCTTGTTGACATAAATGAAATAATATGGGTTCTAAAAGATGATGCCTTTGCAATCCAGTGAATCAGTAAACAATTTATATTAGAATGCTGGCTTAGTTGCTTAATTTGGCCAGTGATTATCAGGAGTGAGGGGGGATGCCTTGGAATTGAGAAACAGATGGAATTTTACTTGGTTTCAACGTTAAGAGGGTTGAACGGAACTATGTCATGGATATGAAATGGGTGCATATGTCACAATTTAATTATAAATGGCAAATTTGAGTGGAAAGAGAAAGTTGGGATGATTCATTTTATTGTGTGAGCAAGCCTCTAGAATGTTACAAATATAACATGATTTCCCAAATGAATGCATTTTTTTCCCTAGCTAGAATCACTGTATGATCATGCATACTCTGTTCATGCATGTACCACCGGCCTCAGGGGGGAATAGAGCTGAGAATTGCTCCCCTGCCTTCACCTGACTCTGGCCTTCATGATCTTGGATGAAGACATTTGATTAATATTGAAGCCGAGAATGTGATTATTAGCTAATTTCTTGAATTTAGATAGCCCATTCGATTAGTAATGACTGACAGTTCTAATTTGGAGTTCTAGATGATGTCCACAGATGATCAAGAACTGTGTATTAAAACTCGGTTACCTAAAGCTATGATTTAGCTATTCTGGATTAAAAACTCCTCCTGCAAAGCACAGCAAATTGGCTCTAGACCTGCCTTTTTCACACCAAAACTTAAGCACCATACTAATACTGCCATCAGCGAGGCACCGACCTGGTCTTTGCTGACCACCCCTCTCAGAGTTTACATAGACAAATGCAGTTTTTCTACCCTCCCCCTTCCAGTCCATCTGCCACATAGTCACCTTTCACCAGCACTTAATTTTCTATCAAAATATTTTTCCAGGATGAGAAAAGAACCAACTTCCAGGCAACCGAGAAAAGAGAATGAGTGATTCTAGTTAATGACTTCCAGATAAGAATTTGCTTATTTTCTTAATGGCCTCCTGGTTCCTGCTAAGCTATCATGTCACAAGCAGAAGAGATAACTGTAATGGGGGAACTGTCACTAAGGATCTCAGAACACAGCTGTAACACCTTTGCCTACATTAAAATAAAGAGAGGGAGGTAACAAGAAAAGATTTTAAAATCAATTAAAAGGAGTTGCAAAAAAGAATAATCCAGTCATGTTGCCAGGCAAAACATTTTCACAAGCTGCACACACACACACACACACACACACAAACACACACACATGGTAAAAATCTCTAAAGACACATGTGTACATTTTTTTGGATCTCCCTCGACAAAAATCTTGCTACATTTACGAGGCAGTGTCGAGAAGAACCTGAAACAGATTGATCTAAAAGCCAAAAATGAAAACCCGGAGCCTAGCCTTGCATGATCCCGATTTCCCTTGACTTTTTTCTGCCATAATTATCTGAGATACATCTCCCAGAGTAGCCACTAATATGAAAATTCTGCTAAGCAATATGTAAACACCAAAGAAACTGTACTGATGGTCATTAGTTTACCACAGTGGTTTGACCACATCAAACGTAAATGAGTGGGTGGTTTCCAGAGCCCTGTCTAATAACAGAAAATAATCGGTTGCTGAAAATAACACTGAATGGTGGAAAAAAAGAGATGCCCCAAAAGCTTCATCTGTACAATAATGGGTGGAATAAAGTGAAATATTAACAACATCACGTGATAACAGACTACAATTGTGGTTAAAGGGCAGCATCGCAGGATGTTTAGAGAACATTTTAGCAAGCGAATGGGAGGACTTGTGGTTGCCAATTTCAGAACTGCTCTTGTGCACACCACTTTACCTGCCCATAGAGAATCATCTAGTTATCACTCCATTTTCATAGACCTGAAAATTATGCCTAGGAAAATTTTTGTTTGTTAGTTTTACTTCAAAGACATCTTGAGCTTAAAGTTTGCAAAATTGTTTAATTGCTTAGAAACCAAAAAAAGAAAGAAAGAAAAGTCAAGCAAACCATATTATTATAATGTTTGTAGAATGTAAACCTGTAATTAAGGTGACAGAATATTTTCCATTACTTCCCTTTATATTCAACCGCTTACAAATTTTTTGCAGGTTTATTATTTAAAGCTAAACTTTACAAGGTCTATATGTCAGTAAATGCGTATTATCTGTAATCATTTATAAAAATCAAATAAATTTGACTTTGGTAATTTGTTTCATCCTACATGATTCAAAAGAAAGCCATAGACCTTTCTAGAAAGCAAAGAAAATGCTATTGTAATTTCAGGTTACACCTTAAAAATAAAATGTAGCAAATCAGGAGCCTCCAAAGGGAACTTATATTAAGTTGGAAAGCAACAGCTAAATAAAATAATATTCCTCATACAGTACAGCAGTGATCGAAATATATTCAGTTGCCAATTTTTACTTTGGAAACGGGTTTCTGTTATTTGGATTAGGATCCCCTGTCTACGGTGACACCCACTACCACTGGCTACTTGTCTGATGTAGAAGCAGTTTATAACCAAGCTCATTGCTGTTGAGTTGCTTCCAACCCATGGAGAACGGAATAGAATTGCCATTCTGACAGAGGGAACAGGTGGAACTCTTTACCGGACATGGAAAGTTTCATCTTTCTACTGCAGCTGATGATTTCCAACTGTCCTCCTGAGCTCAGTAGCCCAATTGTAACCCAGCATGACACTGGGACTCCTGAACTCACAGCTTAGAATATAATAACTATGTTTCTGCTTTGAAAGAGACTTACATCTAAAACCATTGTAGATTTCTATGATTTCCATTATATTCGCTTGTTTTAAAAAAAAGAAGCATTAAGCATGTAAACTTTTGAAATCTAATATTATATCTTATAAAGATAGACTGAAACAAATTCAACTATACATCAATTATGACATTTTAGTTTTTCCATTCTTAACCAGTAGATCCTACGGGAAAAGCAGTACTGATTGGGAATCCAAAGAGAAGAGGAATGTTAACTTGCTCTCAGAAACTCACTGCCATTGGAGAGGAGAGAGCTTCCCCAGTGACTTTGCGAGAGTGTAACTCTTTATGAGAGTAGAAAGCCCTGTTTTTCTACCATGGTGTGCCTGGTGGTTTTGAGCTGCTGAACTTGCAGTTAGCAGTCCAATGCAGTTTCCATGTTATGCATATTTTCCCCAAAAGTGCAGTAATCAGAAAGTGAAGTCAACTAAGCTTTTAAATTTATTTTATAAAGAAAAGAAAGCAAATTGGGAAATATTTGCTTTCTTTACTTATAAGTTTCAGAGGTTGGGTACATCTTTTACACAGAAAGCATAACTATTTAACTGTACATTCCTTGAGAGCCTACTATGTTCCAACGGAACAGATTAAAAACAGTACCCAAAGAAGTAGACCAAAACACTATTGTTTTATGGAGTTCAGTGGTGGAGGAATTAAGACATAGGATAAAACATGTTACCTTGAAAGCAAATAAAGAGTGCTTCATAATCCCTACGGAAGAGAGTTATAATCGTCCTAGAGAGTTGGCAAGGACAACTTAAAGGAAATAGTCCAGGTGGATAATTGGTTAAGGCCTCAACTACTAACAAAAAATTGGTGACTCAAACACACCCAGTGCATCACAGGACAAAAGACTTGGTCATCTGCTTTGATAAAATAATAGCCAAGAAAATCCTTTGGGGCAGTTCTAGATGGTCGCTTGGAGTCAGAATCAAGGGCATCCAACAGCAAAATTTCCCAAACTATTCCCAATTTTCCCAAATTGTTCTTCTATACAATTTACTTTCCAGTTGTGTGTTAGTCCAGGTAGACTAGAGAAAGAAATTCATGGACACTCATATGTGTATGGGAAAGAGCTTTATAGAAAAGAGAAAACATTCCAGCCCAGTCCAGATCAAGTTCATAAGTCCGATATTAGCCCATATATCTGATACAAATCTATGAAGTCCTTTTCAGACTCACAGACACATGTAATGACGCTGAATGCAGGAAGATCACAGGCCAGTGGGTGGGAAGTCTTGTGGATCCAGTGGCGTTGTAAGCATCTCAGCTCTGACAAGTGTCTCCATGTGGCTTCTCCAGCACCCAGCCCTGCATCTGGGTAGATCCATGTGGCTTCTCCTCAGGGATGTCTCTGGGAGTCAGCCTTGTTAATAGAGAGTCTCGAAGGGAGTGAGCAGAGAAAGAGTGTGCTTCCTACCTCCAAGGAGGAAACCCAGGCATTCCCAGAAGCCTCAGGGGAAAGCCATGCCCACACAGAGGCCTCATTGGCTATGATGAGATTGACGAACTAGATTCCACCCCTTCACATTTAATCCTCTCAAGTGCCAAAATGACACCAGATTATGTAACTGAACTTATGTTCTCTAAACTTTAATGAGATATTTATTATGAACTTGCAGCCATGACATTGATTAACACTTGTTGGAAATAGAGTTTGAGGGTTCAACTAAATAAGAATCAGCATTTTAGTGAGATTTCTATGTGATTTAGATGAATATTAGAATTTGAGAAAGACCTTAGGTTTGTCTTCTTAGTAACTTTGAAACCCAGTTGAAAATACAAGTTTCTTAGCCCTCTTTGCATTTTAACTTCAGGATGACACTATTTGGTAAAGTGATTCTATCACTTTCATGTTCTATTAGATGTGATAGTAAAACCACGAGCCAAATCTTGTGTGCCACCTCTGTCTATAAATAAAGTTTTATTGGAACACAGAGAATCTCATGTGTTTATTTATTGTTTCCTTTAAAAAAAAAACCAAACTTACTATGATCAAGTCAGTTCTAAGTCATAGAAACCCTATAGGACAGAGTGGAACTGGCCTTTGTGTTTCCAAGGATGTAAATCATACCGGAGCTGAACATTTGGTTTCACCCAGGACATGTCTGGTTGGCTGGAACCACTGACCTGGTGATCAGTTGCTCAACGCATAGCCCGCTACACCACCAGGGCTCTTATTATTGTCTATGCCTACTTAGGTGGCTACAACGGAAGAATCTAGGAGTTGACACAGAGTAGGATTGCCTGAACAGCTGAAAATATTAGCATGTTGGCCCATTGCCAAATAGTTTCATGGCCTTTGTTCTATCGTAGTTAAGACAATTACACGTTCGCATCCCTCTGCAATGCACCTCTTTAAAAAAAGAGGAAAAGAGAGAAGCATTGGATCATTAGCACGTGTGTATCCCTATAGCGTAAGTTTTATTTTCATTCAAAGTGTGAACTGGACTTTCCTATGACTCTCGCAGTTGGTTTGAGTTTCATTAGTTCTATGCTTGGGCTCTTGCCACTGCTGTTGAGACATGTATTTTTTTCCATAGTAAATATCCTATTTGTATATAAATAGCTTTGGGGGCCTATCTCTTACCCATAGGAAGCTAAGAGGTCACTGATTTCTTTTCCATCTGATCATTCTGGTTCCTTTTTATTCAGAAATATAGAATTTGCTTAAAACATTGTGAATTATCTGTGTATTAAATAAATTATAAACCTCTATTTTAGACAAACAAAAGCCAATGAATCATTTAGAGATAAGCCTCTATCTAACAAGGTTACAAGAGGCAAACCCATGAGAGTTTTAAGCCTCTTTTATCTATTAGAGGTATACGCTAAAGAATGCTCTGCTTTTCATGTAGTTAGAACCATAGGAGGATATGTCAAAAGATACTGTTATGAAAGGAATTTTTATTAAACAAAAATTATCAAAATGTGAAGTTGTTGTTTCTCGGCATATCCTTTATCTAAATCCATATACTTCATAAGATGGTTTTTTTGTCTCTTTTATTCTTCTCAAAACATTTCTGTGCTCTTCAATTGACACCACATCAAATGGCAGTTTTGACATCCTCAGGGACTCATCGTGTTCCTTAGAGTTTAGAGAACAAAAAAGAAGGCCGAAGGGGAAAAGCTGGGGCGGTGGGATAGATGGGTAAGCTCAGGAGAAAGCCCCTTGCTACTTTCACCAGCAATGAACAGGTGCATCGTTGAATGGGCAAAGAATAATTCTCAGGACACTTTTTCCTGGCTTCCTTTAAATAGAGTGTTTCTCAATTTTATTAAAACACTGACTTAATAAGTCCCTATGATCATCCTGTATCCTTCAAGAAAATCTATCAAGATTACCTCTCTATATCCTCAAGCACTGTCACCATACTTTTCTGAGCTGACTTCTCTTCCTTGAATTTATCTGACCCAGGAGATCCCCTTGGAAGCCACAGTTTGGATTGGACCCCCCTTTTTATCGGTGCGATTAAGAGAGGACTCATCTACAGCCATCCACTGTTAGCAGACACGTGGCTAGCAGTGCCTTGTGTGGAATAAACCTGAACATGTATGGACTAGAACTCTATCAGGGATACTCATTGCCCTTCCCTCCTATAGAGCAGCATCTTAAATCTTGGTCAAGTCTCAAACGGCCTTACAGCGAGCTGCACCATTGACTTCATTATTACCCTGAGGGCTTGTTATACTGTCAGCACCCTGTGTTGGATGTTTTCACTGAGATCACTCCTTACTTTGACAATCTGTTGCCAGCTGGAGAACCTGGAATGAGAAACAGTTTTATTTTCCAACCCAGCAAGATCTAGTTTGTAAATAATTCCTCTTCTTGAAAGTTGAACATTTCCTTGCTTAGTTCATCTCTCTTTGAGAAACTTTATTACTGACATCTTTTAAGAAGATAGATTATGGTTTCAACATTGTTCATGGTGTCTCTTTACTTGGACCACAAAATCATTATGTGGATGTTCTACTATTTCAAGTGATAGTCTCATTAATTTAAAAAAAACTAATATCTAACACAAATCTTCTCTAACTTCTAGTAGCAATCTCTTCTATACATATAATAAAGAATCCCTGAGTTAACGGAGGGAAAAGATGCCAAACTCACTACCAGTGAGTGTATTTCAACTCACAGTGGTTCCAAATAGGATTTCCAGGGTTGTAGGTCTTTACGAGAGCAACGAGTCTCAACGTTCTCAAGGAAAATTGAGAGAAAGCAGCTGATGAACCTTGACGCTAGCAGTCCAATTTCAACCAGACAGCCAAAGAAGTCTGTGTTTTCTGGCATTACCACCAAGAGAGAAGCAATATCCCAGATGTACATAAGGATTAGGAGCACTTACAAGTCAGAAAATACTCCTTCTTCCCAATGTGGCATGGAAACAATCAGAAGACCTGAGGAATTATGCAAAAAGGGAAATGGTTAGTTGAATAGTAACGTCCTTGATCAGATTAAATGTCACCCAATGCCTTGGCCCTAGAAAAAGAACCTTGGAAACACTAAGCAGGGTCACTATGAGTCAAATTGACTCATTAGTAGTGAGTTTGGATATATATGTAATACACAAATACATATAAATATGTAGATATAAACAAAAAACTTGTACATGTATAAACTAAAATTTACATAGACTCACATTGTTGTTGTGTTTGCTAAGTGCCAATGAATAGATCCTGATTCACAGAAGCGCCATGTAGAATGGAAGGAAACACCGCCGGCCCCGGGCCATCCTTTCCAAGATTCTTTAAATCTTTATGGAAGTGAATAGACTGATTTTTCTTCCTAGAAGAAAGCTGTGTAAGTATAAAATACTCATTTATATTTACAAATAACATGCATATGATATATCTTTTAAAAAAAATCATTTTATTAGGGGCTCATACAACTCTTATCACAATCCATACATACATCAATTGTATAAAGGGCATTTGTACATTCATTGCCCTCATCATTCTCAAAA
>NW_022111373.1:105475679-105478769 GCF_000313985.2 Echinops telfairi
TAAGGGGGTGTCCAGTTCCCTATAGATGGCCTTTGGGTGTGCACTCTGCACTCACCCTCATTTACAATAATATGATTTTTTGTTCTTTGATGCCGGATACCTCATCCCTTCGACACCTTGTGGTCACACAGGCTGGTGTGCTTCTTCTATCTGGGCTTTGTTGCTTCTGAGCTACATGGCTGCTTGTTTATCTTCAAACCTTTAACTCAAAAATCCAAAGTTACCATTACTTGCAAAATGTATTTATAAAAGAACACTATAATTTTGAGATTAAATATTTTCTTGAGAAAAAGAGCATAGGAAACATTTTATGTGCTACCAACTGTCAAAGGGAAAAATTAATAGCAGACATGTTGCTTGATTTTCTTTAACCTACAAAACCAACATGTTAGGTCCTAGATGAGAAACCACTTACTAATTTGATATCAATTAAATTTTAGTAATGGTGGGTATACAGGGATTAATCAATCATGCTAAGATTAATCAGTGGTTGCTTCTCACTGCTCTTCACTGCATAAGGCACATTGAAACTAATCTACTTTATGCACTTGATTTTTAATCACACTGCTCTCCTTATTTGCATAAAAATAACTGCTTAGAATAAACATTATATTTTAATTTTGGGGAGTTTTTATTATTTTAACAGCATTTATTATTTCTTACTTTTCATTAGACATGTAAATTAGATTATTTTCATTTTATTTTTATATATAATGTTATGTTTATTGAGTTAATGAGTAAAATATACATTTTCCCATACTAGGTGTTAAGTATCTTAATTTCATAATTTGCTCATAGTATCTATGAAAATATTAGATATGGTTTTTCCAAGTTGATGCCCAAAGGAAAAAGGTGTGCCTATATACACTTATTATGACTTACTGCAGATTAACCACAGATTACTAATATGTACATAATTTCATTTCTTCTGGGAGCAACTAAATTGTGAAAAAAGTAGAAATGAAATTGACTTCAGGAAAAGTAGGCAAAAGCCCTTCTGATTTGGAATAGTAACTTCAATTTTCAAATATTTTTTAACATATACAGTCTCATTGATTTTCACAAAAACATTAGATAGCGTAGCATGCATTAACATGTAAAATATATTGAGAAAATTTTCCTTTTGACTAATAAAATGAGTTTAACCAAACAGAATGCCACATATTAGGATATTGTGAGCTTCAAAGATAATAGTGGGCATAATCCAGTATGTTCCAGTTGTTCAATAAACAGTTGCCATTTATAGTATTATGTACATTGAAGAGTAAAGCTCAGAGTGTTGCTGGTTTGCCCCAAGACTTATAAATCACAGTTCACAAGGTTTCATCCTTATCACTCCATAGGGATCCCAGTTAAGGAGACTTGATTTAAAAAGAGAGAAACAATGGGAATAATCCCACAGATTCCATCCCACCTGCATGGCCTCAGGCTTTTAGGCTCAACCTTTGGACAAAACAGCAGCTCTGCCAAGTCCTGATCCCATCAACCTCCCACATCACCTTCCAGTGTTTATCTTCTGAGCAGAAAAAGGAATCCCCTCAGAAAAGGTCTTAGTCTTTTCTTTTAACGGTGGGAGAAAAAAACATCTTTTTGAAACTGCTCCACTGTCAGAGTTCAGACCTGATTTGTGAAGCCTGGTCTTGAAAAAGTAGTAAATCAAAGTAAAATGGCTTTACATTTGTAAACTTGGTTTCTACTTTGTGGGATTAGAAAGGTCATTCACATCAAACAAACAACAACACCAATTGAACATCAAGACTGCTCAAACAGCTAATTAACCCTACAAATGCTCTGAAACTCAGTGTGCATATAAGCCTAGAAATTTTGTTTCAAGTTCTTTAGAAGAATTACGAAACTTTCAGGACCTACTTGTACTCTTCCCAACTGACTCTTTCCCTGAGCTTTGTCCATGGTTGGGAAAAGCCAGAGGAAAGTCACAGATCGTGTTGATATACAACGTGCAATGAGTGTGGTTGGAGAGCGCTTAAAAGACATGTCTCCTACAGCTAATTCTCTCCAGATGTGCAGATTTAACTCAGACGTAGGCAGCAACACCTCAATAGTTCAATCATATCAAGGAAAATTGTACAATCATTACCACATCAATTTTAGAGCTTTTAAAAGTGTTTTCCATATATAAAAGTTTTTATCCCTCATAGTAGAAACCCTTTGTTATGGGTGTACTCATTTATTACATTTAAGGAAAGGAAACAAAGTTATTGTTGTTGTTGTTGTTGTTGTTAGGGGCCATCGAGTTGATTTCAACCCATAGCGATCTTATTATGCACAACAGAATGACACTCTCCTGTCCTGCTCCATCCTCACATTGCTCCTGTGCTTGAACCCATCATTCCAGCCACTGGGACAACCCACTTCCTTGAGGGCTATCCTTTTTCTTGCTTCCCCTCTACTCCAGATTGACTACTACATTATTTCCCGACTTTAAACCATGCACTATCCCCAGATTGCGTTAAAATGACTGCACTATCCCCAGATTGCGTTAAAATGACTGCCTCTTGTTCTATGTACATCATCCACATGAACACAATTGTTGTTAGGTATTTTCAAGTTGGTTCTGACTTATATACAAGCCTATGTATGCCAAATGAAGCTACCCAGTCCTACTTCATTCTAACAATTATTGTTATATTTGAGCCCATTGCTGCAGCTCCAGCCATTCCGTTTCACCGAGAGTATTCCTTTTTTTATGAAACCTCTACTTTAGTAAGTATGATGGCCGAAGTATGTAAGATGACATTTTGTCATTCTAGCTTCTAAGGAGTTCAGTACTTTTACTTTACTTCGTTTGACACAGATTTATCTGTTCTTCTAGAAATTCTTAGCACTTCCAATATTCTGGCCAGTACCATAATTCAAATGCATTCTTATTCTTTAGTTTTTCTTATTCATTGTCCAATATCTACACTCATGTGAAGCAACTGAAAATACCCTGGCTTTTTTAAGGTACATCTTAATTCTCAAAAGGACATCCTTCCTCTTTAGCACTTTAAAAAAGTCTTTTTTTAAAAATCATTTTACTAGGGGCTCATACAACTCTTATCACAATCCATACACACATCAATTGTGTAA
>NW_022111373.1:105480242-105482084 GCF_000313985.2 Echinops telfairi
AATATATGCACATAGATCTATTTCCCCATCCTCATATAAATATAAAGAAGTCTTATGTAGCAGATTTGCCCAATGCAATGTATCATTTGATTTCTTGACTGCTGATTCCATGAACATTGATTGTGGTACAAACAAAATGAAATTCTTAACAACTTTAATATTTTCTCCATTTATCAAGATTTTGTCTATTGGTCCCCTTGTGAGATTTTTGGTTTCATTTACGGTGAGTTGCAATCCATACTGAAGGCTGCAGTCTGATCTTCATCAGTGAGTGCTTCAGGTCTTCCTAGCTTTCAATAAGCAAGGTCGTATCACCTACCCATGACAAGTTGTTAAGAAGCCTTCCTCCAGTCCTGGTACGTATTCTTCTTTTTAAAGTACAGCCTTTAAGATTATTTGCTCAACATACAGATGGACTATGTGTGCTATAAGGATACAACTCTGATACACACCTTCCCTAAATTTGAACTCTGGAGAGCTCCTCTTGATCCATGTACAAGTTCCACAAGGACACAATAGAGTGTTCTGGAATTCTCATTCTGATCAATGTTATTCATACTTTGTTATGATACACCAGCTGATTGCCCTTGCATAGTCAATAAAGCACAAGTAAACATCTTTCTGGTATTTTCTGCTTTCTTTCAAGAGCCATCTGATGTCAGCAATGAAATCTCTCTTTCAATGACTTCTTAATCCAGTTTGAATTTCTGTCCATTTTTTTATTATGCTGCTTTAGTCATCTTTTAATTATCTTCAGCAAAATGTGCTTTCATAGTATATTAATGATATTGTTCAACAATTGCCGTATTTTATTTGAAATTATTTTTTGAATGGGCACAAATATGGATCTCTTCCAATAATTTACCCAGGGAGCTAGGTCTTCCAAGCTTCCTTGATACAGAGTAGTGGATGCTTCCAGTACTTCATCAGCTTTTTGAAATATTTCAGTGGATCTTCTGTCAATTTCTTGAGACTCATTTTTTTCTAATGCCTCCAGTGAAGTTTGGACTCCCTCCTCAATACCACTGGTTCTTGATCCTATGCTATTTCCTGAAATGGCTAAATGTGGGCCAATTATTTTTGGTACAGTGATGTTGCATATTCCAATTTCTTTTGTACTTTTTGCATCATTCAATATTTTGCCTATGGATTCCTTGAGTATTTCAATTGGATTTGGATTCTCTTAATTCCTTCAGCTTGACCCATACAGAGTAAGTGTGTTCTTCCTCTTCAAAGAGCTCCAGGTCTTTACACATTTCATTATAATGCTTTGCTTTGTCTTTTTAAATATTTTGTTAAGCTCTTTTACTTCATTATTTCTTTCATTAACTTTTGCTATTCAGCAGGCAAAAGCAATTTACATTTCGATAATTTCTTTCTCTCCTGATTTTTCAACTACCTTTTTCTCTTTTTATTGTATGATGTTCTTTTGCCATCTAACAATTGATCTGAACTTTGAGATAGACTGTAGATGTAAGTGGGATACATGCATGGTCCTCTTTTGACTCTCATGGACTTGTGTGAATTTTCTTTAGCTTCAGCAGGAATTCACATATGAGAAACTTAAAATCTGTTCCACAATCAGTCTCTGGCCTTATTTGTGCTGATGATATTGGGTTTCTCCATTGTCTCTTTCAGCAGGAGCCTTGATGCATAGTGGGTTATGCAGTAAGTTGCTAACTGCAAGGTCAACAGTTCAAAACCACAAGTTGCTCATACTCCTGTAAAGAGTTACAGTCTCAGAAACCCATAGGGGTTGTTCTATCCTGTCCTACAGGGTCACTGTGAGTTAGAATTTACTCCACAGTGGTAATTTTGGTTTTTGTTTTGTCTCTTCCCACA
>NW_022111373.1:105482900-105487151 GCF_000313985.2 Echinops telfairi
CTAGCTCCCCACTTACCCACAACCTCTCCTGCCATATCTCTAGGCAATTATTAATCCAGTTACTAGTTAGATTTATCTATTTATAATTTCATATACAGAAAAACATACAAAACGAAAACCTGAAACAAACAAAAATATACCCCAACAACACTGACAAAATAAACAGAGAAAACTCATTGAAAAAGAAAGCAGAAAATATTAAAAAACTGGAACAAATTTTAAATGCAGCAAGAGGAAAATCACATGATAATGTGTGACATTTTAATTTAACTTTATCTGCCATAATCTACTTACATATTTAATTCTTAATTTATGAAGGCAACTGTTAGTACAGTTTTGAAATTTCTTTGTTAAAATAGTTTTTGGAACGCATTTAAAAATCACCCAGGCCAATCAATATTACTCATGGACAAGACAAACAGAAGTTACTTTCATGCTTGGGTTTCTCCACACTGCTTCTAAAATCTTACCTCTGTGATCGCCTTTGTTTCAGATACTGGTTAGATAATTAACTATGAGGCTTTGTGGAACTTCTCATTCATTTTCATCCTCAGGAAAGCAATAAAGACTCAGTGAAAGCGATGCAGACATTTTCCAGGCATTTAGTATCTTATTCTCAGCAGGTTAGAAAGTGGCCCGTAGTTATGAAAATTTACAGTGACTGCATCTGCTGGAAGTTACTTGAATAACTCAGTTGAAGTCTGTTTGTCTTATCTGATGATCCCATATTACACTGACTAGATTGCAATGGACATATTTTCTTGCTTTCATCCAGGATCCTTTTGACTACCAGGAAGCAGGATGATGCATGTAGTCATTGTCCTATATTCAGTGACTGATGATCAATGAAGTACTGCTGATCTGAGATGGGTCTTCTGTACCTCGGCACCTAATCATGGAGCCCTTAGAATTTGAAGAATATTGAAAACTAAAGTAGTGCTATTTTCAGTTCTTTTGAATTACTAGGGATCTTTAGGTATTGAGCCTTGTAGAATTTTGTGCAACATCATCTACCACTCAATATATATGCACACAGACACACTCATTCATGATCCATATTTCCGTAGTCATGTACAGAGAAGTAGTGCTGATCGTAGATGTCATTTAGTTGTGGAGATGAGGAATCTCCCAATATGGGACCTATGGCATAAAACCAAATTCAGTTGCCTACTTTCTTGATTGATACAGATTGATTTCTGAATCAGGAAAAATAACAGGAAAGGGAAGGGAGAATAAGAGAAGGAAAGTGTAAAAAACAGACAAACAAACTCGCTGCCATCGAGTCCATGCCTACTCATAGCAGCCCTACAGGACCGGATAGAACTGCTTCTGTGAGCTTCTGAGGCTGTAGCTTTCTATGGCAGTAAAAAGCCCATCTTTACCTAGTTTTAATTAGGAAAAATAGAGTTGCAATACCAATTGAAATTTCAATCCAACTTTCTTAGTTTTGATGTCTATGAAAAGTCTTTATAGATTCTGATTATGGATTTATTACATTTATTCTGTGTTACACGTTTCTGACTTTTGTGATTTCCTCTCTGTCTACACAGATATTTTTGTGGAGAGTTGAGAATGCCTGGATCAGGAACTGCAAGCCATATGCCACTTTACACCAGAAATGTCTGTTTTCCTCTAACCCTGATTGCCATGACTCCCATGGCTCAACTCCCTGGATATTTTAGCAATTTTTACATTTGCTTTTTACCCATTGGTTTGATGAACATCTCTTTCAAACTTCTTGGAATTAAACTACCTGAATATCTGGGAACCTAGAAATTCCTATGGTTCTAGTGATATCTGCCCCTCACTCAGCATCATTGCAGCTCAGAATGTTGCAGGTGCAGTTAGGTTAAAAGTTAGCACCTTATCATTTGATCTTCCTTATCATCCATTTACATTTGCTCTAGTTTTTAATCTTGTCTGCTCTCTTTCTGATTGAAATTTTATCTGCTTTACTTTGTTTTTTGGGGGGAGGGTTCTTCATATTGTTTTTGGTTTTTGCTTCTTAAAAAAAAATATTTTTCTGTATATGAAATCCAGCATAGGCAAATATATAGACAGCAACTGGATTAATGATCCCTTGGGGTTATAGCAGGGGAGGTTGGGTAGAAATGGGGAGCTAATAATGATGAGTATACGATGGAAAAAATGTTCTAAAACTGATTATGATGATGATTGTACTCTGCTTCTTGATGTGATTGTACTATTAAGTTGTATGATATGTAAATTACATGCCAGTCAAACTGTTGGGAGAATAAAACCCTGCCACGAGAGAAGTTGAGGTTGTCCCAGAATTAAATTTCAACACAAGGTAGTATTGATCATATTTAGGAATAACAAATAAATGGACTTGAATCTAGGGAATTTGCTTTTCTGAGGTAGAAATATAGTTCATTTATTATCTTGCATTTTAAAAGTTATATGCAGTCAATAGCTTTTTGCCATTAAAGAATATTTTTCTTGTGGTGCCTATTCAATAGAAAATGTATTTATTTTTCAAAAGCCCAATGATGTCTAGGTTGGCAAAGAATATTTATGCTAAGAAAATAAATACAACAATATCAGATATAAAATAATTCTGTGAAGAGCTGAAGCAAGACCGAAAAGTGTGATATTGCTAAGCACTATTGAGTTCAAATCTAAAATTCTTATACTTGCTGTATTATTGTGACTAAATCTAATGAAACTAGATAGATTCCGAGGGTGAGTATCACCCGAGTCATATACTACTGTGTTTTTTTTTTTTTATCTTTCTTCATCTTTTGAAGCCAGAAATTAGAAGAAACAAAATTTCTGACATGCTTGGAGTTCTTGCCCAAGCATTGAAGCATTTTACAAGTGAACAAATGTTCATGCTTTAGAAATGACTTCACAATAGACTTTTAAATGTACCAGTTAAATATGATTCCAAAAGACAATTTATCTAGTTAAAAAAACAAAGCTATTGTTAGCAGCTTCAAGAATAACAGAAAGGATCTAGAGACCTAACAGAAATTCACAAAAATTCCACAAAAATCAGATAGGCCACTTTTATATGCAATGAAGTCAATATCTTTAAGATGCATATTCTACTATTAGGTTATTAGTTTATGTTAATTCCTTGTAACTGTAAATATTTATTTCATAGTTAAAACATCTAAATTATTTCTAAGCTTCTATGATAGTGTTTTATTGACTATGCATAGCCATTTGACTCTGGATTATAACAAATCATGGGTAATATTTGAAGAATTAACATTTGGGAAATTATATTGTGCTTATGCTGAACCTATACGTAAACCAACAGGCAATTATTGAAACAGAACAAGAGAATAATAAATTGCTTAATAAAGATATGTATGTATCAAGATTGTATCAATTTACCACACTTATTCAATACATATGCTGACCACATTATTTGAGAAGCTGGATTAATATGAAAAAGAATGAGACATAAGTATCTGAACATAATGAAGACTCATTAACAAACTGTAATATGTTGATGACACACACCCCAGCTTGTTGACGGTAAAGAAGATTTGAAGCAAATATTGGTGTAGATCAAAGACTTCAGTCTAAAGAATGGGTAGTACCTCAACGAGAACAACAACAACAACAAACCCTAAAATTCTCCAAATGAATCAATAAGCAATATCAAAATAAATGGAAAAACTATTGAACTTGTCAAGGACTTCATTTACTTAGATTCACAATCAATCCTTCATGGAAGTAGCAGTTAAGAAATCAGATGACATATTGCACAGGGCAAATCTGTAAATCTGATGCAAAAGATCTCTTCAAACTGTCCAAAAGAAAAATTGCCACATTGCGATCTAAGGTGTATTTCAATAAAACCATAGTTTTTCTCATTGGCATCATATGTACATGAAACCTGGATAATTAATAAGGAAGATGGATAAAGAATCAATGCCTTCAGGTTATAGTTTCGCAAATAATTTTCAGAAAACGGTAAATAATATACTGCCAGGAGAATAAGCCAGTTTGTCTTGTAGGATGTACAGTTAGAAGAGTACCAAGAAGTAAAGGTAGTAAAAGTTTGCCTCACTTTATATGGATATTTAACCAATGTCCTTGGAAAAGGACATCATTTTTGGTAAAGTAGAGGGGAAGTGAAAAAGAGAAAGTCCCTCAACATTAGTGAGTGACATTGGCTACAACAAGGTGTTCAAACATATGAAGACATCTGAGGATGGTACAGGGCCAAGAACTGTTTTGTTCTTTTGTGTCTGAAATGCTGTTATTTGGGGGGGG
>NW_022111373.1:105488328-105490654 GCF_000313985.2 Echinops telfairi
TATTTAACATCTTTTTAAATATCTTATTTAATGCTCTAGAGGTCCTAGCTAACAACACAAGGCAAAGAGAAGACATCAAACATATTCAACTGGGGAAGGAAGAGGTGAAACTATCGTTATTCGCAGATGATATAAGTTTATTTATGGAAAATCCCAAAAGCCTCACAAAGGGGGTATAGGAAGCAATTGAGGAATATGGCAGAGTGGCAGGATACAAGATCAACAAACAGAAATCTTTTGGACAGCTTTACACATCGAACAAGAACACAGAAGAGGAGAACAAAAAGGTTGTACCCTTCACAGTAGACAAGCACAAATTGAAATATCTATGGATGTACCTAACTAAGAAAACAAAGATCTATATGAAAAAAAACTATAGAACGCTATTACAAGAAACCAAGAGCGACCTCAACAAATGGAAGGATATCCCATACTCGTGAATTGGAAGACTCAATATAGTAAATATGTCAATTCTTCCCAGGGCACTAAATAAGCTTAATGCAATATCAATACAATTACCATCATCTTTCTTCAAAGAATTGGAAAAACTGATTACCAACTTCATATGGAGAGGGAAGAAGCCCAACATTAGCAGAGAACTCCTCAAGAAGAATGACAAAGTGGGAGGGCTTCCTTTACCTGATATTATCACATATTATACAGCCACAGTATTCAAAACAGTATGGTATTGGTATAATGACAGATACTCAGGCCGATGTAAAAGAACTGAGAACCCAGAAATAAAATCATCAGCATACAGACAACTGATCTTTGATGAGGGCCCAAAAATATCAAATGGGAAGCAGATGCCCTCTTCAACAAGTGGTGCTAGAAAAAATGGTTATCTACCTGCAGAAAAATGAAGCAAGACCCTTATCTCACTCCATGCACAAGAATAAATTCAAGATGGATCACAGACCTCAAGGTAAAACCCCAAAGTATTAGGGCCATCAATGAGGGAATTGGGACAAACCCATGAACCTTGGTGCAGGTAATACATAGGCCATCAAGAAATAGGAACGAGCACAAAACAGATGACTTACAAATTGACTAGTGGGATACACTGAAGATAAAACACCTGTGTACATCACATGATTTCATCAAGAGAGTAATAAGACAGCCCATGGACTGTGAAAACATCATTAGTAATGACACATCAGACAGAGGCCTTATTAATAAAATCGACAATACTCTGCTAGCTTCTAAAAAGAAAAAACAAATTATCCACTGAGGAGGTGGGCAAAGGACCTGAACAGAAGTCTCACAAGAGCAGAAATCCGAATGGCCAATAAACAAGAGAAACTTTTCCTGAACATTAGCCATAAGAGAAATGCAAATTAAAACAACGAGATACCACCTAACAATAAATCAGAAAGCAACAAGTGTTGTAGGGGCTGTGGTGAGATAGGAACTCTCATCCACTGCTGGTGAACCTGTAGGTATTTACAGCCACAATGGAAATTGATTTGGAGATTTCTAAAACAGATACAAATGAACTACCATATGACCCAGCAATCCCCCTACTGGGCATACAACCAGAAGAGGCAAGAAACAAGCCACGACCTAACATCTGTGCTCCAATGTTCATCCCGGCACAGTTCACAATTGCAAGGAGTTGGAAACAACCCAAATTTCCATCAACAGATGAATGGATTAAAATACTGTGGTATATACATATACAATGGAGTACTACACATTTCTAAAAAGCAGTGATGAACGCATGAAGAATATCACCACAGGGGAAGAAGTGGAGGAAATTATGCTAAGCTAAGTAAACTAAACACAATAGGACAAGTACAATATGAGTCCGCTGAGGTAAGCTTAAAAATACAAAAGGGGCATAGAGAAAAAGCTACTGTAAAGGGGCATAAAGAAAAAGCTACATTCCTGGGGTGAAGTTCAGGTAGTATGGCAGGGGCCAGACCAAATCCAGGGATACATATGGTAGCTAACTAAAAATGGAGGGGGAAAAAGACATGGGTAGTGGGGAGACAGGGCACTAACCCACCCAAGGGAAGGGTATTGTTTATATCTCCACAGGGAAACAGGGACCAGATTTTAACCTGGTGCTCCAAGACGTGAATGCAAGATACTGGCATGAGGCAGGGAACCAATAGAGAGGTCTGAGGGGCTGGCCCCAATTCCAATTATGTGGACAGCCCCTCCTCCCCACAGAAGAATGCACTTCAGAGGACAGCACTCATGCTACAACTCAGGGAGAGGGACATGTCTTATCAGAGCACACAGGAGCAAATGAAGGGGGAGGAAGAGAGTGGAGTACATCCTGGCCCACCAAGCCCTGAGGAGGATATTCCTGCTCAGAGCA
>NW_022111373.1:105492023-105503793 GCF_000313985.2 Echinops telfairi
CCCTAGACCCCCCCCCCTCTCTTTACTGTATAACCTATAGTGCAACCCCTTCCTGTGTCGTGTGTCTTCACCTGTAATTAGGGGGCTTGCATGTCCCCAGAGAGGAAAAAAGCTTGAGAAGCATAAAAGTCTCTCTCCCTCCATGTGGACCACCAAGCGGGACTGAGGTGGGCAATGTTACTGTAAAATGTGTGACTCCATTTATTTCTATATATCTCTTTTATCTCTCATGCTCTCTATAACTTTATTATAATCTTTACTTATTACCGCTGTACAATTGTGCCTACCAGACCTGTGATGTTTTGTGGGGAATGCCTCTCCCCTGAACCCCATAATTGTGAATGAGGAGGAGTGCAGAGTTGAGACCCAAAGTCCATCTGAAAGCAACTGGACATCCCCTTATAGAAGGGTCATGGCGAGGAGTTGAGCCAGTCAGAGTGCAGTATCGCACCGATGAAACATATGACTTTCCTCTAGTTCCTAAATGCTTCCCCCCTCCCCACTATCATGATCACAAGTCTACCTTACAACTCCGGCTAGACTGGAGGATGTACACTGGTACAGATAGGAGCTGGAAACACAGGGAATCCAGAACAGATAAACTCCTCAGGACCAATAATGAGAATGGTGATACAAGGAGGGTAAGAGAATGGTGGGTGGATAAAGAGGGAATGGATCAAAATTATCTACATATAAACCCCTCCCTGGGGGATGGAAAACAGAAAAGTGGGTGAAGGGAGACATCAATCAGTGTAAGAAATGAAAAAAATAGTAATAATTTATAAATTATGAAGGGTTCGTGATGGAAGGAGGGTGTGAGAGGGAGGGGAAAAATGACGAGCTGACACCAAGGGCTCAAGTAGAAAGAAAATGTTTTGAAAATAGTGATGGCAACAAATGTACAAATGTGCTTGACCCAATGGATGTATGTATGGATTGTGCTAAGAGTTTTATGAGCCCCCAATAAAATGATGTAAAAAAAATAAGAGCAAAAAAGAAAATCTCAGAGGTCAACTCGAGAAGGCAAAGCTTTATAATGAAATGTACAAATACCTGGCGTTAGAAAGCCAAAAAGAGAGCACACACTCAGCCTAACTCAAGTTGAAAAAACTGGAAAAAGAAATACAAGCCTTACGTGGAAATTTTGAAGGCTTCTATGGCCACAATATTGATGATGGCAGATAGCATCAAAAGGAGATGGGAAAAAATACAATGAGCCACTGTATTCAAAAGAAATGGCTAACCCTCAGCCATTTCAAGAGGTAATTAATGATCGAAAAACAATGATAATAAGAGAAGAAAGGCAAATGCACTGAAGGTATTCATAAAAAACAAGGCTCCTAAAATTCAAAGAACAGCTATCAAAATGTTTTAAAAAGCTAATTAATCACTGGAAGCTTTCAATAATCTATACAAATAAATTCAATTTATCTGAAGGGATCCATATTTGTGCCCATTCCAAAGAAAAGTGACTGAACAGAAGGAAGAGATCATTGAACAATATCATTAATATGACATGCAAATAAATTTTTCTGAAAATCACTCAACAGTGGTTTCAGCTGTGTCTCACCCGAGTGCCAGGAGTTCAAGCTGGGTTCTGGAGAAAACTTGTCCTGAGGGATGTCACCCCTGCCAGATAGATCTTGGCGGAAAGCAAAGAATGCCAGAAAAAAACATTTGCTTGTGTTTTATTGACTATGCCAAGACATTTGATTGTGTGGATCACAACAAACCATGCATAACATTAAGAAGAATTTAAATTTCAAAACACTTTATTGTTCTCACACAGCACCTTTACATAAATCAAGAAGCATAGTCAAAGGCATATTTATATCGAAGGTATGAACAGAATACGGGAATGCTGCAGGGCTACAAATCAAGAAAGGTTTGTATCAGGGTCATATACTTCTACCATGCTATTCCATCTGTACACTGAGAAAATAATCCAAGAAGTTGGAAGAAGAATTTAGCTGTGAGTTTAGAGGAAGGCTTATTAAGAGCCTGTGATCTACAGATGACACGGCTTTCTTTCTCAAAGCTAGAGTCAATGCAGACCTCACTATAAATTACAACTCAATGTTAAAACAAAACAAGACAAATAAAACACAAAATCATCACAACTGGACCAAGTAGACAACATAATAAACGGAGAAAAGGCTGATGTCAAGACTTTGTTTTGTGTGGATCCACAGTTAATGCTCATAAAACCAGCAGTCAAAAAATCAAATGACAGAATGCATTGGACAAATCTGTTGCACAAGAACTATTACAAAGGTTTATTTAATTAAAAAATTAAAAATGTTTTAAAAATCTCTATTCAACGTGTTCAAGTTCAAAGATGTCACCTTGAAGATTAAGGTGCACCGGAGCTGAGTGGTGGTAGTTTCATATGCATATGAAAATTGGACAATGGATAAGGAAGTCTTCAGAAGAATTGATATATTTGAGTCATGGTGTTGGTGAAAAATAGTGAAAACTCCATGCATAACCAGAAGATAAAAGAAATTTATCTGGGATGAATTACATACAGACCACTCACTAGAAGTGAGGATGGTGAAATTTTTCATATAATTTGGACATAGGATCAGAAGAAACCACTGAAAAAGAAGATCATGCTCCATAAAATATGCTCAGAAACAGCCACAGGGTCAAGATTGACTCAATGATTGATCCCCTGTGGGCTTCTGAGACTTTAATATTTATTGGAGCAGAAAGCCCAGTCTTTCTTCCCCGGAGTAGAGGGTGGCTTTGAACTTCCCACCAAGAGGACTGTAGCCCAATGTATAACCACTACACCACCAGGGTGATAAAGGATAAGGTTAGTGTAAAAGAGGAAAGCATTCTAAGAGATGGATCCAGAGTTTCAACAGTAGAATTAAATGTAGCAACTGTGAAGATGCTATAAGACCAGGCAGTATTTGGTTCTGTTGGAATCCACTGGACAGGAACTAACAACAAAAACAACAATTTACATAGTTTTCTTTATTTATCTAATTCCAAAGTCTCTTTTGATTAAGAAAAGCATGAGATTAAGAAGGACCATATTTTTATTATTGTAGCTTTTATTTTAAAAAGTAGTTTCAGATTTAAAGAAAGCATTACCATATTTTAAAGTGGTCATTCAATTTGTTATTTTTATTGTGTTACATGTATTCTGTAGTTACTATATTCTCATGTTTTCTTTTGTGGAGGGGTTCAATTTTTATTTATATTTGTATATTCTTCTTCATGTTCTTTGTAATATCTGAAGTAAAAATGCTGAAACATATCTTTGGATCTAGAGTTCTAATATGTGGTCTATTTCTTTTCTCTTTGTATTTTAGAAAATTCTGTTTGCTGTTATAGAGCTTATTTAAATCAGACTATACTACAAGTGAACACGGATTAGGTAGACTTTTTTTTTTTAATCTTTGGTATCTCAGAACAAATATTTTGGAAAGAACCATCAGTCCACTTCAACCCATGCCATGGCTGCATTTAGATGTTTTTATGAACCTGCACTATTAAAAGTGTCTTCTCTGAGTATGCATGATAACAAGCACAATCACATAAAACCTATACTGAAGTAATAGGAGGCAAACAAAAGCAGACTTGATGATACCAGAAAGAAGATTAAGATGTAAAGTCATATATTTTGAATTATAACTCAGTATGATTAGAGTTTGATTTTCATGAAGCAGATGCTTGGAATTGATCTACTTTGACTTCTTCTGATGATAAATATTTCTGAAAGGGCCACTATTTCATACACAGAAACATATCTTGACAACTCATGATTGATTAATTATTAACAAAATGCAAATTTCTTGGTGGTATAATATAAGCTAATTAGAACTTAGATTTTGAATAACTTAAATGTTTTTATTACAATTGTATCATTTTATTCATGAATGGAATAGATATTGCGCTTCAGCCTTGAAGTCCCTGGCATGAAAGCACTCCTTGTCCCAGGAAGGAAGCAGACAGTAAATCAATAGTAATAGTTCATTTTGGTACTGCATTCAAAAATTTTTCTTTGTACAACTAATCATTAAAAAAAATTAGAGCATATGACCCTGGCATACAATTTTATTAACAGCTAATACCTCAAGTTACCATTTATATGTGAGGAAATTTTTATTGTCATTGACTTTTATCATGAATCTACACTCAAATACTTATTGTGGTCTGAATCCCTTAGATCATGTCATTATTTTAATCTTTTAATAATCTCAGCTCTACACTCCCTTCCCCTCTCCTCACTTCTGCTTACATTTGTGGTATTTTTTCTAATGTATGGCTCTTTGCAGTAACATTTTTACAGGTCACATTTTAAAGAATGACTTCATATTTTTAACCAAAAAATGTAATATTTAACTTGGACACATGCAGGTATACCATAGTTTATGCAGCATACACCCTAATAAGACAATTCCCATAGCAAGCATTCGCATGATACCACAAGCTCAGATATACCCTACAGAAAATCTTTGAATCAATAACAAAGTTTTTATGTGCTCTCTAAAACCCCTATAGAGTAACATGCCATGAACTAAATTTATTTTATTGAACTAAATAAAAATAAAAGAAAGACTGCAAAACTGCATTTTTAATTCGAAGAAGACTGAAGAAAGACATTAATTAATAATTGGATGAAAGTAAAATGCAAGGTAAAATCCATTAACATAATTTAGAGTTAAATAACAAGAAAACTTTAGACAAAGGAACAACAAATAACCTGAGAGCAACGTATAGGATGACAGTCAAAAATCAATACAATGAAAACCATATTCAAAATGACACAGACATAGAGGATACACAAAGAAACTAAAAAACCCAGAAAACACACAGGAAAATGAGAGCAACGAACCTGCGCTTACCAATAATGACACTGAATATGCATTGATAAAATGCACCAGTCAAGAGACCAAGAGTAGCAGATTGCATTAGAAAACAAGATTCATCAATCTGCTGCCTCTATGAGACACACATTACACAAAAGCAAAAATAAAGTAAAACTCAAAGGATGGAGAAAAATTTACCAAGCTAATGGCCTGGCAATATTAATCTATGATAAAATAGACCTCACGATAAAAAACATCATAATTGACAAAGACAGAAAACCACACAGTAATTAATGGAACTATAGAATAAGAAACATCATATTAAGCATATATCTTCCCAAAGGAAGACCCTCAAAATACACTAATCAAACTCTCACAGAGTTGAAGAGAAAAACAGAGTACGGCAATCATACTAGGAGCCTGAAATACATCGTTCTCAAGCAAAGGCAGATCAGCAGAAAAGAAACTCAGCAAAACAAAGAAGAAGTAAGCAACATAATCAACCAATTTAAGCACCTGGATATCCAACCAATAACAATCTGGTAGATATTCTTTTCCCATACACATGGAACATTCTCTGGAATAGACTACATGTTAAGCCATAAAGCAAGTCTTAATAATATTTAAAAATTCAGACTCGACACCCCATATTTTCAGGCTAAAGTGCTATAAAACTAGAAATCAACACTAAAAGAACAAGGGCATAAAATCAAATGCCTGAGAACTGAAAAACCTTCTTTGTAAAATGACTGGACAGTAGATGTAATAGACATGAAATAAAAACTTTTCTTGAAACAAAGGAGAATAATAACGTAATATACTAAAACTTTTGGGTCCCAGTAAAACTAGTTATCAGAGAGCAATCATAGGAAACAATGCATACATTTAAAAAGAGAAGAAATGAGAAAAAAAATCAACCCATTGCATAACATCTTTCTTAACTAGAACAAGAGTAACAAGATAAACCCTGAGTTAACGGGAGAAAATAAATCATAAAGGTAATAGGTGAAATAAATGAATTGGAAAACAGAAAAACAATGGAAAAAGTCAACAAGATAATAAGTTGGCTCTTTGAAAGGACTAACAAAATGGTTAAACCACTGGGAAACGTAACAAAAGAAAAGAAAGAGGAGATGAAAATATCAAGAATTAGAGATTGAGAAGGGTAAGATCACAAAATAACCAATTGAAATTAAAAAATAGTACATTACTATGAAAGATTGTACTTCAACAAGTTTGAAAACCTACAATAAATGGACAAATTTCTCGACACACACTATCTACCCAAGTGAATGAAAACTGAGACAGAAAACTTCAATAGATCTATATCAAAAGAAGAAATAGAGCAGGTCATTAAAAATCTCCCAACCATAAAAAATCCAGGACCAGATTCCTTCACGGGGAATAGTCTCTCTACCCAGAAAAGAGCTGGTAGTATTACTACCCAGAAAAGAATAGTCTACACAGACTAGTCCCGAATATAGAAAATAACTCATTTAACCCCAATAACAAAATCAGACAAGGAAACCTTAGAACTGCAGACAAATATCCCTTAGGAACATAAACAAAACCCAAAGTCACTGCCATGGCATCAGTGCGGTCTCAAAGTGATGCCCTGAAGATTTCGGCGACTGTAGCTCCTCAGGGGAGTTGAGAGCCCACTCTGTCTCTCATGGAGCTGTTGCTGGTTTCACACTGCTGACCAAGCCAGTCTCAGCCCATTGCATAATGCATACCACCATGGCTTTTCTTATGACAAAAGCACAAGAAGTCTCCATAAAATCCTGGCCAATAGAATCCAACTTTTTTTTAATATGCTACCATCTAATGGGGTTCATACCAAGTGTGCAAAATTGGATTCATATTATAAAAAACAATGTAATCCTCCACATAAATAAGACAAAAATAAGAACCACGTGATTATTATATCAATTGATGATGAAGTCACTTGACAATATCCAACACCCATTCCAAATAAGACACTCAACAGAATGGGAACAGAAGGGAAATTTCTCAACACAATAAAATGCAGACATAGCAAAACCAACTGCCAACATGGAACTCAAAGGGGAACGCTGGGAACATACCTCTGGGAACAGGATCTGGAAAAGGAGGTCCCCTACCACCACTTTTATTCAACCTTGTGCCAGAAGGCTTAGCCGGAACTATTAGTCAACAAAAAGAAATCAAAGGAATAAAGAAAGAAGTGAAAAGCTCACTATTTGCAGATGACAATTTTATATGTAGAAAACAACAATGATTCAACAAAGTTTGAAATAACCAAACGATTTGGCCATGTGGTACTATACAATATTAACATGCAAAACCTGTGGTATTTATGTAGATGAATGATGAGAGCTCTGGAAAAGGCATCAAGGAAACAATCCAATACCCCCACAAAAGATAAAATACTGGGAATAAGCCTAACTAGAGAAACAAAAGATCTGCACATAGGAGAACTCCAGAACTGTTGAAGTCAGAGTTTATAGTCACTGAAAAAAGAGGAGTTAGAATATGGATAGAGATAAACTTTGTCTACGTAGAGCAAGATACCAAGCGTCCAAGAATGTCATGTACAATACTAGTAGAGAACGTAGCAAGAAGAAGACATTGAGAAAAATGGGAGTGAGGTCCTCAAAGGCTTGTGGATTCTTCTTCTTCTTTTTTTTAATCTTGCTGGTGCCATCTGAAATGGTTCATTTTATTTAAATTAGAAGGCAAAGACATTCATGTGACTCCTTAGACTGGCATTAATTATAAGCAATAAAGGGAAATGATCACCGAAATGAAGCAAGTGAGGGTGAAATTGGATAGTTTTAAAACTATCTTCTTGGTTGAGCCAGGAAAAGTTGAGAAAGATGGATAAAGTGCTTCAAATATGTTTATTAAAAAGTAATTATAAAAATACGACCTAGACATAGGACTTAGCATGTCAAATGGAGTAAAACTGTCACCCAAAAGATTCAACAACTATGAAGAGATTCCTTCAAAATATGTCACATTTTTCTAGAAGATAACAAATTTATCATTTCCAAATGTCCACATTACTCATGCATAAAGGCATAAGTGATTTGCAGATTTGAAAGAAACCCCTAAAACAAAAAACACATTCACAAAGGCAAAAAAATTATTCTGAAGAATCCTTGCTTCTTAGCAGCTCATTTATAGAGACAAAAAATTGTCGAAGGGCTTCCTTAACACTTAATTCTGAACGAAATTCACTTTTCAGTAAGATTTTAGTTATGTTTTATAAGAGCATGAACATTTTAACCATTTATCAGTTTAACTTATTTTTGAGTCGTGCTAATTTTTATTGTTCGATTTTTACTTCTCATCTAATTATTTACCAAGTTACAGAAAAATATTATATGAAGATAAGTAAAGAAGATCACTCAAAAATCAAAGGGAATTTATTAATCAATGCTATCAAAATGTGAGAAGGTTGTGTCTTGACATATTCTTGATCTGGATTTGCATACTTCAGAAAATGGTGTGTCTCCACCTCTATGCTTCATAGAAAAGTTCTGGGCTTTGCAATTTACACAATGTAAAAATGGCAGTTTGGGCATTCTCAAGACAGCATTTCAATCTCTGTACACATTTCACATGAGCATAATTAAATTTTTTGAATTCCTATTATTCATAATGTTATCCCTAGTTTGTCATGAAGCAGATATTCAAATTCTTTTGCATAGTCAATGAAGCACAAGTAAACATCTTTTGGGAATTATCAAATTTCAGTCAGAGTCATCTGAAGTGGGCAGTGATATTCCTCTTCTAAGCCTTCTTCTGAATCTGTTTTAATTTCTGGTCTTTTGAATATGCTTTAATTTCTGGTAGTACTCTGTCTATATAATGTTGCAATTAATTTTGAATTAAGCAACATACTGTTGGCATGTAAATGCTTTCCTCTATTCACATCACTCAGGTTTACTCTATAGGGTGAATGCTGAATTCTTTCCAATCTGAGGGTCTAGTCTTTCCAGAGTGTATCAGACAATGTCTCCCTACTATTCAGATACTTTTCTGGAAGCTCTGCAGAAATCTGCGGGTACTTGAAACACCAGTGCCATCTTGTTACGTGACTTTTAGTCATTTCCAACTCATAGTGACATTATGTACAACAGTGGTTCTCAGCCTTCCTAATGCTGCATCCCTTTAGTACAGTTCCTCATGTGGTGACCCCCAACCATAAAATTATTTTCATTGCTACTTCATAACTGTGATTTTGCTACTGTTATGAATCATAATGCAAAAACCTGATATGCAGGATGTATTTTCATTGTTAAAAATGGAACATAATTAAAGCATAGTGATTCATCACAAAAACAATATGTAATTATATATTGTGAAATATTTATTTCTAATTACAAATACATGAAATTTTTCTTGAAGCATGGTGCAGCATGGGTAATAGTCTTCCTATGTGGGTGTATCTGCTTGTGGGTGGACCCACCTGGAGAAAGATAGAGCGGTGTCTCCATTCCTAAGACCATTGGAAATATGTGTTTTCCAATGGTTTTAGGTGACCCCTGTGGTCACCTAAGGGTCATATGACACCCCCCCCCCAAAGGGGTCACGACCCACAGGTTGAGAACTGCTGAGGTACAACAAAACACCCCTTGGTCATGCCCCACCTTGTCATTTTGTGTTTGTTTGAGCTCATTGTTGGCAGCCACTGTGAAAAGCCAGCTGGTTGAGGGGCTTTCTCTTTTTCGTTGCCCCTCCACTTTACCACACAGGCTGTCATTCTCCAGGAATGGATCATTCCTGATTAACACATCCAGTCAACGAAAGGAAGTCTTGACATCCTCACCTCTGAGGAACATTCTAGCTGTACTTCCAAGATCAATCTATTTGCTCTTATGGCAGTCTATGGTACATTCACAATGATTCACCACCACTATAATTCAAATCCGATTATTTGCTGCCCTTCTGTACTCAATGTCCAACTTTCACATGCATATGAGGCAATTGAAAATACCATGGCTTGGGTCAGGGACAATTTACCTCAAAGTAACATCTTTACTTTTCAACACTTTAAAGAGGTCCCGTGCAGCAGATTTACCCACTGCAACACATAAGTTGGTCTCCTGACTCCTTCTTCATGTACATTGATTGTGGATCTAAGCAGGATGAAATAATTGGCAACTTCACTCTTTACTCCATTTATCATGATGTTATCTATTGCTTTCTTTACATTGAGTTGTTACCCATACTGAAGATTGTAATCCTTGCTCTTCATCAGCAGATGCTTCAAGTCCTCTTCACTATCAACACGCAAGTTTGTTAATAAGCCTTCCTCCAATCCTGATAATCCATCTTCTCTTATTACTTGCTCAGCACACTGATTAAATAAGTATAGTGAGTTTATACAACCCTGACACACATCTTTTCTGATCTTTAACCATGCAGCATTCCCTTGTTCTGTTCACACAACTGCCACATACACATATTGAATTGGTTGGGAATTTTTATTCTTCTCAAATATGCTCATAGTTTATTATGATCCACGTGGTCTAATGCCTTTACATAATTAATGAAACAGAAGTTAACAACTTTCTAGTATTCTTTGCTTTCAGCTAAGATCCATCTGACTACAGAAATGATATCGCTTGTTCCCTGTATACCTCTGAAGTTATTGAAGTTCCCTGTCAATGTACTGCTACAATCATTGCTGGATAATCTTCAGCAAAATTTTACTGGCATGTGATGTCAATGATATTGTTCTAGAATTTGTGCATTGTTTGAATCCTTTTCTTTTTTTGGAATGAGTACAAATATGGATTTCTTCCACTTGGTTGTCCAAGTAGCTGTCTTTAAAATTTCGTGACATAGACCAGTGGGTGTTTGCAGTGCATCATCTTGTTGAAACATTTCAATGGATAGTCAATCAATTCCTGGAACTTTTGGCTAATGCTTTCAGTGCAGTTTAGATGTCTTCCTTCAGTACCATTGGTTCTTGATCATATGCTACTTCTTGGAATGATTTAATGTTGACTAGTTCTTTTTGGTACAGTGTGTAATCCATAGCCATTATTTGAAGCTTCCTGAATCATTCAGTATTTTTGCTTATAGAATATTTCAATGTTGCAACTTGAGGTTGGAATATTTCTTTAGCTCTTTCCATTTAAGATATGCTGAATATGTTCTTGGTGTTCTAACTCCACATTTCATTATAATATTTGTCTTAAGCTACCTTTCGAAATGTTACGTTTAACTTTTTGACTTCATCATTTCTTTTGCTTATCTTAGTTTTTCTATGATCAAGAGAAAGTTTCAGAGTCTCCTCTGACGTCCACTTCCATCTTTCCTTCCTTTCCTGTTCTTAATGATGCTTTGCTTTCTTCCTGTATGTGGTTCTCAATATCATCCCACAGCTAATCAGGTTTACTGCTATTAGTGCTCAGATTCCATAAAATCTGTTTTTGAAATGTTCTCAACATTCAGATGAGATACTCTCAAAGTTTTGTTTTTTGAAAAAAGATATTTAATATGAACAAGTCATTGGTCTTGCAAAATTCTATCAAGCAATCTTCAGCTTCATTTCTATCGCCAGTGCTGTATTTTCCAACTACCATTCCTTCGGTCTTTTTCTACTTTTTGCATTCCAATGGCCAATAAATATCAATGTATCTTGATCAATTTCTGACTGGAGATTTTGTAGAATTCCTCAATTTCTTCATCACTAACTCTAGTGGTTGATACATAAATCTTAAAAAAGTCAATACTGTACTTCAAGATATATTTTGTAGTGTCCTTTTTGACTCTGAGTACAATACCATTCCTCTTGATTGTACCATTCCTGGTGTGTCAGTCTGGGTACTTTAGAGAAACAAATCCACAGAAACTGATATATAAGAGAGTTTTATATAAAGGTTAAGTGCACATCAAGAAAACATCCCAACCCAGTGCTGCCCAAGCCCACAAGTCCAACATTAACCCAT
>NW_022111373.1:105505464-105508004 GCF_000313985.2 Echinops telfairi
CAGGCTGGTGTCCTTCTACCATGTGGGCTTTGATGTTTCTCAGCTTAATGGCCGCTTGTTTGCCTTCAAGCCTTTAAGACCCCAGACGTTATATCTTTTAGTAGCCGGGCACCATCAGCTTTCTTCACCACCTTTGCTTATGTTCACATTTTTCTTCAACAATCCTGTCGGGAAGGTGTGCATCCTGGAATGCCAATTTAATAGAATATTGATTTTTATGTGATCCTTTTCAATTTTACTGACTTCCAATTTTCCTAGACTAATACTTCAGATATTCCAAACACCCATTAATTGATGCTTGCAGCTGTTAATTCTCATTTTCAGTTGTGCCCCATCTTCAAATGAAGATACTTAAGACTCTTCTCCCAATCGCTTTCCTCCATCCATGTCGTTAAGATCAACTCCAGCCTGGTCTGAGCTCTGGTGTCATAGTGGTTACATGTTGGGTGGCTATCCATAAGGTCAGCAGTTCAGAAACACCCACCACTCCATGGGAGAAAGTCAGAACTTTCAACTCCCATAAAGAGTTACAGTCTCAGAAAGTCAGAGGGCAATTCTACCATGTCCTGTAGGATCACCATGATTAAGCATCAACTGGATGGCAGCGAGTTTTGGTTTTCTGACCTGAGGGGATTATCTTCTGGCTTGCTGACAATGTTCTGCTGTATTTATTAGATTTTCAGGTAAAGACAATGTTTAGATGCGATCCACAGGGTTTTCAGTGGCTAATTCCTCTGACATGGACAGCCCATTATTTCTTCATCGTCTTTTCTTCCTCTGGAAGGTCTGCTGAAGTGTGTTCACTTTAGTGACTGCTGGTATTTGAAACACTAATGGACAGCCTTCAGCATCACGGCAGCACACAAACCACCAAGCATAACAAGCCGAGAGATGAGAGTGGAAAACATAGCTGTACAACTATACTAACGTTACACTAGGAATCTGATTAAAAATGTAAGTTTAGCTTTTTCATTATTTGATTTTCATTTTTGAAGATGATATATCTCCTCATTTTTTGACCAGTTTTACATCCTTCACTGAGAACACAGTGGCCTTCATAAATATTCTGAATCTTTCCTGATTTATACACAAGACTCTTGCTTAGAATCTTTTATTGCTTTCTTATCTTCTTTTATATACCTTGTAATATGAAACTAGCTACATAATATCATACACATGTTTTGTATTCAACCATATCAACAGTCTATTATAGATTATTTAAGTTTAGTTATTTAATAACTTTCAGTCTTTTAAAAAAAGATTTTTAATATGAAGTGGGTGAAGATTTAAAGAGCAGATCGGTTTTCTATTCAATAATTTATATACATGATGTTTCATGCCATTGATTGCAGTGCCCACAATAGAGCAGCGATGAATTTCCTCTCTGCTTTTGGTGTTCCTTCCTTCTTCTTTCCTAACCCTTCTGAACTTCGCCCTTGGTTAAATACTTAGCTCTTGAGCTCAAATTGTTGGTCATTAAAGGTGTAGCTTCTAGCTTAATGTTTTTTATTCTCTTTGTAGACATGTCTATTGTTTGGCCCCAAAGTGAGTCGTGTGTGCAAGTTCAGTTCCACACTTTAGGAGTGACTAAAAGCAAGAGGCTTTGTGAAAGTACCCGTCTTTTCATCCAATAAACCTGGTCTTATTTTTCCTCAATGATTTTGAGTTTTCCCCCACAATTTCCTTCCTCTTTATCCAGACCTTCTAAAGGAGGTCCCTATCAGATCACTTGTTAGTGGTAGCTGGGCACCAGCTAGTTCTTTAGATTTTAGGATTATGAAGACTAATGTTCCTGGGGTCCTTTAATCTATTGGATTAATTGTTTCCATGTGCCTTCTTTCTTTTAATTATTCCTTTGGACCCACAAGGACCAGTAATTACACCTTAATAATTGCTCACAAGTTTTTCAGATCCTATCAGATCCTAGTTGCTACTCACCAAGGAGATGGTTGACACCATGCCTGTGACAATAGGCTTGTGCATAGGATCAATTGTGGGGCTGGAGCAGGGCCAGGTATTGTTTCCTTTTGTTGTGCATAATAAGGTAATATGAGTTGGAACTGACTTGATGGTATCTAACAACAAATCATCAGGTTAGGGTGTCAAGCATTACTTTTGTGCATTATGTCACACCAGTTGGCAATGGTGTGTCCAGGAGATTCTTCAGAACTGTGTAAAATTATTAAAACACAGGTAAAATGTAGTTTATCCCATAAAAATGTGGAATGTAAAGTTTGTAGCAGATGAGGTAGAAAATCTAGCAAAACAATTACAGGAAAGAATTGAAATTTTCAAGTATTCACTTCTAAAATACACCAGATCTGGAGGAGTGCAGGTGAAGTCAATTAAACTTTGAAAGAATGGAAAATTCCAGCGCTTTTTAAACTTTTCCATGGCGTAGACTGCCACAACTTTTCACAATCAAAACACATATAAACACATCAGTTATGAACCTTCAGGTGATATCCTAAATATATCCCATAAAGCATAATCCTGTAGTATAGTTAAATTAATATGCCACAACTAAAATGAGTTTATCC
>NW_022111373.1:105508597-105510015 GCF_000313985.2 Echinops telfairi
GTTTTGTGAGATGGAGGAGGACTTTGTGGATTGGTGTTGGACATATGGGCTAATGTTGGACTTTTGGACTTGGGCAGCACTGGGTTGGGATGTTTTCTTGATGTGCACTTACCCTTTATATAAAACTCTCTCTTATACATGTGAGTTTCTGTGGATTTGGTTCTCTAACGTACCCAGACTAAGACAACTTCTGTATAGATTTTGACTAATATTGACCTAATAATGAACCTATAGGACAGAGGAGAACTGCCCCTGTGGATTTCTGAGGCTATAAATCTTTAGTGGTCCAATTGTTTTTCACATTTTTTAAAAAGTTGATAATACTGTCCAGAGGTAAAAATGAACTTTTAAAAAATTATAAATACTTTTATTGGGGTCTCTTACATCCCTTATCACAATCCATACATTCATCCTTTGTGTCAAGCACATTCGCACATATGCTTCCATCATCGTTTTCAAAGCATTCTCTTCCCACTTGAGCCCCTGATATCAGCTCCCTATATCTTCTGCCTCCCCCCCCCCATCTGCCCTCTTTCATGAACCTTTGATAAGTTATAGAATGTTATTTTCATATCTTACATCATCCTCCATTGCCCCTCGCCCACTTTTCCATTGTTCATCTCCCTGGGAGGGGGTTATAGGTTGATCCTTGTGATCAATTCCTCCTTTGTCCCTCTACCCTTCCCTAATTTTCCTGATATCTCAACTCTCATTATTGGCCCTGAGGGGTTTACCTATCCTGGATTCCCTTTGTTGTGGGCCCTTATCTGTAGCAGTGTGCATGTTCTCGTCTAATCCAATTTGTAAGGTAGAATTGAGGTCATGATAGTGGTGGGAAGGAAGTGCCAAAGGCTTGAAGATAAACAAGCAGCCATCTAGGTGAGAAGCAATAAAGCCTACATGGAAGAAGCACACAAGCCTGTGATCATGAGCTTTCCTGTCTTTTTAATGACCTTTGCTTTCATGAATGATGTTCTTGATGTCCTCCCACAGTTCATCAGTGTTGTGTCATTAGTGTAAAATGCAATAAATCTATTCTTGAGTTGCTATAGAAAGTTAGGTGAGATATCTTCAAGGTTACGCCATGGCTCTTGTGGACTTGTTTTCATCATCTTCAGCTTCAACCTCAACTTACATTGAATGAATTGATGGCTTGTTACAGAGTCAGCCCCTGGCTTACTTTAACTGCTGATATTGAGCTTCTTCATCATTTCTCCCCACAGATGCAGTCAATGTGATTTTTAAAAAAATCATTTTATTGGGTGCTCATACAATTCTTTTTTTTTTAAATCATTTTATTAGGGGCTCATACAACTCTTATCACAGTGTAAAGCACATTTGTACATTCATTGCCCTCATCATTCTCTAAACATTTGCTCTCCACTTAAGCCCCCGGCATCAGGTCCTCATTTTTTCCC
>NW_022111373.1:105510115-105511423 GCF_000313985.2 Echinops telfairi
TAATTCATTTCATAACTAACATAATTCATTATCTTAGTCATAAAGCAATTAAGAAGAATGTTTTCATAGATGTCACTTTGCAAAACTCATCATCAATTTCTAACTTGAAAAGAAACCTTAAATAAAAATTTAATAAATAGTGACAAATTGTGAAATATTTTCCTACAAACATTTACACCATTTAAAGGAGTGATTCTCAACCTCCCTAATGCCACAACCCTTTCATACAGTTCCTTATGCTGTGGTGCCCCCACAATGATAAAATTATTTTCATTGCTACTTCATAACTGTAATTTTGCTATTGTTATGAATCGGGTGACCCCCGTGAAAGGGTCGTTTGACCTGCAAAGGGATTGTGACCCATAGGCTGAGAACTGCTGATTTAGAGAATGTAAGAGGCTGCTCATTTGTGCTTTGTTTATAATTGAAAAAAAGCTGTCGAAACCAAATATACTCCAATAATGGACTAGGTGAATAAATTATAATATAGTCATACATTATAATATTGAATAATTCTCAAAAGTGAGCCAAATATTTTTTGTGTGGTTAATGCAACATCTAAAAAAAAAAATGATGATGGCAACATGTACAAATGTGCTTGATGCAATATATGTATGGATTGTTATAAGAGCCCCCAGTAAAATGATTTAAAAATGAAAAAAAGATAAAATTATAATTATTTTTAAATTGTATGAAAGAGTGATTAGACTATGTGTTTTATTATATAATTAAAAATTATATTAGAAAATGTGTGTGTGTGTGTGTGGTGTGCGTATTCCTGGGTCACACAAGTGGCTAAGTACACGACTGCCAACAAAAAGCTTGCTGCTGGTTGAAATCCAACCCGCGGGACTTTGGAAGTAAGCTCTGGGAAGTTGCTCCTGAAAGGCCACAGTCTTGGAAGCACAATGCAGCAGTCTACTCTGCATCCATGAAGCCCCATGATTAGAAATGGTCTTGAAGGCAACTCACCACAACTGTGTATGTGGGGGTGGTCTGGGGCGGGGGCGGAGGTGGGCGAAGGTGCACTTCTGGAGATTATGATTAGGTATCAGGGCTGGAGAACAACTAATTTTTCATTGTATCCTCTTTTATGTGGTGATTATTAAAATTGTAAATGGGAAAATGTTTTCAATGCATCTTTGAAGACTTACTTTTAGTAGAATAGTTTTTTTCTGCCTTTGGAAATTTGACTCATTAGTCACAAAGAGTAATTCAGAAAGAAGGAGGGGGAAAAAAGCCCTACTTTGAGAATAGTATAACTCATTACTATTGAGATAGTTAGAGTTTATTGTGCCAACCTGGCTG
>NW_022111373.1:105513398-105522186 GCF_000313985.2 Echinops telfairi
TCATATTTTGTAAAGACTGTTCCTTCCTCTTTGTTTCCAACTTCTACATTTCAATCACCAATAATATCAATGCATCTTGATTGAATGTTTTTGTGATTTGAGACTGAAGACATTGATAGAATTCTTTAACATTTTCATCACTAGTTTTAGTGGTTGGTGCCTACATCTGACTAATAGTTGTATTGATTAGATTGAATTTCCTTGAGTGTGGATAGGTATAATCCTATTTACAGACAGCATTGTATTTCAAGATATATTTTTAAATGATTTTTTTGACAATGAAAGCAATGCCATTCCTCTTGTTCGGGTCAGTCATAGCATAGTAAATCATATAATTTTCTGATTCAAAATCGCCAATACCATTACATTTTAATTTACTAACACTTATGGTATAAAACTTTATACATTCCATTTCATTTTTGACTATTTACAATTTTCCTAGATTCATAATTCATACATCCCCAGCCTGAGTATTAGATTTTGCAGCATTTTCTTATTATTTTGAGTTATTGGCCCATCAACAAATGAAGGTCCCAACAGGTTTACTCTAACGGCTTTCCCCAATCCTTGTCATTATGGCTGATTTCACTTGGAGAAGGCAGTTCTTCCTCAATCATATTTTGAGTGCCTTCTGACATAAAAGACTCTGGCTCTGGCTCTATCTTCTGGCATTATCTATGACAACATTCTGTTTCTATTCATTAGGTTTTCAGTATCTACAATGTTTTGATGCTGTGCATAAGGTAGTTAGTGGCAAATTGCTCGGAAAAGGGCAGCTATCTCCTTCTTCATATTCAATTCTTTGTCTGGACGCGCTGTTGAAACCTGTTCACTTTGGGTAACCCTGCTATTATTTGAAATAACAGTGACACACAAGCCACCATAATGTCACAAATTGACAGACAGTTGGTCTTATCCCATTGCAATCACATCAGTTTTGACCCATAACAACCCTATAAGACAGGTGAGAACTGCCCCTGTGGGTTTCCAAGAGTATAATGCTACTGGAGTAGAAAATCTTACCTTTCTCCAGAGGAGCATCTCACAGATTTGAACTGCTGGCCTTAAGGGTATCAGTCCACCTCATAAACACTAGGCAACCAGGGCACACAGACAAGTGTTATATATACAAGGGGAGGTAACCCCACTCCTCAACAACAACAACAACAACAACAACAAAAACACGGAAAAAGCTCCCCTAGGCAGAGCTTTCATAGTATGCAATTTCCCACACGGTAAGCATCAAACAACCCAATCTGAGTTAGTGCACTCAGTGGTGTTGCTTGGGACAGTTCTCTCTGGTCAGAATGAATTTTTTTCATAAAAGCAGTTTCACTTAAACCTACTTTTTTGGTGATAGCTGATTTAAGAGAACAGTGTGTGGCTGTGAAATTTTATTTCATGCTCGGGAAAAAACCTGAAGAAACTGTTGTGATGTTGAACACAGCTTACAAGGACAATGCTATAGGAAAAACTCAAATGTACAAGTGGTTTTGTCATTTCAAAAAAGGTGAAATGCTAGTTGATGACAAACCTCATTTTGGATGTCCGTCATCTTCCCAAATGGACAAAAATGTAGACAAAATTTGTGCATTTGTGCTCAAAGACTGTCTACAGACTATTGAAGAAAGGGGAAAAGAAATGGGGAAATTATCTGGACAATCTTGGAGCTCAGGTCAGCGAATTTTAATAGATGCTTTGTGAATGAGGAGTATCAGAGGTGAAATTTGTGCCTCAGGTTCTGACTGACCAGGAAAAACAGTGTTGTTTGAAAGAACAGCTCCAAAGCAACACAGACTTTTCCCCCCAAGGTCATTACTGGTGATAAGACATGGTGCTATTATTATGACCCCAAAATCAAAGTTTTGAACTTCACGCCAGTGGAAGACACTATCACCACCTCGCTTAAAAAAAAAGCTAGTCAAATAAAATCAAAGATCAAGACGATGCTCATTTGTGTCTTTTTGATGTGAGGAGGATAATGCATTTGGAGTTCATTACAACAGATAATCAAGCTTTCTATTTAGAGGTTCTGTAAAGATTGCATAACAGTGTGTGGCAAAAGAGGCTTGATTGGTGGCAGACTGGTTTTGCCACAACAAAGTACTTACTCACACAACCATACCAGTGCACCAGCTTTTGGCAAAAAACGTCCTACCTCTTTTGTCTCAACTCTTTTGCTGACCTCTTTTGCCTCACCTGACCCCACTCTAAGACTTTCTTTTGTTTCCACGAAAGAAAAGGGACATGAAAGGATTGCAATTTGACAACTTAAGGGAGGTAAAACAAACAAACAAAAATGAGGGAAGTACTTTGAACCATCCAAACAGATGAGTTGGAAAAATGTTTCCATGGATGGAATCGCGGATTTGACAGATGTAGTAAGTGTAATGGAGAGTACGTTGAACGTGATAAAGTTGTTTTATAAAAACAAAATTTTAATACATAGCTTTGAAAAAAATTTTGTTTGGGGGGGACCTCCTTGTATACAATTTTAATACATAGTTTATATATTATATATAAAATTTATACATATCTATTTTATAAAAAATATGTAATTTGAATTACTGGATTTCTGCTGAAAGATTTTTAAAAATTGTTGGTACTTATATTTTCTCTTTCAGACACTTAACTAATTTTGTTGTGTTACAAATATATTAACTGTAATTTTTTAGTATTCTTTCCTTTGGATAGTTTTGTAACAAAAATAAATTTCTAGATTAAAATTTTAAAGGCTATGATAAATATAAAAAGCTGTTTTTCTAGGGATAAAGCTTTGTTTATAATTACACAGAATAGTTACATAAATAAAATCTGTCCTGAATACCTACATCCACACATCCAAACTCACTAGCTCATCCATTCAGTTTCATAGCGACCCTATAGGTCAGGACCGAACTGCCATTTTGGGTTTGCAAGACTGTAACTTTTTGTACAGGCATCGGATGCCTCCTCTATTTCCCACAGAGCAGCCAGGGGTTTCCAATCACATAACTTTTTGTTAGCAGCCCAATAGATCACCACTACTGCCACCAGAGTTCCTGCTGAGCCCCCACACACCATTTACATATTATTCTGACGATCAGGATGAAGGGGGACCCTTGCTGCTCTTCTAGAAACTTTGGACTAAATACCAGCTCCAAACTCAACCTGGGGAGGAAAGAAACCCATAAAGAAGGAGGAGGACAGAAGATGCCACCATACATTTTGCAAATGAGGAAATTAGGACGGAAGCATGTCAAGTCTCCAAAAAAAAAGAAAGAAACGACTGCCATTGAGTGGATGCCAACTCATAGTGGCCATATAGGAGAGGGTAGAACTGCCCCTGAGAGTTTCCAAGACTGTCCCTCTTTAAGGAGAGAAAGCCCGGTCTTTCTCCCACTGAACAACAGGTGGTTTTAGAACTGCTGATCTTTGGGGTCACAGCCCAACTCATCACCACTTTGGCAAGAGGACAGGTGCTCGCTGACATTTCTACCAACAGGGGCTAAGATAGAAAGAAAGGTACTATATTCTGGCTGAGTGCTCATTGAGCGGTTAGACTGCCATCATCATATTCAGTGAGTTGCTTTTCTAAATAGTAACCCAAATGGCCTTCTCTGAATTAAGGAAATTAATTATAATACTTTTATTAGCATAATTTGTGAAAATATAAGGAAATATATAAAGGGGACTTCAGTTGGATTTTGATCATATTTGATCTCTAACAAGTTTCCCTGCACTCCCCTCACAACCAGTCCCGGACAGGAGTCTCTCTGTCAGGGTTTCCATAATACACGGAAAACCCCAGCTGCCCCTGGGAAGTAAGATGAGACTTGACTTTGAGTACCAAGGTGCACCTGACCCAGACCACGGTATTTTCAAGTTCCTCAAGCATGTGGAAATTGGGCATTGAGGAAAGAAGAATGAAGAAGAATAAATTTATTTGAATCATGCTGGAGAAAAATACTGAAACTACCATGGACTGCCAAAAGGACAAACAAATCTACCTCGGAAGAAGTATGACAAGAATGTGCCTTAGAGGGGAGGATGGCCAAATTTCATTTTACAGTCTTTGGGCATGTTGTCAAGAGAAACAAGTTCCTGGAGTGTTTTTTGTTTTTAGTAAAATAGAGGGTCAGCCAAAAAAGAGGAAGGCCCACAAAGAGAAGGCTTGACACACTGGCTCAACATTGGGCTCAAGTATGAGAACTATTGTGAGAATGGAGCAGGGCGTGGTGGTCTTTCCTTCTGTTGTGCATAGGCTTGCTAAGGGTTAGAACTGACTCGATGGCACCAAACAAGAACAACCAAAACCCACAGGGGCAGTTCTAGTCTGTCCTGTAGGGTCACTGTGAGTCAGAACCGATTGGATGACTGGTAGTGCATTTGGGGACATGGAATTTTTCTAGAATCGTATTTTTTCCACTCTGATTTCCTTTTCCTTTCTATCTCCTCTCATGAACTCTGATCTCTTTGAATATAGAGGTGCACAGGTATTGGTATTTACTGAGATACCCAAGAGGTCTGGTAGACGCTAGGGTGCAAAAAACCATACTATTTCAATCCTCAGGCCTTCTGGTTTGCTCAGGAGCCTTGGTGGCATAGTGGTTATGTGTTGGGTTGCCAACTACTAGGTCAGCAGTTTTAAACTACCAATCACTCCGAAAGAATGTTCCAGCCTCAGAAACTCACAGGAGCAGTTCTATCCACCCTGTCTTATAGAGTCTTAAGGCAGCGAGCTTTTTGGTTTGGGTTTGCTTGACACAGTGTTTGGAGTTAAGTGAAATGTAAAAAAGAAGGAGGAAACGGCCCTGTCTTGTCAGCAGTAGCGTAGTGACTAGTTCCAAACTTGTGTCTAAAGCAGCCTCGGTGACATAGTGGTTATTTGGGGGCTGGACTGCAAGGTCAGCTGTTTGAAACTTCCTCAAGATAGAAAAAGAGCCTTTCTACACCCATAAATAATTGTAAACTCAGAAACCCACAGGGACAGCTCTACCCTGCTGTAGAGGGTCACTATGAGCGGCATTGCTCAATGGCAGTGAGAGAACAGCTGCTGAGACATTTTACTGCTCTTTGCTATTTTGCTTCCTTCCAACTGTATGAATTTTGAAAAAAGACATAAATCATTATTCCAAGTCAGAGCAGCAATTCTAAACCAAGGAATGTGTTTGACATTTCCAGAAATGCTTTATTGAAATGATCAAGGGGCTGAACAGTTGGAGTTAGGTATAATGATCATTTCCCTTAAACAGGAGAAGATGATGATGAAAGTTGCTCTTTATCAGTAATTAGAGTTCTAGTGCACTAACATGTCCTAATTATGACATTTAGACCATTAGCAAATGAACAATGTTATTTAGATTTTGCTACGGAAAATTACCGTAGGCCATGTGGCATCTTATGGAGTGATTGAGTATAATGCTATTTGTGGTCTACATCTCACTAACTTACCAAACCCCATATCACATACACACTCCATCTGGACTCATTTATTAAGGGCCGTTTAGTGTTCAACACAGAACTTGAAAAGTGGCACCTTAATGAGTCTAGGGATGAATAATGAATATCCCTGCATCTTATTAAATTTTGTACAACATGGAAAACATTATGAATGGTGAAATACCAGTGAGGCTTAGGTATTTAATGAGAAATAAACATTTATGAATGACCACAGTTCCCTTTGAATCTTTCTTTCATGAACGAACAATGAAATAAGGAAAAAAGAACAACGTAGAAATCAGAAAATACCTAAAGGTAATTTTTAAAAAATGATTTGACCTAATGTATTGTAGAGGTAAGTTATCAGGCACATTTATCCACTGTGTATCATTCATATTCACAATATCAGATGCCATGCTAGACATTAGAGGTCAAAGGAACAATGCCCTATAGATGCTTTGCACTGAATGAGTCTGGTACAAATAACATTTCTACCCATTTGGCAATGGAGATTATGACTTGGTTCAATTTTTTTTCACTTTTCTAGGGTGAGAAAAGAATGATGCTGGTTTGATATGCCCAGAAAATGCCTGAGTGTTAAGCATCAAGGTCAATTTCCTGGCCTGATTTGTGTAATTAGCCCAACTCGCCTTGTGGCAATCTAGTGTTACATGACCCAAGTGACTGTTCAATCACTTTCCTCAGAGCACAACAGTGCTTTAGAGTTTAAGAGCTCTTTTGTTTCAGGAAATTTTGCCAATTATTCCATCTAAGGTTTCATTTGTTTAATGACTTCCTTATTTTACCATCGAATGTGCTTCCTCATCCCTTCATCTTTTTGCCTTTTTATTTTGGTTAGTTGTTCTTTGGTCTAGATATGGTCAATTTGCTCTTTCTTTATAAGTCAATGACTCTAACCCCTGAAGGCATGAGGCCAAAGGCCAAGCGACTTTAACTAACATTGTATAAAAGCCCTGAAAGAGTCATGCAGCAGGTATCATTACAGGGGACATGAAAATTGAGGATGGGGGTCTGATGTTACTGTCAGTCTTAGTAAAGTGTCAACTCTGAGCTGCAATAATTCAAAATGAAGTATTTTTATTGGGTGTAGGAAAGCTTTTAAAGACCATTTCTTTCTTGTTGACTTAGGCATTTTGTGCCATTAATTGGGTGGGAGGGATTGTGGAGTTTATAGAAACAAGTACAATGAGGACAAAAGGGAGTTTCCCACCCTGGGTGATATGTAGTCACTTGGAACTGTCAGAGGGGATGTGTTTTATGGAAAACATTTAAGCACACTTCTGTAACATGTTTAAGAGACTTTGTGTGTAATATAATAGAACTTCAGAAGTTTTAGTTAGCAGATGACGTCCTAATGTGTAGTGTGACAAACATATAAAGCAATAGAAGACATTTTAGAGACTTTAAACATATCAATATGTGCCCAATGCTTCTTTGTCAGATCTGTGATCATCTTTTGGTTGAAATCGATACCAGATGCATAAGAGTATTTAATAAATGTTAGTTAAAAAGGATACATTTTACTTATATTCATTGCAATTTTCTTTTTTTCAATTATTTGCGGTTTTGCGCCCCATGAATTTTAACCTGTGATGCTCATTTTCTTGCTCTTAAGTTTCATTTTAAACTTTTTTTTTCACTTCTTTCCAGTATCTTAAGATTTTGGTGTAGGGATTTATACTTCCTATTCTTTGGTCCCTTATTAAGTTTTGTCCTTGTTCCTTTTGGAAATTTGTCTTTATTATTATTTGACAGTTTTATTGATTTTGCTTGTAGTTTATACTGTTTCATCTTAAACAGCTTTAAAAAGCTTAAAATTATTTGCATCTTGTTTTAAAAATTATATTTTATAAGATAATGTTTTACAGAAATTTGAGAAGTAAAAATACTCAATGTAAGGACATTGTACCATTTGCAATGCAATGAATGCATATGATCACTTAAATTCCAGATACTATATTAGGTCTAACATAGTGTAAACAATCTGCAAGTAAAGTCACTCTCAGTTGTCAGATATGCTTTGTATTTTAGGAAATAATTTTACATAAGGAATTGATGCTGTCACACATGAATGGTGTTACATTTTAATGACATTGTCAGAAAAATAAGACAGAGGCTTCTCTCATGGGTCATTTTATCAATCTTTTAGGTTAGTAATCAGTTTCAAAGTACTCAGAGAGGTATATTTGGCTCCTTCAATATAGGCAAAACATCTACTACAAGTGCAAAAATTCCACTCACGATTAGACTGATTAAACCAATTTATAGATTTGGGGTTATTATTCTTAGAAACCCCCATGTGTGATGTTTCTAAATATAGACTCAGGCAAAATGTTATTAATGCATATAGTCAAGGAGCATAGACTGGATTCATATGTCTTAACAATTGATCTAGAACATCACATAATCCATTTTCAGGTGGCAGTCTCCTAAATAGTCAGAATTGCTACATTGGCATGCCAAGGTCCAATCTGATGGTAACATGTAAACATGATCATCATTAGCAAATATGGACCAGATGTTCATCTCCTGGTTCTTTGGAAATGATTACTCGTGTTATGCTGTATACTCAGTCTTGTCATGAACAAAACAAACTTCATTTAACATGGAGAAACCACACAGTTTCAGATGGGCCTACATAAAGATGAACAAAAGCTGAGGGCTTTTTTAGGTAGAATTGATTTTTGAATTTTTGGGCATATATCTCTTAGGAATCCTGGTGGCTCAGTAGTTTAGTATTCAGACACCAACCAAACAGTTGGCAGTTCAAACCCACTAGTCACTTCATGAGAGAAAGATGTGGTAGCACTCTGCTTCCATCAAGATTTATAGCTTTGGAAACCCTACGGAGCAGTTCTAGTCTGTTTTATCTTATGGGGTGACAACGAGTCAGAATCAGCAACAGTAGGTTTATGAATGCCTATTATGTTGCTCAACAAGAGTACTCTTTTTTTTAAATTTAAAAAAATTTTTTAATCATTTTATTAGGGGCTCATACAACTCTTATCACATTCCATGCATACATCAATTGTGTAAAGCCGCATTTGTACATTCATTGTCCTCATCATTCTCAAAACATTTCCTCTCCACTTAAGCCCCCTTCATTAGGTCCTCATTTCCCCCCTCCCTCCCCGTTCCCCCTTCTCTCATGAGCCCTTGATAATTTATAAATTGTTATTTTGTCATATCTTGCCCTGTCTGACGTCTCCCTTCACCCACTTTTCGGTTGTCCATCCCCCAGGGAGGAGGTCACATATAGTTCCTTGTAGTCGGTTCCCTCTTTCCAACCCACTCTCCCTCTACCTTCCCAGTATCGCCACTCACACCACTGATCCTGTAGGGATCA
>NW_022111373.1:105523968-105526326 GCF_000313985.2 Echinops telfairi
GGCCAACCCCTCAGACCTCTCCACTGGTTCCCTACTCCATGCTGGCATGTTGTATTCACACCTTGGAGCACGGGGTCCATCTATTCCTAACTGTGACTCCTTATTGCAAGGTGTATTCTTTCTTATGAGAATGTTCTCATTTAAGAGGGTGAGAACTTTCTTTACCTGCATATAGTTCTTTTCTTTCAGTCATTCTAATTTTACCAACTAATAACTCTACAAAAGGAGATGATCAGTGGAGATTCATTTCTTAAATAGCCCTGCATTTAAAAATATTTGTCCATAGAACTACATTCTATCATATAGCTAAAGATCAAGACAAAATTTCATTAATAATTTTTAAACCAGTTGTTGTTTATTTCATTCTGTGATTCATAAGTTATTCAATGGCTGCTTTTTCAGATGAGGTCATTTCTCCCAAGGTACTTCTGGGTGGAATAGAATCTCCGAGTTTTAGTTCAGTCGTTGAGTGCATTACTCAACTCTGTAGCACAAAATAGCTATTTTAAATCTTGTTTCTGATCGTAACTGGCCATTTTATCATACATAGAGATGGTGAAAAAGCACCCTCCATGATATAGATTTGCATAGGGCTGCAAATAACAAACACACTCATTTATTTTGTAGCGTGGAAGATAATTAATGATTATTCTTGTTTTATCAAACTATATTCGTTTAGGATATATTATTGTAAGGTATTTAATTGAACCATAATTTTGACTACCACAAAATATTACAGTAGGGGTATTCGATTAGTTACGAATACATGATAAGGGTATAAATTGAACAATGTTTCATGATTCCAAATTCTATGTGTTAATCTGGTTTTAGCATATTTGAAGTAAAATTTTTCATTGAAAGTGGATATGAAATGTCTACATAAGCTACGTTGGAAAGAATTTTGAGCCCAAGTATTAGTTTATTCTTTGAAAGTTATTCTGTTGATAAGCTCATCACCACCCATATGGTTTTCCCATCTGCCACAGTCCTACAAATTTATTCGATCTTCTATGTAAAACTACATCTGAAGCCTGTTGTATAGACAGGGCTGAATGGACATCGGACTCCAATGTCTCTACTGGAAAGCAACTTGAAATCAGCTGAACAACAGTCTCTCAACAATCATTTAAATCACAGACATGTTCACTAGTGAATATCAAGATGGCTACAAAAATAATCCCCTAATATAATATCAAACTTTAATATTCTGTACTTAGAGAACTTTAGTGTTCTCTTTTTCTTCTTGTATTTTTAGTTGGAGTTAGATAAAAAAAATTCTCCAATGATAGTTTAGCAGTTGCCTTCAACTTCCCATTTACACAGTGCTTGAAATAATTTCATTTATTTATTTATTAAATATTTTTATTGGGGGCTCTTACATCTCTTACTACAATCCATACATTCATCCATTGTGTGAAGCACATTTGCACATATGCTGTCATCATCATTTTCAAAGTATTCTCTTCCAACTTGAGTCTCTGATATTGGCTCCCCATATCTTCCCCCTCCCTTCCCTGCCCACCCTCCTTCATGAACCCTTGATAAGTTATAGATTATTATTTTCATATCATATATCATATGACATCACCCCTCACCCACTTTTCCATGTTTTGTCCCCCGGGAAAGGGGGTTATAGGGTGATCCTTGTAATCGATTCCCCCTTTCTCCCTCCTCCCTCCCCTAATCCTCATAGTATCTCTGCTCTCACTGTTGGCCCTGAGTGATTTATCTATCCTGGATTCCCTGTGTAGCAGGTTCTTATCTGTACTAGCGTGCATGTTCTGGCTAGTCCAATTTTTAAGGTAGAATTGAGGTCATTATAGTGGGGGGAAGGAAGCACCAAAGAACTAGACAAAAGTTGTATGTTTTATCAGTGCTACATTGCACTCTGACTGACTCATCTCTTCCCTGTGACCCCTCTGTGAGGGGATGACAAATTGTCTACAGATGGGCATTGGGTCTCTACTCCATGCCCTCCTTGCCCCCATTAACATTGGGTATAATTTTGTTCTGGGTTTTAGATGCCTGATAGCTGATCTCATTGGCACCTTGTGATCACACAGCTGGTGTGCGTCTTACATGTGGGCTTTGCTGTTTCTCAGCTAGATGGCCACTTGTTTATCTTCAAGCCTTTAAGAAACCAGATGCTATATCTTTCAATAGCTTTCTTCACCGCATTTGCTTATGGACCCATTTTATCTTCAGCAATCATGTCAGGAAGGTGATCATCACAGAATGCCAGATTATTAGCAGAAAGTATTCTTGTGTCGAGGGAATACTTGAGTCGAGGCCCAATGTATTAGTCTAGGTACTATGGAGAAACAAATCCACAGCGACTCATGTATAAGAGAGTTTTAT
>NW_022111373.1:105526877-105529740 GCF_000313985.2 Echinops telfairi
TATATTTATATATTGACATATGTACATACCTGTATTTAGATCTCTAGAAAGGTCCTTTACCTCCTGGTTCTTTCCTCTATTTCCTTTTACTTTCCTCTTGTCCCACCATCGTGTTCGGCCTTCATTCGAGTTTACTAATTCCTTGCTGCTACATTGCCCTTGATTAAGCCCCGCTAGGTGTCTTAAGCCCTTTTCTCCAATGATTTTAGATCACTTGCTGTTCCCTTGTCCCACTTCCTTTCTCCCACTTTGCCTTCTCCCATTTCACCCTGGAACCATTGGTCCTCTTCTTTTCATCTCCGAATTGTTTATCCCACCTATCTTATCTAAATAGACATGCAGAGGCATCAATAAGCACAAAAACAAGGCAAAGCCAAACCCAACAACAAAGGAAGTCAAGTCCAACAAAACAATAATGACAACAAAACAACAACAAAAAGAAAGCCACTGACTAAAATGGAAAAGCCTAAAAATAGTGCAAGGTCTGTTTGTTGGCCTTTACGTGTGCTTTCCAGTCTAGTCTGATGGGGTGCCACACTCTGTCTCCAAAGTCTATTTTTGGTATTCCTGGTGATTTCATCACTTTGTTCCCCTTGCTGCTCTGTTGCATGCCCTTAGTGTTCTACCCCAGTGTGATGGGGTCAGATTGGGCACAATTCCCACACTGTGTCTCCAGTGAGGGATGTCGTGTCTCGTGGTGGGACCGGCCCTATGGTCCTCCCTCTGCATTGTCTGTTCTAAGCAGGAATATTGTCCTCGGGGCCTGTGGGCCAGGATATTCTTCCATCCCTGTCCATCCCTTTTCATTTCTCCTGTGTGCTCTAATCAGATGTGCCCCTCTCCTTGAGCTGTAGCCCCAGTGCTGCCCTCTAAAGTGCATTCTTTGGGGGGATGTGTTCAGATAGTTGGGATTGGGGCCAGCCCCGCATACCTTTCTATTAGTTCCCTTGTACATGCTGGTATGTTGTCTTCACATCTTGGTGCATTGGGTTGAAGCCTACTCTCTTTCTCCCTCTCCTCAGTGGACTCATGGTGTATTGTCTTTTTGTGCTTGGCTTACTTTACGTAGCATGATTTCTTCCCGGGGACTCATATGAGTGCTTCTTTGAACTACCTGCAGGTAGCTACACTGGTGGGTCAGGCTACTGCTGTATCTTCCTGTGATTTCACTCTAACCTTAGCCCACATGCATTCTGTTATTTGGAATGTGTGTTGGGTAGTCCTCTTATGGGATGTTGGTCAGCTGGTTGTGGGTCTACGAGGATGGTGCTTACCAAGAAGCCATAGTGGTGTGTCTTATGGGGCTTGGGGCCCCTCTGATGGCATGTGGTGTTTCTCTCTGCAACTGGAGTGTCGCGGAGGGCAGGTGGGTGTACCTTCCTTGGTGTAGAGCAATGTGGATGGCAGACAGAATTACACTATCTGGAGAGATTACTGTGGAGGTTGGGCAGATATTCCTGCAGCAGCGTGGAGCACCATAAATGTCAGGCAAGAGTCCCCTCAGTCACTTGTTGGGCATTGGGGTATAGGTGGGAATTCCCCCAGCTGCTAGAAGGGGAGATGCCCTAGCCACTTGGGGTGTAATTGAGGGGGGGCGTGATTTCCCCAGATGTGTGTAAAGCCAACAAGTGCAGGCAGGGGGCGGTGCTCCCCCATCTGGGTCATCAGAGTTGCCCTAGGCAAAGGGGAGTGGCCTGGAGGCGGGTAATGGCTTGTGAAAGGACAGAGAGGGAGATGAGAAGAAAAAGAGAGAAAGGAGAAAACAAAGACAAGAGCAAAAATAAAAAAACTAACACACTCACACAATTCAAAGACAAAACAAAAGTAAAAACAGGGTCAATAAAAGAAAACAATGAAAGAAAGACGAAACCTGCTGAGACTGGTTGGAAAATGAGAAGAGACAGAAGAAGAAGAAAAAGCAAAAGTAGAAAATAAATCGATAGATAAAGAGATAGCTGAGCCCCATATCATGCTGTGTGTAGCACTACCTTGTGTTGGTGCCACACTGCCTCAGGGGGAAGACTGGAGCTCTCCCCATTGGATGAGCCTCTTAGAGTTGCCCTAGGCAGAGCATAGGGGGCTGGAAGTCAGCAGTCGCATGTGGAAGGAAAGAGAGGGAGAGGAGAGAAACAAAAGAAGAAACAAAGAAGAAGAATTAGAAGAAGAAGGACAAGGAGGAGGTGAAGGAGAAGAAGAAAGAAAGAAAAAGAAATAAAAGAGAAAGAAAGGGGAGAAAAAACAACTGTGCTCACTGAGATTGACTTTGGTGGGAAAGAGAGAAGAAAAAAATAAAGAGTAAAGAGATAGCTGATGCCTGATCACCTGAACCTGGGGCTGGAGCGGTTTAAACCCCTCCAAGGTGGCAGGTTGGTGTGCCCTTTTGGTGTAGGGTCCCACCGGTGCTAGGCAGAGTTGCCTTAGTTGGCAAGATCACTGGAGAGGCCAGGTGGAGGTTTCCTCAGCAGTGTGGAGCACTGTTGAGTGCTGTTGCAACAGCCTGGAGGGCAGGCTGGAGTTCCCCCTGCTGTTTGGGTGGAGTTACCCTAGGCAGAAGGGTAGTGGCCTGGAAGCCAGCAGTGGTGTGTGAAAGGAAAGAGAGGGAGAGAAGAAGAAAAAGAAAGAAAAATAGAAAAAATTCAAAACAAAATCTGGTCTGCTGAGACTGACTGCAGTGGGAAAGATAGAAGGGAGAGAGAATAAAGAGAGAAGAAAAAGAATAGTAAGAGATCACAGTGGAGGCCAGGCAGCGTTTCTGCAGGGGTGTTGAGTGCTGGAGATCACTGGTATAGCTGCCTTGTCCTGCATGCTGTACTTCAGCAGGGTGGTGGGGGAAAGAGGGGGATGTTCCCTCAGCCATGAGTAG
>NW_022111373.1:105529840-105534248 GCF_000313985.2 Echinops telfairi
GGGGGGAGTTCCCTCTGCCATGAGGCCCTAGGGCAGCCATGGGATCCTCAGCCACATGAAGAACAGCTGCATGTAGGCTCACTGAGGGAGGACAGTAGCTCCCCTGTCACCCTTTGGGCTTGGGGAGTTGCTCTAGCTTGTGCCAAGACCCCTGATTTCCCAATAGCTCAGACTTTTTGTTTTTGTTTTCCCTCTGGCCAGCTTGAATTGAATTAAATTAAATTGGGCTCCTAGCTATGGGCTCAGCATTTGTGCTCAGTGAAATATTCTGAAACTGAAGCTTGTTCCAGAGACTCTTTGTTATGTCGAAAGTCTCTGGGCTCTGTAGCTAACTTCTGGCATTCCTTAGCACAGCTCCTTTACTATGCTAATATACGCTAAAGGACCTGTTCTGCCGGTTTGTCTTGGAGTTAAAAAAATGAGCCTGGGATTTGTAGTTTTTACTGAGAAATCATGTTTTCTCTTTTTCCTATTGGGCTTGTGAGGTCCCCTGACTTCAGGGCTGTCATGCTGACCCCCAGAGGAGGAGATCTAGCTTATGAGAGAGGTTTTTTCGTCTTCACCAACTGGAACTGAATTCCCCTCCCCCACAATCCACCACCATTGCTACCCTTATGCACTACCACACTGCGATCTGACTCAGGTGAATTTCCTGACACCTTTTCAATTGCTCCAAATCTATGGCTACCATGCTGACCCCAATCCCTAGGCAAACAGCACAGGGAACTGTGGTGTGGGGCTTTGTGACTAGCTTTCAGAACTTCTCTTTGAGTCCGGGATTATGGCCCGTTTTTGGAAGTCAGCCTGGGGTAATCGCTGCTCACTGCCAGACTAGGGCTCCTGCAGAGGCTCTGTCTGGAGCCCATGAGTCCAGCACAACAAACACATCAAACAAAGGGTGTTTCAGTGCGATCTCAGTTTGCTTTGTGAGTGAAAATCAAAAAAAGCGGGGGTTGGGACAGATTCTAGCACCCTGATTCTAATTTTAGGACTCGGCCTCCCAGTCTCCTTCACCTTACCTGTTAATTTTCAAGTCTGGCAGCAGGAGCTCCCTGCGGGTAAATCTACCTGTACACCATCTTCTTCCTCCTCTGAAATCATTTAAAAAGTATTTAAAAGTGAAGTATTGTTTTATTTCAACTATGCAACATAACTATCAGGCATCCTTAATACAATAATCAAATAATCACATTTCACCGAGAATGTGACTAAAGTTATCCTGGGTTCTAATCTTCTCAATGATAGTTGAAAAGGAATCTACAAACTTTAAGAATACTAGAATTAATCAAGATTGGGTATTTTGGAGAAAGTTAATTGACAAACTAGATTTTGGCACTGATAAGTAAGTTCCTTTTTAAAAGTCCGTATATGCTTAATGAATCTTAGATATGTTAGGTAGGCCAGCATAGGACTGGGGGATGTCCGTTAATGCATGCCCAGAGGGCCAAGCTAGGGAAACAAAGGAGTGGTGCACCGCACGTGTTTAGGGTTCCCGCAGGTAGGCAGGGGTGGGCATGAACTTGAATTGGCCCACCTAGACCAGGTAAATTCAATTCAGCCAATGGGGTTGATCAGGGGTTGTCCACCACGCCTCCCCGTGGAATCCTTGAAAAGGCAGAAACCCAGAGAAGGAAGGAGAGAGAACTTAGGCGCAGAGAGCTTTGGACGGCACTTTGGGATGCTTTGCGGGATGCTGAGCCGCTTCCAGCTAGGCCGCATGTCCAGGAAGAGCCCCTTGGGTGCCATGTAAACCTGAAACTTCTAACTTTCATAAAACTCACTTCGATCACGAACCAGGCTTCGGCGTGAATTCCTTCTCGCACGGAGCCAAGGACCGAGGTATAGCTCTAGCTCCAGAGAGATCTAACAGATATACATGCATGCATTTTTTGTGTGTGAATTTAAAATTGTAGCATGTTCTTTCTGGATAATTAAAATCCTACTTTTTCTTTTAAGTCTCATTTCAACTCTTATTTAAATTTTTGTACTTGTCTCTTTCAAATAACATTATTGTTGACATTTCCTATGTTTTAATATAATTATTAAATCACTACAAATGCCTAACTCCTCAAACCTCACCATCCTCATGTCCAAGAAAGGTTTTAGCTATACATCCTCCAACACAGGGTTTTCATTTTCTTGAAGTTCAAGAGTCTGTAATCTTCAACAGCACCATAATTCACATGCACTAACTCTTCCCTGGTTGTTCTTATTTATTATTTGGCTTGTTTGTGCATAATGAGATTAGTGAAAATGCTGAGGCTCAGATTAGGTGTACCTTAATCTGTGTATCATGATGATGCTTATTGGTCCAGTTGTGTGGATTTTTATTTTCTTTGTAATGAGGGGTAACCCACACTGAAGGCTGTAGTCATTGATCGTCATCAATAACTGTTTCAAGTCCTCTTCCCTTTTAGCCAACAACGGTGTTTTTATTGTAATTCGTTAATGAGTCTCCCTTCACTCCGTATGCCACATTCTTCAAATTAGTCGAGTTTCTCGCATGATTTGGTCAGCATACAGCTGGATTAAATCTGGTCAAAGGCTACAAGCTTGATGCACACATTTCCTAATTTTAAATCATGCAGTATCCCCTGATTCCACTCGAATGACTGTTCTTTTGTCTATGTACAATTCCACATGAGCACAATTAACCTTCTGGAATTTCCATTCTTCACAATGCTACCCATAATTTGTTATGATTCATATAGTCAAATGCCTTTATATATTCAATTATAAAAACAGGTAAACATCTTTATGGTATTTTTCTATTTTTATCCAAGATTTAGCTAATGTCAGTAATTATATCCCTCATTTCATATCCTCTTCTGAATCTGGCATGAATTTCTGATAGTTGACTCTTGATGTACTGCTGTAACCAACCATTATTGAATTATCTTCACCAAAATTGTGCTTAAATCTGAGTGCTTAAACAATGAACGGCATTATTTTAGAATTTCCTAATTCTATTAGGTTACCTTTTTTTGGAATGGGCAAAAATATGAATGAAATAGCCTTGGTGGTGCAGTGGGCTACCCAATGGGCTGCTAGCTGTAAGGTCAACATTTTGAATCCACCAGCATCAGGAGAAAAATGAAGTTTCTGTTCCCATGAAGATTTACATAGCCTTGGAAACCTATAGTTAGAGTTGCATTCTGCACTATAGAATTGCTAGGAGTCAGAATCTACTCTATGGCAGTGAAATTTTGTTTTGTTTTTTTGTTTGTTTTGCACAAGGGAGGGGGAGTGTGGTTTAATATACTTGTTAGGTGGTTATTTTGCAAGTTTATTGATATAGATCAGTGAGAATTTCCAGCATTGCATCTGCTTGTATAAATGTCTTGGTATTCCATCAATTCCCAGAACCTTATATTTTGCCAATGACTTCAATGTAGCTTGGACTGCAAATAGTTATTTTTGAAACAGTGGTGCTATGTATTCATTTTTTGGATGCTTTTTTACATGGTTCAGTATTTTCCTATAGTATTTATCAATACTGAAACCCTAGGCTTGACTGTTTTAGTTATTTAAGCTCAAGAAATACCACAAGTGTTCTTCAAATTTAGTTTTCAAATTCCAGGTCTTTTGCATATTTCATTATAATATTCATAATCAAATTTTCTGTTCATACTTTTATATCAGCATTTCTTCCATTTGCTTCAGTTATTCTACTTTCATGAGTAAGTTTTAGGGTCTCTTCTGATGCCCAGTATGGTCTTTTCTGTCTTTCTTAATGACTTTTTTTTTTCATGGACAATGTCCTTGATGTCATCATTCAACTCACCTGGTCTTCCTTCTTTAATGCATAAACCTGGTCTTCCTTGCATAAAATGTATTCTTTACATGATGTCTAAATTCTGGTGAAGTACACTCAAGTTCATAAGTTGGCTCTTGTGGACTTTTAATTTTTTTCTTGAGTTTCAGTTGCACTTACATAAGACACTACCCTTCTGTTTCAAAGTCAACCCTTGATCTTGCTCTGGCTGAAGATATTGAGTTTTTCCATCTTTCTTATTTCAGATACAGTCTTTTTAATTCCTATATATTCCATCCAGTGATGTATCTGTGTAAAATCACCATTTATGTGTTGAAAATAGACATTTCTAATTAAAAGGTCACTCTCTAGCAAATTCTGTCCTGCAATCTGCTGTGTAATTTCTATCACCAAGGTATATTTTTCCTTTTCTTTTATATTTCCAACTTGGTCATCCTCATCATCATATCAAAACATCTTTAAATTGGTCTTGTTCAGCATATTTGCCCGATGCAATGTGTCATTAGATCTCTTGACTACTGCTTCCATGAGCATTGACTGTGTGCCCAAGCAAGATGAAACTCTTGACAACTTCAATCTTTTCACCATTCATCATGATTGTGTTAGGGAGGGTTCTCTAGAGAAACAAAACCA
>NW_022111373.1:105534524-105561680 GCF_000313985.2 Echinops telfairi
TGCAGGTACATAAGCAAATGTGAAGAAAGAGGATGGCATCTGGCTATCAAAAGATACCGCATCTGGGATCTTAAAGGCTGGAATAAACCAGTGGCCATCTAGCAGAGAAGCAACAAGCCCACATGAAAGAAACACACCAGTCTGTGCAATCATGAGGTGTCACTGAGACCAGGTAACCAGCATCAAAAAGACCCAAATTGTTGAGAATGAGGGGGGTCAGAGCAGACACCTAAAGTCCATCTGTCGACAGTGAGAAATCCCCTCACAGAGGGGTCACAGGGAAGGGATGAGTCAACCAGGGTGCTGTAGAGCACCAGTAAAACACACAATACTTCTCTGTTCCTTGAGGCTTTCTCAACCCCCACTATCATGACCACAATACTGCCTTTCACTGCAGGCTAGTCCAGAGCAGGGGCTCAGGTAGAGATAAAAGATAACAGCTCATGACACACAGAATCCAAGAACAGGATTGGGAGTAGCAATGCCAGAGGGGTGGAGGGAAGGTGTGTAGAGGAGGGGAGGAAGGGGGAACCATTATAGATGATTGACACATAACCACACAGACCCTCCTCCAGGGGGACGAACAACAGAAATCATGGGGAAAGAGAGACAGGGGTGGTTTAAGATATGAAAATGATAATGATTTATAATTTATCAAGAGGTCATGAGGTGGGGAAAAGGAAGGAAAAAAGGAGCTAATACCAAGGTGTCAATAGAAAGTAAATGTCTAGATAGAAAATGATTATGGTGGCATATGTACAAATATGCTTGATTCAATGAATGTATGGATTATTATGAGCTGTAAGAGCCCCCAATAAAATGGTCTTTTAATAATAATTTTTTAAAAGTCAGTAGTGCAGGAGCATAGCTACTCAGTCTAATGGATTCTCAAGCCCTAGCGATGCACAGCAAGGCAATATATGATCCATGGGTTGACTTGGCTGACAGTAGCTCAGCATACCATCGAATAAAGGACTAGCTCAGGTAGCAGAGCGCTGGTTTGATCATCAGGGATAAAGAGTGCAGGTGGTCAGCCTGGGAAAGCCATTAATCTTATCACCCTCCAATCAAGCTTCGATCTGATTAACCTTTGCCCACATGTTTCTATGGAAGACTAGTTGACAATAAACCTATCACAGTGATGTTATCTATTGGTCCAGTTGTGAGGATTTTGATCTTCTTTATACTGAGTTGTAATCCATATTGAAGGCTGTTATCCTTCACCTTCATCCTCCCCACTTTTAGCAAGCAAAGTTGTGTCACCTGAATATTTCAGGTTGTTCATAAGTCTTCCTCATATTCTGATACCTTTTCATATAATCCAGCTTCTCTGATTATTTGCTTGATATACAAATTGAATAGGTATAGTAAGAGGCTGCAACCCTGATGCACATTTTTACTGATTTTAACCTTACAGTATGCCTTTGTTTTGTTCAAACAACTGCCTCTTGATAGATGTACACAGTCACTGTACCAAAAAAATTAGTTGTCACTCAATCATTTCAAGAGGTATAATATGAACAAGAATCAGCAGTACTGAAGAAATAAGTTCAAGCTACACTGAAAGCATTAGCCTAAAACAAGGAAATGATGGGAGTACCAGTTGAAATGGTTCAACAAACTGATGAAGCACTGGAAGCACTCACCTACACCGGGAAATTTGGAAGGGAGCTACTTGGACATTATGGAAGAGGTCCGTATTTGTACTCATTCCAAGGAAAGATGATCCAATAGAATACCCAGATTATAAAATAATAGCATTTGATATCACATGCAAGTAACATTTTGTTGAAGAACATCCAACAATGGTTACAGCAGTACATTGACAGGGAAATGCCAGGGATTCAGGCCAGATTCAGAAGATGTGGAACAAGGAATATAATTGCTGACATCAGATAGATCATGATTGAAATTGGAGACTAACAGAAAGATATGTACTTCTGTTTGATTGACTATGCTACATAACCTTGAGAAGAATGGGAACTCCAGAACAATTATATGTACTCATGTGGAAATATAGGCATGCTAGAAATATTAGATAGGCAAACACATGAAAATATAAATCTCGTCGCCTTGAAACTTTGAGTTATCAGGAGTTTAGAGTGTAAGTGGAGAAACTATCTGAAAAATGACAGCACAATTGTGGCACTTTATATACGCTGCCTTTGAAAAAGCGAGGCAGTATTTGGCAAGCATCTTCAGATTTAGAGGCAATAAGCCAATATGTTTACTGTGACCCAAAAGTGCAGCAGATTGAAGTGGGGTCCAAATTATGGAGTCATAAATTTTTATCTTTAAGATCCATTAGAACTAATGGTTCATGAAATGTTTGGGACTTGAATGCTAAATGGAGCCAGTGGAAGCCTGAGAGGAAATTATAGCAGAGACTTCTTAGTGGAGACATGTTCTAGCATCTGTCAAAGCCATCACTACATGAATCTTAAGTAATGACACCAGAAGTACACAATTCATCAGAAGATGAGAGTAGATATGATGGTGGCAATTCTTCCCCATTTCCAGAGACAACAACCAAGCAACCAAGCAACAATATTGAGAGCCAAGGGTCTGATGTCAGCATTTGGGGAAGGGCCAACTCCTCTCCCTGCTGGCAGCAATAGCAGAGGAGTTTTCACCTGATTAGTTCTGCAGCATTATTTTGGGAGTTGCTCCTGGCCCAGTGGCCTCTCTTCAGTCATCCTGGAAAGTCTGTGAGCTCTCCAATTCTTTTCTCATAAATCATTTTCTGCTTCATATGTCCAGGGCTGTTTTCATTTGTTTGTTTTTAGAACACCAATTGATTGTACATTATGCTGGTAGAAAGAAATGACTCACAATACAGACATACCTCAGAGATATTGTGAGTTTGATTCCAGATCATCATAATACAGCAATTATCCCAATAAAGCCAGTCACATCAGTTTTTTCTTTTTTCCCAGTGCATGTAAAAATGATGTCTACACAGTATTGTAGTCTACTGCATGCGCAATAGTATTGTAAAAGAAAGCTGAACTAGTGTCAGAATTAACAAAATGTGACACAAAAGGTGTGAAGTGAGTATGTGCTGTTGAACAAAAACCACACTATCTGTGAAACACAATAAAACGTGTTGTGTCTGTGCCTTATGTATATTAGGAGGAAAAGGAACTCTGAAAAATGGTACTGTTGAAAAGATTAATGGACTAGTGGATTTGAAACCATAGATATAGAGCCAGGTGAAACTAAGAATTTCTTTTTCTTTTTTCAGAGAACTAAGCCTTTTTATTTCCTTGGCAAAACTAAGAATTTCTTAAAGCTTTGTAAGCAATTAGTTTTATAAGGTGAAATCACACTAGTAAATTGTTAATCCCTCTAAACAAAATCAGATTCCTTCTTGAGACACATAAAGCAAAGGTCTTGTTTTTATTTATTTATTTATTCTTTTAGTATCATGTGCCTTTTCTGCTGAGAAATACACACAGTGACTCTCTCTTGTAAGATTTGCAGTTTGGTAGGTGTTTTTAACACCTCGTTGTTCTTTCTTTAATCCCCTACTCTTTCAGCATGTATTTTCTACATGGGATCAATGGTGGAAATAATATTGCTTTCCATGTTGACTTTTTAAAGATCCTTAAGGGTTTTCAAAGGGGACTAAGGGGAAAAAAAGGCTTTCAGCTACATGACTGCCTGTTTACCTTTAATCCTTTAAGATCCCAGATGCTGTATCTTTTCATAATTGGGCACCATCAGCTCTTTGCACCACATTTGCTTATGCACCCTGTTTGATCATGAGTTGTTGATGGGATCAGGTATCAGGTATCTAAGACCCAGAACTAAATCATACCCAATGTGAATGGGTGGGGGGTTTGGGGGGTGGAGGGCCGTGGAGTGGAGACACAGCCCAGCTGTAGACAATTAGACAATCCCTTACCATAGGGTCACAAGGAAGAGATGACATCCAGGGTGCCACGTATAGCACCGATGAAACATACAACTTTCCTCTAGTTCTTTAATGCTTTCAGCACCCCTCTCCCCCACTATCATGACCTCAAGTCTACCTTCCAAATCTGACTAGACCAGAACATGTACACTGCTACAGATAAGAGCCCACAAAACAGGGAATTCAGGATAGATAAAAGTACTTAATTAAAAAACAAAAAAGCTTTCAAGTGTTCTTCATTGCTCAAAAATGTAAATATTAGTACGTCAACTCATTCTACACTCAAGCCAGTAAGATGTTTAAACATTCCTTGTTTACAGGTAGACATACTTCTCTATTACATTATTACAGTAGAACTTCAGTACTTGACCCGATCAGTCCTCGACATAATTGGATTTTGACACGAAACGTTGCCAAAATTTTGCATCAGAGCTCAAACAAAACATTGGAACGTGATTTTTGTAAACAAAAGGAGTTCATGTTTTAGTCACTCAGTGTTAGCTGGCGTTGTTATTGGTGCGCGTTGTAAACCTCTTGTGACTGTGTTCCAAGCATTCTGCTATAATTTTCTTAGTATTTGTGGCTTTTTGTACTGTTAGATTAAGACATTTGCCGGTAGTCAGGCAGGTAGACAGCAGAACAGCTGGAACTCAAATTTAATTAGTCAAACCCCACAGCCCACAATGATGGGTATATTGGTTCAGTTCCTTGCGTCAGACAGTAGATATAAATATGGGTGGTGTAGTTGTCATGTTCCTCTTCAAACTACTAGTATGCTCAGTTACAGTCACAATCTTTGTGTCTTATCTTTGTAAAAATGAGTAATAAAATAAGATTTCAAGCAATAAAGAGTTTAGAGTTAGAGCTAATATCTGATAGAGGTAGGGGCTCATAGTTTTATTAGGCCAGCACTTTGAAATTAGGTAACACTCACATATTTATAACATCAAAATGCCCTCAGGAAGTAGTGGTTGGATAAGTGAATAAAAAATTAGTAAAAGCAAGCATGTGTTGTTCTTAATTCAGTGTTCTTTTCCTTAGAATACAGTTGACCCTATGGCTGCAGTAGGAGTCCTGGTGGCATAGTGGTTACCTGTTGATTGCTAACTGCCAGGTCAGCAGTTTGAGACCACCAGTAGCTCCAAGGGAGAGAGACAAACTTTCTACTCCTCTGAAGGGTTACAGTCTCAGAATGAAAGCAGCAGCTCTATGCTGTCCTGTAGGGTCGTTATGTGCTGGAATCGATTGGATGGCAGTGACTTTGGTTTTTGGCTTAATGAGTGCAATAGACCAAAAAGAAAAAAATATCCGTGGTCAAGTAACAAATATTTAGAAAAAAAATTGAGATCAAAGAAAAAAATAGCTTAAAGAATAGACAAAAGAAAGCATCTTACAAGTATGCAATAGTATGTACAGTGGAACCCCAGACCTCGATGCTAAATTGTTCTAGAAGGAGCATTGAGATGCAATGCAGTCGAGTTCTGAATCAATTTTTCCCATAAGAAATAACTGAAAATGGATAAATCCATTCCTTGCTTTTTATTCAAAACATTACATGTAAATTTCAAAGCAAATAAATTCAGAGTTAAATAATATAATTTCAACAAGAAACACAGCATTAAAAAAGTTTTTTAACAACTACGGTATGGCCCATACCTTGAGATTGATGAGGATCTGGATCTGTGGACACGGATGTGGAGAGGAGTGATGGAGAGAGAATCATCGTTTGGTAGGGGAATCTCCTTCCATAAAAGCAACTGGCAGCTGCTTTTCAGGAGTTTTTTTCCCCATTCTTTGCCTTTTTTCACTAGAACCTGGTTGGATTTCTCTTTAAAAAACAAAAAACAACTTTGTCTAATGCTGTTGGAGTTTCCTTAACTGTTTTCTAAAAGGGTTTACTAAATTATCATAAACAATATCGTAACATGGTTATATTTCCCTGCCATTTCCTCTAAAGTTAAGGTAATTGTTAAGTTGTTTGTATTGTTGTTTTGTGCCTCTGCTGGGTTCTGGTTCTTAGAGACCTTACAGAGCAGAGCACAATTGTCCCATAGGATTCCTAGGTTTGCCATCTTTATGGGACCTGATCACTAGGAATTTTTTCTAATGGAGCAGCTGGTGGGTCTGAACTGCTAAATTTTCCATTAGCTGTGAAATGTTTAATCATGGGAACATCAAGACAACTAATTGTCAAGTGGACTCTAGTAAAAGAATATTAATACCAGCAACAATGTCCATGTTGCTGTAATTATTAAAATATGATGTGGTAGGCAAGATTCTAAGTGCCACTACCATCCCTTTGCCTGTAATTGATGATATATTTTTTAATTGATGATATTCTTGTATAATCATTTTCCTTTGAATATTGGCAGTTCAGACACATATGATGGATATAACTCCTGTCTTCAGGTACATATACATAAGGTCAAAGGGTTTTGCAGAGGAAATTTACTCTCTGATCAGTTGATTTTAAATTGATCAACCAAACAAACTTGATGGACTTCATAAAAAAAATGTATTTGAAGAAGATTTAAAACAGCACCTGCAGATGCTCTCCTTGGACCTGAAGAAGTGAATGCTTATGTCACGTAGAGAACCTAGCGTACTGCAGACCGTAGCCAGCAAAACATGGGGGCTCTCCCACTGCAAGTGACCACCGTACAATCTATTTCTCCAAATCAAAAACACAACCTATTTGACACTTTTGAGGCACAGAGCAGAGAGCTCAGCTGAGAAGCAGTTAGATTTCCAACTTAAAGCATAATGACATATACAACCCTTTTAAAATACAACTGAACTATGGAGTTGTCGGATATTTAAATTATAGATCAATAAAACCATTGGGGGGAAATGAGTATTATTTTACAAATTTGTGGCAATTTATTACAACAAAACCAAAATTCACTTCCATCAAGTAATCTTTCCGACTCATAGAAAATTAATAAAAGGGCACTCAATTAAAATTTTACTCTATGTTCAGTCCTTACAGGAGAAAATAGACTTATCTCCAAACTCATTAAATACAGTACTAATCAAAATCAGGTATAGCTTAGAAACAATAGTCATGTTGAAGACCCAATAATACTTGAGCAGTTATTTTAAAAAACATTCCCTTAAAATAAATTGATAGAAGTTTTAAAGGCATGTGACAATGATAAAATAACTTAGATGCTTCCAAATTTTGAAAGTCAAAACCAAACAACAATGGGTTTCTGTTTACACCATACCTTCCCACACTAATTTGACCTACCGTCCCCTTCTCATAATTATTTAAAAAAACAATTATTAAGTGGTCCCTTCACAATGAGAACATTTTGTGCAATAACCCATTATCTAGGATAAAGTGTAGTTATCTGCTTTACAGCCCCCACCACTGGATTTTTTCAGCACTATCCATGAGGGTTTTCGGAAAAACACTAGTTTATATACTATGAATCTGAGCTATTGTTGTCTCTAACAAATGTTTGTAAAAAACAAAACATAGATGTAAAAAAAGAATAAGGAAATATAAGCAATCAAGAGTACATTTTAAAAAAAAAAGAGTACATTTTTTTAACCTTCAAAAGTCTGTAATTAATGAGTAAATTAACATATACCATATTTCTAGGTGTGCTAAATAAAGGTTATCAATCTGTCATTTTATACCAAATACATTTATATATATAATGAAATGATAATAACATCAAAGTAAGACCATTCAAATGTCCATGATTTAGAATTAAGTGAACTAGGATATATGTCAGGTATGGAATCTTATACAGGCATTAAAATGTTTTGAAATATATTTGATGACTTGAGACAATATAATCCTAAGTGTAAATTCAATGGAAAATGCATACAAAACAGCTTACACATTAATTTATTAATTATGAAAATGTAGAAAGAAAATGTATCAAAGCTGCGCTGTTGCCTTCTGTGGGTACTGACTTCTTTTTTAAAATTTGTTTAATCATTTTATTGGGGCCTCTTACCACTCTTGTTACAAAGCATACATCAATTGTATCTGACATATTTGTACATATAGTCCATCATTCTTTTCTAGACATTTACTTTCCATTGAGCCCTTGGGCTCAACTCCTCCTTTTTTCCCTCCCACCTCCACCACCCCACCCCAGTCCTCGTGGCCCCCTGATAGGTTGTAGATTGTTAATAATTTTCAATTCTCACTCCGACCGCTGTCTCCCTTCTCCTATGGTTTCTGTTGTTCTTCCCCCTGACTGGGAGGATGTGGTTATGTGCCCTTCATTGCAATTGGTGCCCCCCTCCCACCCCACCAGCCCCCCTTTCCTCCTACCCATTTGGTATCTCCATTCCCATTTCTGTTCCTGGGTTCCATGTGTTATGAGTTTTATCTCTTGCCTGTACCAATGTACCTGCTCCCATCTAGTCTAGATTGGGAGGCGGGACTGAGCTCGTGATAGCAGAGGGTGAAGAGGCCTCCAGGAAACAGAGGTATATTGTGTGACCCATTAGTGCTCTACTGCACCCTGATTGACTCATCCCCTCCCTGCGACCCCTCTGTGAGGGGATGCTCCATTGTCCATAGATGGGCTTTGGGGCTCTGCTCCAACCCCTTCCATTCTCACCAATTCAAGAGTATATTTTTAGAAACTTTTGGCCTGATTTAAAATGTTGTACCAAGAATACACTTCAATGCAAGCAATGAGACTACAGGGTGATAACATTATGTGCGTTTAGAATAACTCTAGAAGGAAGAGTAGAAAGAAGAGTGAAAGTAATGAAGGAAGGATATTCCCAGTTCACTTCATCGTGCCTATGTGAACCCGTTCATGGATCAGAAGGCAGTGGTGCAAACAGAACAAGGGGACACTGTGTGTATGGTGTGCATCAGGATTATATTCTTGCACCGTATTAATTCGATGAGTATGCTGAACAAACAAGAGACTCTGGATTAGACGAAGACTCACGGTGCCAGGACTGGAGGAAGGCGGTTTAACAACCTTCGGTATGTAGATGACATAAACTTGTTGCTGAGAGTGGGGAGGCATTGAAGCACTTGCTGACGAAGACCAAGGATTGCAGCCTTCAGTGTAGATGACAACTTAATGTAAAGAAGATCCAGATCCTCACAACTGGACCCAGAGGTAACATGATAACTGGAGAAAAGATTGAATTGTCAAGGATTTCAGCTTGCTTGGGTCATCGATCAATGCTCATGGAAGCAGCAGTCCAAAGATCCTAAACAACGGGTAACAATACCCAAACATTGGGTAAATCTGCAGCCCAAGACCTCTTTAACGTGTTAAAAATCAGGAGATTTCTTTGAGGACTAGGGTGCACCTGCTCATATGCATATGAAAGTTGGACATCGAACAAGTGAAAGTACTGAACTGCCAAAAGAACACATAAGTCCGTCTTGGAGGGTGGATTGCCAAAAGGCTCCTTGGAAGCAATATGGTGAGACTTGGTCTCATATACCTTGGACAGGTTTTCAGGAGAGACCAGTCTCTGGAGAAGGACATCGTGCTTGGTGAAGTAGAAGGGTCGTCCAGCAAATGAAGATCCTCAATAAGATGTATGAACACAGTAGCTGCAACAATGGACTCAAACACAAAAATTGTAAGCATGGTTTAGGATGGGGGTGGTGCTTTCTTCTATTTTTTATTGCATCATTAAGAGTTTGAACTGAATCAAGGTTACCTCCTGACACCAATCAGTTCACGAATTGCTCGCAGGTAAATTTCTACTCATGAAGACCCCCACATGTGTTAGAACAGAGCTATCCTCCATTGTGCTTTTAAATGCTGCTTTCTAAAATCTCCAGCTTCTGCTGAGGTTCTGTCTGCATGAATTGGAACATCCATTATTTGGCTAGCAATCAAGCACATTAACCATTTACATCACTCCTGAAGGTCTAAAATTAATGGCTTGTACCCTGAAATATTCCTGGGGTTATTAAAGTAAAAAGAGGGAAAGGAAAATCAACGGGGGCCTAGAAATACAACAGCGGTTGCCTAATGCAAAAACCAGGCCAGTTCAGTCAAAGTGTTTAGTAAATTTTCTTCAGAATGAAACACTTTTATTCAAAGTGGCCAAGTAGTACCTAATTAAGACAGTCACGATGATCTACTGACCCTAGCACTTTCACAGCCTTTGGATAATTTCTTTCCTGCTCATCACGAGGAAGTACATAGCCCTGCCCAGGGAAGGCAGTCACTGGTAAGAGGATACTAATGAGCGGTGCATACAGACACGGAACAAACCCTTTGTGTTCAGAGATGTCAAAAGTATAATCATGAACAGTTACTTGTATTAACAACAAACAAACCAAAAGTACCCCTTTTTGGGGCCCTGCCATGTCCCTCTCAAGCTGGCCAGGCTGCCTGGCGCTGGGGTTTACTTCACTCCCACAGCTAATATCAACCTTCTAATGCAGTTATGGTAAGAAAGAAAATTTAAGAAGAGAGGCATGCTACAAAGGTGAGCAGTTGAAAAGAGGTAGAAAAAGCAGTAGAGACAGAGGATATGGTACGTTCTTTTTCAGTGTTCTATTTCCAGCATTCCATTGACCATAGAGTTTCTGCCTAAACAAAATAAGCACACAAATCAAACCTAGGCTGTTCTTCAGCAATCTGTCATTCTAAGGTTTTTAATTGTGTCAGAATTGGCTGTAGAGCTAGATTGCTTTCACCACACTACAGACAGAGAATATCTCAACATTTCTGAACAATAATTACTTGGAGCATGGAAACAATTGGTTGATTCTCTAAGGGATAATAACTTTCAACTTGTCAAGTGGTTTTTGTCCCCTATTGATTCTCATTTTTTCCTCATAAAACACTACAAGTTAAATGAGGTTAGATTCATCATTTCTATTTGAAAGACAAAGAAATGAAAGACAGAAGTGGCTACAGGACTTGGCTGAGGTGGTGGAGGTATTGACAAAGCTGGTGGGAGAAGGCACATTGGCTTCTAAGACAGTTCTTTTTGCCAAAGCACTACATTTTCTTGATTGTTTTTTATTAAGTACGCATATTGTCTTACTATGATCAAGAGACAGCGATTTCCCCAGAATATGATTAATTTAATTTCTCACTTTAATAAAGTTTTTGTAGTATTGGCGATAAAGCTGTTTAGCTTTCTTAGAAAAAGTAGACATAATTATAGGCCTGTGGGAGCCATTCAATAATTAAGTTAACAGCTTTAGAGGTCTAACTTAAATCCACCTCTTTCCAAGCACAAGTAAGTCTTCAGGTTACTGTGTCCTGGTGAATCAAATATTCTGTTAAAGAGAGTTATTTGATCAAAACAAAACAAATGATAACTCAGTGAGAAGCGCTAAAACTAAACCAGTACTGCCGAGCTTGGCATCTTCACCTTTTGTTACTCACATTTGCATATTTATGAGTGAATATGAATACTTCCAACAGCACTTAGGGGAGCCCACCTCCAGAAAACACGTGGCAGATTGCTTCTACTAATGATGGACTTCTTCAGAAACCCTATGGGATAGTTCTGCGCCATAGGTTCTCGGTGAGTCAGAACTGAATTGCTGGCAACAGGGTTTTTATTTGTTTGTTTCAGTGGGTTTTTCATTTAGATTGACATTTATACTATGGAATTTATCATTTCATGCTCACTGCCATTGGGCTGATTCTGATTCATAGTGATCCTGTGGGACAGGGTAGAGCTGCCCCTTCAGGTTTCTCAGACTAGATTTTTAGGAGCAGATAGTCTCGCAGTTTTCCTTGGCAATGGCTGGTGGGTGCAAACCGCTCAACTTGTGATTGCCTGCTGGGCTCCTGGTCATTTCAGAAGGCACCCTCTAAATCAACTGCACTGATTGATTACCGCACATGGAGGTCATTGTGTATAATGCTGTGTTCCACTGCTTTGTGTGTGTATGTGTATATAATAATTTAATAATCTTTCCATATACTTTAAATATGGTGACTGAAATTATTACACACACGCACCGGCACACACAGCGTTCACTAAATGTTGGGCCAGTGCTTCACACCCACAAGGCTCTCTGCAAGACAAGGATGAGGATGTCTGCTCCGGTAAAGATGAACACAACCACCACAGCCCTGAATGGGGTTGTTTGAATCAGAATGGGCCCAATGACAGTGGGTGTGAAGTTTTTGGTTTTGTGTATTATAGGGTGATTGTTGAGAACACATGTCCACCTTACTGCCCACATGTTGAGGCAAAAGGCAATGGCTTGTCGTAAAAAAAATTACAAATAATCCAGTTTCCCCTAAATCAGGGAGAAATAGAACCAACATTTTAAATGCTAGTGAAAATCACATTTTGTTCTTTTATTATGCGGTTTCACAAACTTCACCATGTGCATTCTTTTTAAGTCACCAAAGACTTGCTATTTGTCATTGCAAAACCCAGGGGCTCCTCTTTTCTTCTCATTTTCTTTGATGATTCTGAAGCATCTGACACTAGTGGCCTCGCCCTTTGGGTACTGCCATACTCCATTGACTTTTGTGAAATAATGTCCTGGTTCACTTCTTGCTTCCCCGATTCATCCTTCTTTGTTTCCTATGCTGGCTCTTCTTTAATCAACTTGTGCAATTGTACGTGTGGACCTCAATCCTGCTTTCTATGTATTCACTTTTCAACTGTGCTCATAGTTTTCAAATCTACCATGGAAAGTCTTTCTCATGGGAGCTTTCTCTCTCTCTCTCTCCACCACCTGATATTTTTCAAAGGGGTTGTCTGCGAACACCATCATTAAACACACTCAAAATTAAACACATGATCTCCTTTCACATCTCTCCATTAGCTGATCTACTCACCTTGAACTGAAGGTGTTAGGTATCTTCAAGCCACACTTTCCTTTGACCTATGTAGTGAGGCAATAATGAAAAGAAATCAGCATTTTCTTGAAATATTTTACTCACTTTTACTTCTATCTAAACTCTCCCAGTGGTACAATAGAATTGTTTGAAGGAATCACATCTTACCAAATCAATGTCAGCCTAATCGACCTACCACATTGATAAATTCTCTCTGTTACTGAGAAACTTCCAATAGCTCCCCATGTCCTATCATATTAGGCTTTGATTCTTCTGCCTGGTTTAATGCTTCCATTACTGGATTCTAGTCTACCTGTCCTACTGAGTTCCCTCCACTCTCCAATGTATATTATTCTCTGCCATCAGGAAAGACTTCCTATGCAGCAAGTATAAGATATTCATTCTGAAATCTGTGTCATTGTTATGTCTTTGCCTGCACCCTCCTTTATCTTCTTCACCTCTCTATCACCCACCCTCCAACTTTGAACCCATGTCCTACTTTCTAAAGACTATACACAGTTGCTTTCTAATAGTTCCAACTCATTGTAGTCCCCTTGTGCATCATATTAGAATTATGCTTCATGAGGTTTTCAGTGGTTAATTTTGCAGAAGCATATCACCAGTCCTTCTTTACAAGACATTTTGGAGTGGATTTGAATCTCTACAATTTTGGTTAGCAGATTGTGTTAACCATTTATACTACTCAGGAATTCCATAATGGCTGTGCTGTGGTTGGATGAGTTCAAGTAGATTCTAATTCACAATGACTCATAGGACAGACAAGAATTTCCCTATATGATCTTCTAGGACACAATCTTTACAGGAGAAGTTGAATAACAACAACAACAACAACATAAACAAACAAACAAACTCACCACCACTGAGTCAATTCTGACTCAGAGTAACCTGATAAAATAGAGTGTAAATGTACCTTTGGTCTTCCAAAACTTAAAATCTTTATGAAAGCAGGTAGCCTTATCTTGCTCTAGCTTTGTGACTGGTGGGCTTGAACCACTGTCCTTGTGTCCACTTAGCAGCTCAGTGCATGATCCACTATGACATGGGAGCTTCTCCAGGAGTGGATCTTTTCTCCCATAAAGCCACCAGCTTGATTTCAGTACTACCCTTTAAGTTATCAGCCAACACTATGAAGGTTCCTTCTAATGGCTATGAAAAAAAGCTAACCCATCATCATTGAGTCAAATCTGACTTATAAGCACCTGTATGACAGAGGAGATTTGCCCCATAGATTTTCCAAGGATGTAAATCTTTATTGACGCAGACTGTCACATCTTTCTTCTATAAAGCAGCCAGTGAATTTGATCAGCCAAATTTGGGGTTAGGTGTCACTAAGCACTTAACCACTGAGCCACTAGGTGTGATGAAGTGAAATTTCTTAATACGGCCCTTCTATTCATATCTCTGTAACTCCTACCAACTGATTGGGTGGGATTATGCAAATAGGGTTTGTGAAACACTAATTGAGTAGATGGGTCAATTTCCATTGCCTTTCCACAGGCAATAAAAGAACCATCGCAGAAACAGAGAGAGAGAACTCCTGGGACCATCAAGGAAGAAGAGACACCAGAGGAGCATGTTGGGAATTCTGGCCAAAGGTGGTGGAAGAAGCAGAGATCATACCACACTAAAATCAGAGGCTGGTCCAAGGAGATCGTGAGACCGAGCATAGGAGCAGCACTGAGACTGTGAGACTGTGAGGCAGAGAAGTGGGTGGACTTCCTGGCCTATGAAGGGTGTGGCCAAGGGACCAAGTGATACTGAGGCTGTGGACCAGAAACATACACTTGACTGATGGCTGAGACAAAGTGCTGCTTAGACCAGAGTCGGTATCCTCTGTAATACAGTTCTTGACCCTAACTTATGGTAGCCTGTTAGCTTTTCTAATAAACCCCTGTGATTGTGAATGTTGTGCTTGAATTCTGTGTGACCATTGCAACAGATTGTTGCACCCAGCAGAGTAGTAGAATGGCATGGGAGGAAGGATTATGTTGAGAATAATCTAAAAATAGTTGTAGTAGTACATCCACAGAGAACTGCCAACAATCCAAGCCAGATTCCTAAAAGGATATTGAACAAAGATTATCATTACTGAGTTCAGATGGATCATAGCTGAAAAGAGAGAGTATCAGAAAGATGTTTACCTTTGTTTTGTTGACTGTATCAGAATAAACATTGCAAAGAATGGGGATTCCAAAACACCTACCTGTGCTTCTATGGAGCGTGCATATAGACAAAGAACCTGTAAATAGTCCAACAGAACAGAGGAACACCGTGCAATTTGCCATCAGGAAAGGGTTGTGTCCTTTCAATATACTTGCTGAAAATGAAGAGGAATTGAAGCACTCATAGCTCCAGCTTTCAGTATGAATTACGCTTCAACAAAAAGAAAACAAAAGTCCTTGAACCTGGAACATTAAACAACAACTGATTAATGGAGAAAAGATTGTATTTGTCAATCTTTTGTATCAACTTGTTTCGACAATCAATATCCATAGAAACAGTACTCAAGAAATGACAATGAAGTAATACTCAGGGCAAATCTGCTGCAAAAACAAAGATGCCAATTTTGGGGACTAAACTACTCCTGACATAAGCCAGGGTGCAGAAATTTCTTGGGCAATGAATGATCCATGCCTCTGAGTCATGTCTTTTTCTCTGTTTCTGAGATAACTCTCTTGGCAATTGAAATGGACCCATCCACTCTAGTAGTGTTTCACAAACCCTATTTGCACAATCCCACCCCACCAGTTGGTAAGGGGTTACAGAGTTATGGATTATGCTTGGACTAATTATGGACAATGAATAAGGAGGGAAGACAATAAAAGAATTTATGACTTTGGATTTATGATATTGATGAAGAATCCTGAATAGACTATGCTAGCGGAATGAGAAAAATCTGTGTTGGAGGAAGTACAACCAGAATGTTCCTTCGAAGTGAGAGTGATAAGACTTCACCTTACACACTTCGAGGACGTTATCAGGCGGGACCCGTACCCAGAGAAGCACAGCATGCTTGGAAAACTGGGGCAGCAAAAAAGAGAAAGACCCTCTAGGAAATGCAATGACACAGCGACTTCTCCAGTGAGCTCAAAGACAGTGACATCTGTGAGTACGGTGCCTGATGAGGCAGTGTTTTGTTCTGTTGGGTCCTGAAGCTGCAGTAAAACCAATGGCGCCTAACAAGAACAGCAGCATTTATCCATAATTGAATTTAGGATCTACCCAAGCTACCACTTTATCACATTGTCACATCTATTTCATTTTATATTGGAAGTTACCTGAGGCAGGAGATGTATCTCATAGCCAGCACCTATGCTTCTAGATTAAGATTGTACATGAACTAGGTGGTCAATAGTTGGTTGAAAATATGTTTGTTTTATAGGTTTCTCAAACATATTGATTTAATAGCTCACCTGGTCATTTAGACAAACAAAGGAATAGTACTTTAAAGCTTTGAGGAAAAATTCAATTACATTTTATTGTTTAGTTAAGAACCTAGCTTTCAAATTCACCTTTAGGTAAAGAGAATAAATATTAGACCACCATTAATTAGGGGAAATAATTTCAGAAGTACGACCCTAAATTTATCCCAATTTATTAAAAGGAAATGACCAAGACTAATTGTTTTCTGGCTTACAAAATCCTTTTATTTTTGACATTTCTATTTAAATTTAGATGTAACTTTGATAAATATTGTAGTCACTTATGTTTAGAAAAATATAGCATTCTTTGTTTTCTTATGGCTGGTTGAAATTCTTTAATTAAAGGTGATTTTAATTTGGAAATTCAAGATGTTATGAATTAAATTCTACAGTACTTAACTTAGTTAGAGGGGAAGGAAAATATTTCGAGTGCTGCACTGGGTGTTCTATAGCAGTGGAAAAAATGCCCACTATAATCTTAATACATTCATTAAACAGAAAGTCCCTTTGTGGAGTTATAGAAGTGAATTCTTACTCTGTGGCTATAGCTTTGTAGTTGGCGTTCTTTCCGATTTTTCACATTAGTGGTCTTTCTGTTAATCTTTTGAATTTTTCAGGCACATTATATGTTAAGTAGCATATCTTTTATGCATCCAAATGAACTTATATTGATATTTTTGTTTAATTCTTACTAATTCAATCTAGGAGTGGGGTTTTAGCTGCCAAATGTTTTGACTGGTGATGGAAGATAAGGCACAAGAAATGAAGAGAAAAGATAAAGTGAGCCAGGTATCCTAAGTACAACTGCTTGGGACTTCTCTAGTTCCCACAGGGCAGTAAGAGTGAGGGTGGCGCAGTCTGGGGGCATGGCCTTATGTGATTGGAGGATCAAATTACTTCCTGCTCAGTGCATTTTGAGCAGTGATCTAGTGCACTTCTCAGTGTTTCTACTTTACACTTGGCAAGAGAACACTCTAGCCACACTAATTTTTTAAAAAAAAAACAAGGGTTAGTGGTGAGACATTTGAGAATAAAGAGAAATGTGAACCTGGCTTTGGTCCAAGTTGTTTACTAGGTGATATAGAGAGACGAGTCCCCTTAGGAAAACTACTTTTAAGAATTAATTATTAATTACCCCCGTATTGTGGTTAGAGAGACCTGGTGGTGCCAGGGGTAAAGTGCTCAGCTGCTAACGCAAAGGCTGGTTTTTGGAACCCACCAGCTGCTCTGAGAAAGTATGACAACTCGCGTCTGCACAGAATTGCACCTTAGCAAGCCTGTGGGGCATTTCTACTCTGTCTTTAGGGTCAAACTGAGTCAACCAAGTCAACAGTTGTGGATTTGTGTTTGTTTGTGTGTTTGCTGTTATTAGCTGCTGTCAAGTTGACCACTCACTCAGGGCAACCTATGTACAACACAACAAAATGCTATCTAGTGCGGTGCCATTGTCATGATCACTTGCCGACGGGACCAACTAGATTGCTACTCCTTTTTCTCCTAGTCTGTTTTAGTCCATAAACTCGACTAAAACTTATTTTTGTTGTTTGGTGCCATTTCTTCAGTTTCAACTCATAGTAACCCAAAACATTGTCATATGGTGTATTTTGAGAACAATATTTTCTATTCTAGTTCCTCTTTTCTTCCTCAGAGGTATAATTTTCAAATGCATGTGCAAGCTTTTTAAAATTATTATTCATTTATATGCACCTGTGTTAGGTAAGCATTGGGCTGCTGACTGTGAGGTCACCAGTGGTTATGTGTTGGGCTATGAACCACATGGTTAGCAGTTTGAAACCACAGTGCTCCATGGTAGAAAGAGGAGGCTTTCTATTCCTGTACTGGGTTTCAGTCTCAGACAGCCACAGGGGTAATTCTACACTGTTCTATAGAGTTCGGATGAGTCTGCCTCAGCTCGATGATGAGTTTAGTCACTCTGAGGGAGAAAGATGAGACTTTCTTCTACTGTAAAGATTTTAGCCTCAGAAACCCTATATAGAATCAATATGAGTCAGAAATTATTTGAGGTCAGTAGTTTGTTTGTTGTTGTTGTTTTTGTTGGGGTTCCTACAAAAATATGTAGTATACTTATATATTTTAAACTAATCCTGGGAATATCAATGTTTAACTGGACACTTGCCATATTCATCAATCATTATGTAGGATGTTAGGGTCCCTTTTGTGCCTCTCTTTGATGTATCAGAGATTCTCAGATTTATGAGATATCGAATAACTATAATTTCACTAATTTGGGACTCCCCATCAATCAATGACTGCGTATGTATTTTTGAGGGCATGTTGCATTTTAGATTGATTCCTTAAAAAATATATACACTTAGTTAATTTGTATTTAGGTAAAAATTTCTTACAATGTTATCCATAGATCTTAAAGATATAGTTCTATCAACTTCAACAAGTGTATACCACAATTTACTCAACTCCAAGCAGGATGCAAAATATATCCAGCACCTTATAACGTTTCCTCATACCTCTTTCCAAATTCATTTCTGCCCCCATAGAATTTGTTCTAGTTTATAGAATCACATATTTGTTTCATATTTTGTCCTGTTTTAAAAACCCATATGCTTTGGAAAATATATGTACTTATAGTCTCGTGAATAACTGGTTATGACTCCTCCGGCCATAGTATTTGTAACTGTACCACATGACTGGATGGGACCCTGTAAATTTAGAGTATGGATTTCTGATTGGTTAGGCTCGCCATCTCGTTAGGTTTTTAAATTATCCATCTTAGAAGCAAAATTGAGATCTCTCACTAGCATTAAGAAAGAAGAGTCCGGAGTAGAGCACATCCTTTGGAACCTGATGGTTCTGCATGATGAAACTTCTCAATCCATGACACAAAGCTGTGATACCAAAGGGGTGACAGAGGACCAGTGGCAGCAGAGACAGCACAATGAAGAGTATGAAGGAGATCAGTGGGCTTCCCAATATTCAGATGGAGAAAGTTGAATGGCTTCCTGTAGAAGGCTACTGAGTGGGTTGACAACACATACTTGATGTGGGGAGGGACAGCTAGGTTTGTTATCCCACATAGCTAGAGCTGAGTGTCATTGAACTGAGACTTACTTATGACAGAGGGGCATGCCATTTGTGCATTGATGGGCAGTACTACAGATGGTTTATAACACTTACTAGCACACAAGGCTCAAGGGATGAATGTCAGAGAGGCAGGCCAAAGACCAGAGAGATGTGTCTGTGGACATGGCTAAGGAGAAGCGCTTCAGACTGGAAAAACAATATTGTGAGTATTTTTGATGCTGCAATATCACCTATTAACTTCCCTAATAAATAATATTGTGAATATGATCTGCTAGTTCTATGTAGCCATTGTAATGCATTACTGAAGCTCCCAGACAAGCATAGCGTTCCTTTGGAGGGATAGTTGGAATCAAAATTAGTAAAGATGGGGAAATAGAGGCATACTAAACCTCAGCTTCATAGTAATAATCCTTAGGCTGCTGAGGAGTTGAATTTCTCTTCCCCTGGTGAGATCAGAGCAGGTCAGACACTACACTAATGCCATTCTTACAGTATTCTTTTGTGCCTTCATCCTTTTGCTCAGTATTGTGTTTTGAGTTTCCTCTATTGTCTTCTTGATGTCCATTAGGGTTCTTTTCAGTTGTTTACCGTTTTAGGAAAAGGTGCTACATTTCTTATGGACGTAATTCCACCTGAGAGTGGACGTTTTTTATCATGCAGTAAGTAAAATAAATTGTCAAAGACATTTACTGGAGTGCTCTTAGACTTTAAACTACCATCGGCAATGGCAGAGCGTTTCAGTTGCTACAAACCTTTGCTAGCAGTTAGTGCTAACAGCTATTCTAGTAAAAGTGTAACTTTTTTTCATTGTTGTTTTAATTTGAATTTTCTTGAGGAGTAGTGTTATCTAATTTTATTAAATGTCTGAAAGAATTTTGTTATTTTTTGGTTTCAAGGATTTTGTTATTTATTTGTCAAAAGGTTTTGTTATTTATTGGATTGCTCTTGGTGTCATGTTAAAAAGCTATTATACATGTATAAGATATATTTCTGGATTATTGAATTTTATTTCCTAAGTATTGATATATTTACACTTTACACAATATAAGATTATAGCCACTTCTTTTATGACTATTAAAATTAGCTAATGTAAATTTTTTCAGTTTTTTTTAATAACTGGAATTTTGGATAACATAAATTTCAGAAAAGTTAAAAACAAGTATCAATTTCTATTTTTTACAATCTATTGGAATAATTCAGACAATATTAAGCTGCTGTTCTTTATTTAAAAAAATAACGATTTAAAGAAAAAATGTCAAGCCTTACGATGCAATATTAAAAGATTGTCTGAGTAAAGCTAAAAAGTGCAAGAACCACAATGTTGTTGTTTTCTAAGATGGGAGAAATACAGTCATTGCATGAAAAAGATTGGGTGACATTCAAGCTTTTTAAGATGTAGCATGTGATCAAGGAAGAAGTCCAAGTTGCACTGAGACATTCATGAAAAAATAGGTGTTGGTGGAATAACAATTAAAATATTTCAACAAATTAGAAGCACTCACTAGTTTATGCCAAGATATTTGGAAGACAACTACCTGGTCAGCTAACTGAAAGAAACCAACAGAATGCATAAATTATCAAACATTATCATTAAATTTTTACTTGCAACTAAAATTTTATTGAAGATTATTCAAAAACAGAGCTATTAGAAATTGAAGCAGGATTTATAAGTGGTCTTGAAAGAAGGATATCATTGCTGGTATAAAGTGGATCTTTGGTGAACTAAAATATCCCAAAGATTTCTACTTGTGTTTTATTGACTGTGCAAAGTTGACTGAGTGGATCATAATGAACTATGGATAATATTGTGAAGAATGACAATTCCAGAACATGTAATTTTACTCATATGGAGTCTGTACATGCCCTAAGAATCAGTGATTTGGAAAGAACAATTGAATGCTATGTGATTTCAAATCAGAAGATTTATAGCACATTCAGAGTCACCCATACCCATCAGAGTACCAAAATAATCGATTGATGTTCAAAAATTTCAAGAGATAGCATATGGTGTATGGTATGCCATGACTGATGGTACTGAAGGAGGACATACAAGGTGCATTGAAGATACTGACAAAAAACAAGGCTCTAGACATTTATGACCATCAATTGCCTGTCAATTTGTCTTGTGATGGCTTCTGTGTTGCTATGACACTGAAGGTGACGTCACTGCGTTTTCAAATACCAGTGAGGTCACCCAAACTGAAGCAGAGTTTCCAGAGTCGGAACCACTCGATGACACCTAACAACAACATCAAAGAATCGATGGAAAACGAATTGGAATGTTCCAACAAACGGATGCTACGGTCTTCATGTGCCTATACCAAGAAATTTGGAAGACAATAACTTGGTCAACTAAATAAAAAACACCCATATTTTTATCCATTTCTAAAAAAGAGGTATTCCAATAAAATGTAGAAAGTCTTCAACAATATTATCAATATGATGCACAAGTCAAATTGTTCTGAATATAATTAGTTGGTATATAGACAATCTATTTAACATATTTACTCCATATCGTGTGATCTTGCTAACTTTACTTACTAGTTCTACTAGGATTTTAATCTATTCGTTTATATTTTCTACATAGACAGTTAGGCTGTCTGTGACAGTTTTATTTCTTGTTTTGCAATCTGCATGTCTTTATATACTGGGTGCATTGATTAGAACCTCCAGGAATGTTAAATCCCTATGGTAATATTATATATCAATTTTCATATTTTATAGAGGGAGTGTTCAAAGTTCAACATTACATATGATGACAATTATAAGGTTTTTATATGTTCCTTATATTAAATTAAAGATGTTTCTTTCTCCTCATTTTCTTATTTTGCTCAGTTTGCTCATTAAAAGATGTTGAATTTGGAAATGTTCGTACTGCATCTACTGAAATTCTTAAATTTTTTGTTTTTTGATTAGCCTTTATATTATAGTGAGCATATATGTAATTAACCATTTGCCATGTCAACATTTCTTAAATGAATAGTGCAATGAATTTAATGGTATTAATCATGACTCAATTTTCTATTAATCTTCAATACTTGTATATGCTTAATGTCCCATAAGCAACAAGTTCCCTGGTGCATCTATCTCCCACCATTCTCCTCTGGTAACCATTCACAATTTGCCCAATCGAATCCTTCAATATTGCAACTCCAGGCTCGCAGTTTGCTCCAGCTCTTTCAGCTTGCTATAAGCTTTGCTTGTTCCTCACTTGGGGCTCTTTTAAACTCCAGGTCTTTGCGCATTTTATGATAATAGTTTACTCTGTCTTTCCCAGCTACCCTTTCACATTTTCTATTCAGCTTTTTAATTTTATCTTTCCATTTATTTCAGCTACTCTACATTCAAGAGCAAGTTTCAGAGTTTCTTATGATATCCACTTGGGACTTTTCTGTCTTATCTTTATAAAGACCATTTGATTTCTTTATGTTTGATGCTCTTGATGTCATTCCACAACCTCTAAGGTCTCTGTCATTTGTGTCCAATGCAACAAATTTATTCTTGAGATGTTCTCTAAATTCAGGTGCGATATACTCAGAGTTGCATTTTGACTCTTGGAATTGTTTGAATTTTCCCCAACTTTAACCTGAACTTAATGAGCAATTGATGGTATGTTCATCCTTTGACTTTGTTTTGTTGATAATATTGAGCTTCTCTGTCAATTTTGTTCCTGTGTATTCAATCGGGTAATGCCCACATGTACAGGCTCCATTTATGCGGCCAGAGAATGGTATTTGCAATGAAGTTGTTTATCTCACAAAATTATTTTATGAGATTATTAGCTTCATTTTTAGCAATATTTTCCAAAAATTGATTTTTTCTTTGCTTCCTTCTATCACATTTCAATCACAAGTAATTAAAAATGCACTTTGATTTCATGTATCATAGCCTTTTTTGTTGTTGTATGATGTATGTACAAGTTTGATCCATGTACAAGTTCTTCATGAGCACAGTGAAGTGTTCTGGAATTTCCATTCTTCTCAAGGTTACCCACAGTTTATTATTGTCTATATAGTCAAATGACTTTGCATAGTCAATGAAAACACAAGTAAACATCTTTCTGGTGTTCTGTGCTTTAAGCCAAGATTCATCTGACATTAGCAATGATATCCCTTTTTCCATATACTCTGCTGAATCTGACCTGACTTTCTGGCAGTTTCCTGAGTATACCCCACCTTAATTTCAAGAACATCTCAAGAGCAGAGTTGACATATTGAAGACTAATGACAGAAAACTCTATGATTGTGGGATGACATCAAGAACATCATACACGAGGAAAACAAAAAGTTCATTCAAATGAAAGATCAAAGTGAATGTGAAAAGAGACTGTGAAACTTGTTCTTAATCATAGAGTAACTACGGCAAAGGGAAGGAATGAAAAATTAAAAAAACTAAAGAGCCAAATAGAACATTTCAAAGGGCAGCTCAAAAACAAAAAGTAATATATTATAATGAATTATGCACACACACACACAAATAAAAAATAGCACATTTACCATATCTTAAACTGGAAAGAAACAAAGAAAAATTCACACCTCTCAATGTAAAATTGAAAGATTCTATGGGCAAAATATTGCATAGTCTGTCTTGAATCTCTAATCAAGAGGAGGAACTGTGTCAATGCCAGAAACCAGAGGCACTTGTTCTGCAGAAAGCTGCTGCAGGCAAACCAATCCCTGTCTCCATCCTCTGCCTCCAATCAGTCATCTTATCTACACACACTTCTGACCACTAACTTGTGCAAGTGCCCATGACAGATGCTTACAAAAGCAAGAAAGACACCCCCCGACACACACACACAATCATGCGAATTAGAAAACTTTGTCTAAAAGTTTCCTAAGGGCTGGAACATGTAGGAAAACATACTAGAATATGTCCTTTAATTTCAGCCTGTTAGACCACCCAATTCCTTCCTTACTGATATTACAATAAAACTTACATTAAGAAACGTTTGGAAAGAAGTAAGGGAGGGTAAGCATTAAGTGACATGTAGAGGTGGTCAAGCAGTTCTTAATAAGAAAGTAATGTATTCTGAGATTTTACATAATTTCCCGCTATGAAAATAATTTTATGGTTGGGGTCACCACAACATGAGGAACTGTATTAAAGGACCACCGCATAAGGAAGGTTGAGAACCACTGTTCTAGAAGCTATTTCATATATCAGTAATCCACTATCTATTAATAATCATTACTCTGTAGCCTGCTGGAAAAAGGCAAGTGAACGTTAAATTTTGTAAGAAATTTTATGAGAAATATAAAAGTATGCTGAGAAAGCACTCAATATAAGTAGAAAAGAATGATTAAATAATTTTAAATTGCATAAAAGATTTTGAAAACAGTATTTGTTATTCTCTAAAAATTCACATTCTAAGCTTAACAGAATAAATTTTAGATGAGGGCTATTCTAAAAGTTTATACCATGAAAAACTACATAGAGATTACTATTTTTTTTGTACCAAAATAATCTTATACACACTTTTCATAACATATGTGCACAAGAACCAGTCTGAGGCACCAAGAAGGATAAGGCATCAGTAGAGCCCCTATCATAATAACAAGAATTGTGCTAAAATTGAAACAAGAATACACATCAAATGTATAGTGACATTTGAGTAGAAGAATGGTGAAATTACTGATGCTTTATGAAAAGTTTACAGAGAAAATTATCCCAAATTTCAGCAATTTGCAATGGATAACTAGTTTTAAGAAGAAATAAAACAATATGAAAATAAATTTGCAGGAAAACAATGGATCTTGTACATTCTCATACTGAAGGGGATAGAAATTAAAGTAAAACAATATCTAGTATCATAGGCATGTCAATTATTTCAACTTACACATTTCTGACTGAAAAATTAAAGTTGAGTAAATTTTCAGCTCAATGAGTGCTGAACTGCTTTGCCCTGTCAGCTTCAGACAAGAGCAAGCATTCACACTATTTATGACTACCAAGAGATGGGAATGGTTCAAAGCAAAATGGATTGGTCAAAAGCAAAGGTCATGACAACAATTTTTAGTGATGCTCAAGGCATTTATTTGTTGACTTTCTGGTGGAGCAAAGAACAATAACATTAGCTTATTGCGACAATGTTTTGAGAAAGTCAGCTATTTCTCTCATCAAACAAACTAAATTTTGTGAGAGTTTTGATGAAAAATCATTAGGAATATACCTTATTGTTATGGTTTGGCTTCTTCTGAAGTCAACCTTTTTTGTTTCCTAATCCTAAAAAAAATCTTTATGTGTACCCATTTTATTGATAGATTATTTCCTAGGAGTGGTATCACTTTCAAAAGTGTCTTGAACTTGATGGAGTATATGCTGAAAAGTAAAATTCTTTCTTTTAATGTCATTTTACACATACTTTTAAAGACCCCCTGTACTTCAAAAAACAAAAGATTTATTTTTCTCTATCACAGTACCACCAAGGAAAGACATTTTTTGTAACACATAAAAGTGAGAAATTTAATTGTGTGTGTGTGCATGTGTGGTTTTGCAGTCTGGATGATAATCTCAAAAACAAGGATTAGTATAAATTAGAATTAGTATAAATTAGTATAAATTTCATATGTTATGAAAGCAATATTCATTACACAAAAAATTATTCAGGATTTTCCCCATTGGAGCAAGTCTACATTCATCACTTTCACAATTCTTGCAGACCTACTATGGAAGATGGGGACAACACCCAAATATTTTGCACCTGGAATGTACAACTTTGGCTTTAGCTATGTCTACCATATGTCCTAGATTAGTTTCTTATTGCTAGTCAAATGAAATCATCTGCCTCAAAATACAAGACCTGTTCATGATAGGATAGTTTTGCCATCCATAGGAACTTTGAGGTCTATTTACATTTATCCAGATGTTTTGATTTTTCCCACAGATGGCTCTCAAATTTTTATTCCAATTGCAATTGTTGCTGCCACTTTAAGTGTTTCCTGAAGGTCTTCAGTATATTCTGCTAAGATCTTCATGGCACAAGAGTCAGGCATTGAGGCTGTTCAGCTGTGCTAACCACATACAACAATGTAATAAAGTATACACTAATACAAAAAAGCCAAAGTTGTTAAAGACATCAACCTTTTAACTTGCTAAAATATGTTTGACTTATGAACTGCCCAATCTAGTATGGTTAGTGAATTCTACAGATACTGAATACACTGATGAAATTTAACAAATGCATATTATAACAGAGTCAGTTGGACATTTAAGAACTTTGAGTATTCAAAATAAGTAATGTGATTACTGATATGACTGTCCGTTCACTGAACTTTTAATCACTTTCAGCCAATTTACACTATGGGTGGCTATGATTCATTGATGTGCTTTTCAATTTAGCTATGTTTGATAAAGGGAGGTTTCCCAGAAATTCACTTTACCATGTAGCATTAGCACTTTTAGCATTTTCCCAAGTGAAAATCTCCAGAAATTGCAAAAATCTATTCTTGTTAGATTAACTGTAAATACATTAAGATTTTGCTCTGTTAAGCTTTATATAATTATGTCTGGATTTCTATTGTCCCTGGAACACCTCATATTTATATTGAGAATTTCAATGCTTTTAGGGATGTTAGAAAATTACTTTGCCAAAATTTAACTTTTTAAACATTCCTGTCGATTCTGATGCACAGCAACTCTATGTACAATGTCCCATCTTGTGTCATTCTCACCATCACTTACGAACTTTGGACCCGTTCTTGCAGTCTCTGTGTCAGTTCCGTTCACTGAGGGGTTTTTTTTATTCTCTACAAAATAATATGGTCTATTCCAGGGATTGCTCCCACCTGATAACATGTACAAAATACACAAGATAGTCTCTCCATCTTTGCTTTTAAAAAGTAGGAGGGGATATTAAAATTAAAAATAGGAGGTCAGTTGAAGAGCTGATGGGCTATTGTAAATACTTTGGCCTATAGTGAGTCAAATGGGAGAACATAGAGAGACATTCTGTATAATAGTATGA
>NW_022111373.1:105562730-105564038 GCF_000313985.2 Echinops telfairi
ACCATCAGCTTTCTTCACAACATTTGCTTATTCGCCCGCTTTGTCTTCAGCGGTTGTGTCGGGAAGGTGAGCATCATAGAATGCCAATTTAATAGAAGAAGGTATTCTTTCATTGAGGGAGTACTTGAATGGAGGCCCAATGTCCTTCTGCTACCTTAATACTAAACCTATAAATATAAGCACATTTGTATGCTAGGATATTTGGAAGACAGTTACTTGGACAACTGACTGAAGATCCGTATTTGTGCCCTTTCCAAAGAAAAGGTGACCCAGTAGAATACTCAAACAATAGACCAATATCATTGAGATTGCATGCAAGTAAAGTTTTGCTTATGGTCATTCAACAATGGTTACAACAGTACATTGGCAGGGAGCTGCCAGAAGTTCAGGCTGAAATCAGAAGCAGATCTGGAATCAAGGATATCAATAGAGATGTCAGATGGACCTTGGCTCAAAGAAGAGAAGACCAGCTAGATCTTTACTTGTGCTTCATCAACTATGCAAAGGCATTCGACTGTGTAGAAACCACAACAAACAGTGGATAACCTTGAGAAGAATGGGAAATCCAGAACACTTCAATGTGCTCATGAGGAACTTGTGCATGGATCAAAGGCTGATATGCACACAGAACAAGGGAATGATTCATGTTTTAAAATCAGCAAAGTTGTGCATTGTATCCCATCAAAGTTGTGGATTGTATCCCATCACCATACTTGTTCGATCTATATGCTGAGCAAATAATAATAGGACTTGGATTATGTGAAAAGAACATGGCATTAGATTTGGAGGAAGGCTTATTAACAGCCTGGAATATTCAGATGACACAACTTTGTTTGCTAAAAGTGAGCAGAACTAGAAGCACTCGCTGATGAAGGTCAAGGATTGTAGTCTTCAGTATGGATTACAGCTCAAGGTGAGGAAGACCAAGATCCACACAACTGGACTATAGGCAAAATCATGATAAAAGGAGAAAAGGTTAAAGTTATCAAGGATTCTGTCTAACCTGGATCCACAATCAATGCTCGTGGAAGCAGCAGTCAAGAGATCAAAAGATGTATTTCATTAAGTAAATCTGCTGTACAGACCTTTTTAGAGTATTGAAGAGCAAAGATGTTACTTGAGGACTAAGGTGTACTTGACCCAAAGCCATTGCATCATATGCCAGTGAAGGTTGGCTATTGACTAAGGTAAACTGAAGAATTTGAAGTGGGGTGCTGGAGAACAATGTTGAAAGTACCATGGACTGCTAAAAGGACTGTGTTAGGCAGGGTTGACTAGAGAAACAAATCCAGAGACACTCATGTATGT
>NW_022111373.1:105565710-105566673 GCF_000313985.2 Echinops telfairi
TTAAATTCCTTGACATCTCTGCAAATCATCTTGTTCTTCTTACCCCATTGCAGAGTATTCTTTTTATGAGTGATTTTCATGAGTCTTATCTATGTTTATGAGTCTTATATACAGCATCCTTGAAACCAAACCAGTATTCATTTTATTGAGATCTTCCATTCTCATTTCTATATGAATGTCTGAAATATACATAAAAATCCTAGTAGTTTCCTGCAAGTAAAAATTGCTTGCAAAATGTATGAGAGTAAATCCCCTCTGTGATTCACAGTTCACTAGTGATATCAACAGAAAAATAATACGTATATTAAATATTAGGTACTTTAATAGGTGATGTGATGTCATTGACCCATAAATTTAAACCATATTCTAACCCTATCCATTGATATATAGTCATTGATTTAAATAATGATTAGGCATGCTCTTTGTTGTTCAAGAAATGTTCCATGATTCAGAAAATTAGAGATATTTTGGACAAACTACCAGACATTATGAATTACATCTCTAACATTTGCACATTTATTTCACATAACTTTAGTAAAAGTCTCAAAAATTTGTACAAATCTCAGTTTCTTCTTTTTTCAAAAAATTATTTGAAGCTTATCCCTATTTTACACATATGCCATGATAATTAAATGAAATAAAAAACTAAAAGTGCTTTGAAACTATGAAAAGAAAAATACAGGTTATCTTTATATAGAATTAAAAATATATTTTCACATTTTTGGGTGCCTTGTTTCAGTTAAGTCAAAGTAAAGTGTGTGTATTTATAGATGCGATGTATTTAAACTTTGTAAGATTAACACCATCAAAGCTGAAAAAGACAAAAGATATGACCTTCTACAATAAGCATCCTTACCTAGTAGAGATCAAGTTCTATCCCAACCAGTTTGGCCCCTGTGGTAATCTTTGTATTTGATGGTGACATTCTGTTGTAAGCATCAAAGTATTACCAACCAGTGTGGC
>NW_022111373.1:105567464-105571247 GCF_000313985.2 Echinops telfairi
AAATATATATAAATAACAATCTGTTTATTTATGCTTAATTTATATATTATATATTTTTAAGTGAAATTCTCTATTTCACTGAGCCAACATTGGCAGAGCAGTATGTAGCTTAGCCTCTCTATCTTCATTGATCATGCATTTGAAATCAATAGATTCAAATCTCTTGCCTGAGGAATTGTAGAAGCTTTTGGCCTACAGTCTATGATACAGCATGGGAATGTACAACTATAACCCTTTATTATCAGAACAGGCACCATATAATATGGAGCAAAAACATCCTTCCAATTATAACTGGTGGACTAAGGCATCTCAGTAACAGCTGCATAAATGTATTACAAAGCAATTGTGGCTAATTCTAATTTAGAGCTAGCTCATTTTTCAAATTTGGACAGATCTAGAAGAATATTTTCAAATTGCAATTAAGCATCCAATTTACTCTGCCAGTTTTAAGCATTTAAATATAGGTTATATCATTTGATCTTTTTAATAATCCATGCATTAATTTGACTAGTGGATAAAGAAACCTAGATTCTTGCAAAAAAGATTTGCAAGGGCTTCTGGTCTAATTGAACTTCTGTACAATCTTGGCTGCTGGCTTTCTTTTAGATTCTTTTGGCTGAAGATTTATTCTCTTTAGTGTTTAACACTAAAACATAGCCCAGTCCCACTGCCATTGATTCTGAATCATAGTGACTCTATGTAAGATTCTCCAGGCTGTAAATTTCTGCAGGAGCAGGCAGCAACAGCTCTTCCCTGTGGAATGACTGGTGGGTTAAACCACCAACTTCAGCATTAGCAGTACAATAGTGACCCAACAGCACCACCAGGGATCCATAGAAAGGCTACTCTTTTCCTTCCAATTGAGGCAAAAACTTTCTCTTATATTTATTCCTTATCTATTTCATCTCTGCCATATTTTTTTTCATTCTAGATTTTATATTGAGTACACTTCTGAGGCTCTGGAACCCTGGGTTTGGATCTGTCTTTCAATAGCTATATAGGCAAAGAAAGGGGGATAAAATGTAAGAAACTTGACTTTTACCTCCTCTTCAAAAAAGAACCCCTTTTCTTACCCAACAACTCTATTTGAGTTGATGCTGAGGTTTTTCAACTCCTAGCTTCTCCAAAAAGATTATCTAAAACCATTAATAGCACTTGTGTTAGACAGGGTTATCTAGAGAAACAAAGACTTATTAATATATATATGGATAGGTATATAGAGCATGAAGGAGTATAACAGCTAATTAGTCCACGTAGCAGTACAGAGGGCTTAATTCAACTCACTTCCATGGAACAGTTAATATACTGGAAGTCCTTCAACTCACTGCTGGATCCAAGGTCAAGGAAGCAGACAGCTGAGTCTTCCCTAAGGCAATACAGGCAGTCCAGCCACAGGCAGCAAACAGCAGGGTGGGTCACCAACAGTTTAGTGAAGCAGGCCTGGATGGGATATCGAACTCAAGTAATGCAAGATGACAGATCTGCCAGCCTCAAGTTCAAGAGATGTACACACCAGCGGTGTGGTGAAGCAAGTCTCAAGGGAACCTCAAGCTCTAGCAACACATACATGGGTAAGCTGTCCCACAGGTAGTGTAGCTCATAAGTTGAGGCAGAGAACTACCTAAAGTAGCCACAAGCTGCTCTAATCACCAGAGAGCAAGAGGGCGGGGGTGGTGGTAGAGGGGTGGGGGTTGGGTATATGTGCCTGCATGTGCTAGCATGGGCCTTGACAAGCCACTTAATCTCTTTGCCATCCAATCAAACTGCAATCTTATTACTCTCACATGTTCCTATTGGCCAGGTTGGCAAAATAAACCTACCTATCACAGCACTGATGTACAGAACTTAAATATTAAAGTTTGACTTGTACAATAGCTTAGTTGCTTCACATATATGTGTCTGTGTGTGTACATACGTACATATATACCAAATCACACTCAAATATGTATGTGTATATTATATGTGTATACACACACACACATATATGTCCTAAATTACCCGGTTAATTATATGCTCAGAGAATATGCTGTATACATATTTTGAATACTCCTGTTTTTATTAGGTGTCTTGGGGTTGGTTTGACTCTGAACAAAACACTGCCCTGTCCTGTGCCATCCTCACAATTGTTCTTGTATGTGAGCCCATCAATACAGCCACCTTGTCAATCCAACTTATTGAGAGTTGTTGTTGTTAGGTGCTGCCAATGAACTTCATATTCTTAGTGTCCTGTGCACAGCAGAATGAAACACTTTCTGCTTCTTCACCATCCTCATACCATCCTCATGTTTGAGCCAATTTTTGCGAGAACTGTATCAAGCCATCTTGTTTTCCCTTTTTTCTTCTGGCCTACTTTATGGTGTCCTTTTCCAGAGACTGATCTCTCCTGATAACATATCCAAAGTACGTTTGCTGAAGTTCCATCATCCTTGCTTCCAAGGAGCATGTGGCTGTACTTCTTCAAAACCAATTTGAAAGCCCATGGTACTTTCAATATTCTTCCCTGCACCATGATTCAAATGTATCAATTCTTTTTTGCTCATACTTATTCAATGCTCAAATTTTACATGGATATAAAGTGATTGAAAAAAGATCATTCAGTACATGAAAGCCAAGATAGATAACCCTTCCAAAATAGTAACAGGAGTAATGTTTCCCTGGGGGAACAGGAGGGGGGGTGGATAGGGAGCTGATAGCATTGATGACTGTATAACCCCACTTGATGGGATAGAACAACAGAATTGTATGTGAACATATATATTGGATTGTGTAGGGGGAAAAAATAATAAGGATTCTTTGGTGGTAAATGGGGGAGGGAGGGGATAAAGGGAAGCTGATATAAAGGAGTTCGAGAAGAAAGAAAATGTTTTGAAGCTGATTGTGGTAGCAATTGTGCAATACTGCAAATATATATATTTGCTTGGGTCAGGCAGAGCTTAGTCCTCAAAGTGACATCCTTGATCTTCAGAACCTTTACAAGATATTATGCTATAGATTACCCAATGCAATATATGGTTTAATTTCTTGACTTCCATTAGCATTGATTAGAGGTCAAAGCAAAATTAACTTTTTGACAACTCCCATCTTCTTCGTATCCACCAGTTTCTTGAATTATCTGCATGCATTTTAAATAATTTGTTGAAAGTATAGAAAGTATAGAAACCTGATGCACACTTTTCCTGATTTTTTTAAAAAGCATCATTTTACTGGGGTGGTTGTACAACTCTTACCACAACCCATACATGGGTTTAAAACACTTAGTATTCCCTTGTTCTATTCAAACAATTGCCTCGACCCATATGCAAGTTCCACATGAGCACAATGAAACATGATGGAATTCCCACTCTTCTTAATGGTATCCGTAGTTTATTATGATTCACACAGTTTATTGCCACTGCATAGTCAATAAAACACAAGCAAACATCTTTCTGCTATCCACTGCTTTCGTCAAGATCCATCTAGCATCAGTAATGATCTGATGTGCTACATGCGCTTCTGTGTTTCTGGCTATGTATTATCGAATATATCTGGCTATGTATTGTTGAACCGTTGTTGAATCATCAGTAAAATTTTATCTGTATGGGATATTAATGATACTTCTCATTGTCTGAATTCTGTTTGATCACCTTTCTTAAGAATGACCACAAGTATGGAATCTCTTCCAATCAGGTGGCCAAGTAGCTGTCTTCAAGATTCTTGGCATTGGTGAGTGAGTACTTCCAAAGTTTCATCAGCTTGTTGAAATATTTCAACTGGTATTCCATCAATTCCTTGAACCTTGTTTTT
>NW_022111373.1:105572145-105582200 GCF_000313985.2 Echinops telfairi
ATGTGATTAAAAATGGTCAATAGCAGTCCATTTTAGCTCCCTCATGCCTAGAGTATCAATCTCCATGTGGTTCTTTTCATCTTTGATGACTTCCATGTACCCTAGAATTATACTTTGTTCCTTCCACATTCTGGTTTTTAATAGATGTTTGCTAATAAAATCTTTTCTCCCAGGAGACACATGAATGAATAACTAGGTTGATATGAGTGGATGAAAGATCTTGCTCTTGATTACATCCCAATAGTGATTTTATTGAATATGGAAGGCATTCAACAGACATTTGTTGGTGTGTCCTTTAAGATGAGTAATAATATAAACCCCATTTAGGATATTATGAGTAAGATAAAGATGTTTAATATATTGGATAATTGAGCATATGAACATCTGGGAAGGTTTGTGATATTTTAAATCACTTGTATTATATATATTTTAGTTTAACACTCTATTCTTTATTCAAAAATTGTTAGTTTCTAAACCCACATAAAAATGCCAGCAAAAGTATTTCCCCCAAATAATAAACTTCATCTAGTTTCCCCTGACTAAAAACTTATAGTTGTATACACTCTATAAATAAAGGAATTTTATATTTAGCATTCTAAGTTGACAAAGCAAGTTTATATTCATTTCCATCATAATTTTGCTTCATTTTATCTAAAATAGATTTACAACCAGGATATCGATACGTGAGAAACAATTAGCAGTATCTATATTGCAAGTTGAGGCTATTTTTTCTTTCTAGTGACACAAATTAAATTTGCATATGTTTGTTTTTCCTTCACTCATATGCATGTTTGACGCTGGGCCCCTTTTCTTCATCCATTCAGGGTGTTCTTGAGCCACCCTTCTCATCAGCATTTGGTGAATTTGGCAAACATATGTGTGGTTATTTCTGTTTCTGTCCTTTCCAATGTTCCATGTAAAAATAAAAACAATCTAAAAACAACAAAATAAATGATTTAAATAAATATGAAAACAACAACATTAAAATATCAAGCAACCCAGCAGCAACAAGGTATAAAGTTATACCTTCCAAAGGCCAACAGAGAGGATTTTTGGATTAGCCGTTATTTGGGATAATCTTCACTTCTGATCTCCATTATTAGCGTGCATAATTGAGAATTCACTATATGTAACCCAACTTCTCTGCAAAAGAGCCAAAAAAAATCTCTGGCCCTAAGAACAATTTCAATGAATGAAATTAATTAAGAAAAAGAATTCAAGGTCCAGAGATGAGAATTATTTCAAAGCACTTCTAAATTCCAGTGTTATGACTGGATATTAGAGTGAATTCTTCTCTCTTCTTTTGATGAACAAGATAATATGGTATTTTTAAGGTGATCATTCAATTTTAAGTGTGCTGACTTCACAGAGCATCAGAGAGAGCACTGTATGGAAATAAGATACCCACTTCTCTCTGCTTCCTCTTGCTGATTTCATGCAATGACCTTGCAGTTATTAAATATAGACCCACTTGCACTCTCAGACCTCAGGCAAACTTTATTTTTTAAGTGATCACTTACTCCCCAACATCTCTACTAAAATTTGATGCTTAAAGATCACTTAATGGAGGCAACCAATTTATCCCTGTCCCTTGGGTGGTCCCCAAGGGCCATTTTTGGCATTACAAAATGCATCCAGGCTCTGTGAACTTGGTTATACAAGAAGGTTATGGCAACAAAGACTGTTTTCTTTGGAAAATTGCTACAACTGCTGACCTTCCTAAAGTATACAGCATTCTGAAAGTCTTAAAAACTCCGATGCTTAACACTATGAGAGGCAGTGCCAAATTCTAGAACCAGAGGCATGAGCTAAAGCATAGTATTCATTGAACCAGGAGAAGAGAGAAGATATCTTTCTTTCAGGAACACTTATTTCATGCCCTGTGGGCTAGATTCAAGCAAAATTCCTTTTTTTTTTAAGCTGTAAAGTGTATTCAGGAGAGTTTGACCTACCGATGGCTTTGAGTTCCATACATTCAGCAGAGAGTGGGTGCGAGCAAAGCCAGGCTGATTTAAGAAGGCAGCAGTGAAAAGCAGAAGCTTATTTGATCTGCATCTCCAAAAGTTCCAAGCTGCCTGCCTGTCAAATATTAAACACCCAAGCATACAATCCAAGCAACAACAAAGAGCAAAGCAAAGGTAAAGATAATGAAGGACAGCCTCAGATATTGACTGCAGAACATCAGTATGAAAAAGCCATTTAATCCACAAACAAATAACTTTGTGTATTTAATCCACAAACAAATAACTTTGTGTATTTAATCCACAAACAAATAACTTTGTGTATTTAATCCACAAACAAATAACTTTCCTTAGTTTGAAAAAAGAATAGGAGGGAAGAGTCCCCATGTGGTTGCTAAAGGAAAGGTCTTAAAAGCAAATTCTGGATATGGGCTTCTGAGAAATCAAGTGGAAATGTTTTAAAAAGAAAAAAGAAAACCCTATGAGCAGAGCTCTACTCTGACAAATACAGGGGTTTCCATGAGTTGCAGCTGGTTCCCTGGGCACTCAGAGAGGGGTGGGTCAGGTTAGTGAGATTCCCTCTTAAGCACAGAAGCCATTGCTGGGACAGCAACAGTCTCTCCCATGGGCCAAACACCCTGGGACACACAAGTCATTCATCTGTAAATCCACAGGAATATCCCATTTCCATTCATACTATGTCAGGACACAAGACACATAAATGAGTAAGACAACAAACCTCCTTGAGATCTAGGATTTTATGAAGCACCTTTACAGTAACACATGCCCTGGGAAACAATACATAATGACAGCTTTATGGTGAGAAAGCCAATATTTTAGTGTGATGATTTTGTTATACAGGACTTTTATTGGAATTTTAAAATGTAGTAGCAGTAGTTGAATAATTGGTTGGTATTGTGTAGCCATTTGACTGCAACTGCACCTTGTTAACCTTCACAATGCACATAACCATTTCCTTATTAGTAGGCATTTACATTCATTTCTTTCTTGTATTTGGATTTTCTTATATTTTATATGTACCCTTATGGATTACATCATCATGCATAGAGGGTTTTTCCTTCTGTGAAATGTATGCCTGAAGAACTGCTAGGACAAGGTTTCCAGGTGCACAATATATGACTAAACCCATGGTTCCTTTGTGTTAAAAGTATTACAAAGAAAGCCACTCAATTCTCATTTCTATTGCTTCAATTTCCTATCAAGCAAACATTGGTATGAGAACATTATAATTTTAATAGTACTGATGATAATTAGCTAACCTTTAAGAGAGGGCACCTCGCAAGGTACTTAGGGAATCACAAAAATGGATTGCTAAATAATTGTCTGTTAGGGTAGGAAAAAGAAACATAGACTGTACAATAGTAAAGACTAGACTGTACAACAGCAAAGAGTTGAGCTGCTAACTGAAAAGTCAACTGTTAAAACACACCCATCAGCTGCAAGGGAGGAAAGGCTGACATTCCGCCCTCTTGAATTTGTTGTTGTTAAGAGCCATTGAAATCACAGCCTAGGCATTCTGTGATGCTCACGTTCCTGACGGGATCACTGAAGACAAAATGAGCACATAAGCTAATACGGTGAAAAAAGCTGATGGTGCCCAGCTATTACGAGATATAGCATCTGGGTCTTTAAAGCTTGTAATTAAACAAGCGGCCATTCAGCAGGGAAGCAGCAAAGTCCACATGGAAGAAGCACACCAGCCTGTGTGATCACAAGGTGTTAATAGGATCAGGTATCAGGCACCAGACCCAAAACAAATAATCATATCCATGGGAATAAGGGTGTTGTGAGTGGATGAGTGGAGACCAAAAGCCCATTTGTAGACAATTGGACATCCCCTCACAGAAGGGTCACAAAGAAGGGATGAGCCTGCCAGGGTGCAGTTCAGTACTTACAAAACATACAACATTCCTCTAGTTCTTTAATGCTTGCCCCCCCACCCCCCCACCCCGCCCCAATCATGACCCCAGTTCTACCTTAAAAATCTGGCTAGACTGGAGCATGTACACTGGTACAGATAAGAGCTCTCAACACATGGAATCCGGGTCAGATAAAACCCTCAGGAACAATAATGGGAGTAGTGATGACATGAGGGGAGGATGAAGGTGGGGGGAGAAAGGGAAGGAAGGGGGAACCAATCACAGTGATCGACCTATAACCCTGCCCCACACCCCGAGGGTGACAAACAACAGAACCATGGGTGAAGGGAGACAGCAGATGGTGTAAGATATGAAAATAATGATAATTTATCAAGGGCTCATGAGGGAGGGAATGTGGGGGAGGGAAGAAAAAAAGAGAAGCTGATATCCAGGGCTCAAGTAGAAAGAAAATGCTTTGAAAATGATGATGACAACATATGTACAAATGTGCTTTATACAATTGATGCATGGATTGTTATAAGAGCTGTAAGAGCCCCCAATAAAATGATTTATTTTAAGAAGAAAAATGAAGTTACAGCCTAGGAAGCCCTATGAGGCTGTTGTGCTCTGTTCTTTAGAATCCTTATGAGTCTAAATCAAAGCAGAGCCCCCAAGCTCAGCAGCAATAAAATGAAAACATTCTAGGGAGAGAATGTAGAAGAGATATTGAAAAATATTCCAATGTCAGAAAGTAAAGATTTTAACATTTTATTAGAAATTTTAAAAATTGGGCCTTCATTTATTGATGGGTTATGACTCAAAGCAAGAAGAAAGAACTGCAAACATCAGTTAATAATTGGAACTTGAAATGTATGAAGTATGAGTCAAGGACAATTGGAAGTTGTTATAAATGAAATAGAAGGCATAGAGGTCAATAGTCTAGGCCCCAGTGAGCTGAAATAGACTGGCCCTAGTCATTTTGAAGCAGAAAAATCATATGGTTTACTATTTTGTGAATGGCTCAATCAAAGAATGACTGCATTCATTATTAAAATGGACATTTCAAGAAGTATCTTGAAGTGCAATGCTGCCTATGACAGTTCTAATGCCTATCCTCATACAAGTAAATTCAATCAATACAATTATTATTCTAATTTAGGCGCCAAGCACTAGAGCTAGTGATGAAGAAGTTGAAAAATTCCACCAACATTTGAGTCTATCCCACCTGAATTTGGAGAACATAAAAATAACAGATTTGATACATTAGGCTGAGGACAGCTGATGAGCTGGGGGATGGATGACATCAAGAATATCATACATGAAGAAAGCAAAAGGTGATTCCAAAGACAGGGAAGAAAGAAAAGACCAAAGTGGATGTCAGAAGAGACTGAAACGTGCTCTTAATCATAGACTAGTGAAGAAAGAAATTCGGAAGTCAAGGATTTTAACAGAAAATTTCAAGGAGGTGCTTCAAAAGACAAACTGATATATTGTAAAGCAATATGCATAGACCTAGAGTTAGGGGGTGTGTGTCAAAGGAAGAACATCCTCGGCATATGATCAACTGAAAGAACTGAAGAAAAAAAAATCAAGCTTCACGTTGTAGTCTTGAAAGACTATGTAGGCCAAATATTGTTTGATGCAGGAATCATTCAAAGAAAATGGAAAGAATACAGAGTCACCATAAACAAAAAATAACTAGTCAATATTCAAACATTTCAAGAAGTAGCATATGATCAAGAACCAGTGGTACTGAAGGAAGAAGTCCAAGCTTCAGTGAAAGCATTACCAAAAAGCAGGATCCAGGCATTGATGGAAAGCTAATTGAAATGTTTCAACAAGCTGATGAAGCACTCACTTGTCTATGCAAAGAAATTTGGAAGATAGCTACTTATTTGGACATTTGACTGGAAGAGGTTCATGTTTGTGCCCATTCCAAAGAAAGGTGACCCAACAGAAAGCTTAAATTATAGAACAGTGTCATTGATGTCACATGCATGTAAATTTTTGCTGAAGATCACCTGACAATGGTTGCAGTAAACCATTGACAGGGACCTGCCAAAAGTTCAGGCTGGATTCAGAAGAGAAGGTAGAACCAGGGATAGCATTGCTGGTGTCAGATGGATCAGACTGGAAGTAGAGAATAACAGAAAGATGTTTACTTGTGATTCATTGACTAGGCAAAGGCATTGGAATGTGTGTGGATGCTAGCAATGGATAGTCTTGAGAAGAATGGGAATTCCAGAATACTTCATTGTGTGCATGTGAAATCTGTACATGAATCGAGAGGCAGTTGAGCAAACAAAACAAGGGAACACTAAATGGTTTAAAATCAGGAAAAGTGTAAGTCAGATTTATATCCTCATATCATAGTTATTCAATCTGTATGCTGAACAAACAATCAGACAAACTCGAGTATATGAAAGAAGAATGTGATATGAGGATTAGAGGAATACTTATTATCACCCTGGGAAATGTAAATGATATAGTTTCCCTTGCAAAAAGTGAGAAGGATTTGAAGTTCTTGCTGATAAAGATCAAGTATTGCAGCTGTCAGTGTGGGTTACTACTCAATGTAAAGAAAACAAAAATCTCACAACTGGACCAATAGGCAACACCCCGAGAAACTGAAAAGACAGATCTTGCTTAGATCCACAATCCGTATTCATGGAAGCAGCAATCAAGACATTAAAAAATGTTTTCAATTGGGTACATCTACTCACAGGACCTCTTTATAGTGTTAAAAATCAAGGATGTTATTTGAAGACTGAGGTGCATCAGACTCAAGCCATCGTTATTTTCAGGAGCCTCATATACATGTGAAAGTTAGACACTGAAAAATGAAAACCAGAGAAGAATAGATGCCTTTGAACTATGGTGCTGGAGAAGATTATTGAAAGTACCATCAATTGCCAAAAATCATACAGACCTTTTGTGGGAAGAAGTTTGGTTAGCATGCCCCTTGAGGCACATGTTGCTGTCAGGGGTCATTGAGTTCTGTCTGATCAATTGTGACCCTATGAACAACAACAGAATGAAACACTGCACAATCTTGCATCATCCTCACAATTATTCCTATGCCTGAGCCTATTGATGCAGCCATTGTGTGAATCCACCTTGTTGAGGGCCTTCCTCTTTTTGACCATCCTGTCACTTTATCAAACATGATGTCCTTCTCCAGGGACTGGTTTCTCCTTATAATATGTCCAAAGTATGTAAGACCAAGTCTTGCTATGCTCGCCTCTAAGGAGTACTCTGGCATTACTTCTTCTATTGCAGACTGGTTTGTCTTGTTAACAATCCATGGAGCTTTCAATATTCTTCCCTAGCACCCCAATTCAAAGGCATTGACTCTTCTTTGGTCTTCCTTATCCAGTGTTCAACTTTCACATGCATATGATGCAATGGAGATTATCATGGCTTGGATCTGGCATACGTTGGCCCTCAAAATAACATCCTTGTTCTTCAATACCCTAAAGAGGTCTTTTGCAGCAGATTCACCCAATGTGATAACTCTAGATATTTTTGACTGCTGCTTCCATAAGTATTGATTGTGCATCTGAACAAGAAAAAAACCATGACAGTTCAACCTTTTCTCCATTTATCATGATCTGACCTACTGGTCCAGTTATGAAGATTGTGGCCTTCCTTACATTGAGTTGTAATGCATACTGAAGGCTGAAACCCTTGGTCTTCATCATGGAGCGCTTCAATTGTTCCTCACGTTCAGAAAGCAGTTTGGTGCTGAATTCATTATGCCACTAGAGTTCTTTGGTAGAGATAGGGATACAAAAAGTTTTGGTGAGTACATTTTTTAAACTAAATAATATAAATGGTAGCAATCTCTCTCGCTGCCATAAAGTCAATTCTGACTCAGAGCCACTCTTTAAGACAGGATAGACCTGCCCCTGTGAATTTCCAAGACTAACTCTTTACTGAAGTAGAAAAGCCCTGTTTTTCTCCCTGGAAATTGGCTGGTGGTTTTGAACTACTGACCTTGCAGTTAGCAGTCCAATCCTTAACCTCTATGCCACAGGACTCCTAATGGAAGAGATAGGATTATATTGTGTAATTAAAAAAAAGTTTGTCAATACTTTCTGTATATTTTACACATGTCCTAACATTCTTTAAAATCTCAGTTTGAAAGTATGCAGTACCAGTAAGTGTTTACATACTTAGCAAGTAATTAAAAGATTTACTATGTCTCACTAACATAAGTCCTAACCAGAAAACACAGGCATACCAATAGGAACTAACATTTGCAAAGCGATTTTAAATCATAGAGTGCTTTTGCATAGCTGTTTTTGTATTCATGAGTACTTAAAAAATCACCATAAATTAAGAAAAGACACATGGAATTTATTAATGCTATTTTTATTTAATAATACTCCCCTTATGGAGAACTGCCTTAGCATTTTCTCTTATTTATTAATTTTAAGAGATGTTTGAGATGGCAAAAATCTTAAAAGGGCATATAAATAAAAGTCTCCTAATTCAAGTCAGAAAGTTTAAATAACGTTTCTACAATTATACAAGTGCCTAGAACTTGAAACTGGAGCAAGAACTTGAAACCTGATTTTCTCATGCTGAAGTATAAATATAAATATATGTATTATAAATTGCTGACTATTACAGATATATATCACCACATATATTTTCTCATCTATATTAAATCATATATCTATATCTCAACCTGTCATATATATTATAATGTATTTTACATATTAAAAAATAACATGTATAATATATATTTGAAAAGATATATGGTGATATATATATGATTTTCAAACAGTATAATTTTTAGTTAGCATTTTAAACTCTTTGTGCCTTGAATTCTAAATCCTAAAAGAGACTACTAGGCTTTCTGGTCAGATAAAGTGAGAGCCCAGCAAACTTCAGAGATGGAAGAACCAATTCTGTCCCTCACAACCATTTAAAAATTGAGAGCCGTAAATATATTTTTACAAACAAATGAAATCATCATTATCTGAATAATAGTTTTATGTTCATATTTTATTTTGCTTCAGTCACATGTACATACGGAAAAAGCAACACCTGACTCGAGAGTTGCAGTTTGCCGGACCCTGTCCTGGACTGTGAACCATAGTCACTCCTCCAGTCTGAAATGGAACTCCCCCCTGTGGCAGAATAATCAACCATTGATGCCTCCCAGAGCAGCATTTAGGAATAACAGTGTTCAGACGTTTAGGAAAGAAGGAAAAATAGAAATAGGAAACAGTGAAATTAAGTGATGGTGCTTTGAGTGGATTGCAACGAGTGAGTTGAAACAAAATGTATATGAATTGTTGAATGTAGAACTTATGGTCTGCTCTATAAGCCTTCACATGATTCACAATAAAATGTATTCAAAAGAGAAAGTCTGTGTGCCTTAGGGTTCACTTCTGTAAAATGGAGGGTTTAATAGAATCCTCTGTATAGGATTGTATTATAATCACTTTGATTTCATTCTTGTTAAGTACTTAGAACAGTACCTGAGAAGTCAATAAATGAGAATATAATTGATGTAAGCTCTCATTATTACACTAAGTGATGTCTACAATGACTGGAGCAATTTACAGAACACAAGTACAATTGGAACCAGCTGAGTCCTACAGCTTGATATCCTAATGTTATGTGAACTTATATGGTACCTTCAAACATTCAAGTTTTTCAAATTCAGCCATGGGCTGAAAATATATTGGAGATTTGGGAACACATTGAGGTTACTGGTAGATGCAACCTATTGGATTACCAACATATTTTGCTGTGGATATAAAGATAGAAATAATTACATTCTGTCAATAAATCTATCGTGATAACAATTTAAGCAAGAGTCTGACAATGTCAGAGTTTTTACTTTTCTCTGTCTTGAGTGATATTTTCAAATGAAGTAAATATGTCATTTCTCAAGATGAAAGAACAAAGAAAAATTAAGGTTTAATTTTCAATATTTAAAAAATCCAAAGAAAACATATTGAATATGAAGGAAGCCTCCAAAGAAGGTAGAAGGAATCCACGCAGTAATAGTACCAGAAAGAACTGGTTAGCATTCAGTTATTTCAGGGGCTGGTCAGTGACCAAGAACAAGGAAGAATGGTGCACAAGGAAGAAGTCCAAGTGGCATTGAAGGCATTAGAGAAAAATGTGGCTCTGAGGATTTATGGAATACAAATTGAGATGTTTCAGCAAATGAATATAATAAGTGAATCTACCA
>NW_022111373.1:105583773-105587733 GCF_000313985.2 Echinops telfairi
GCCATTAAGTCAATGCCGACTTATAGTGAAGATGGTAAATGCTTACAGGAGTAGAAAGCCTAGTCGTTCTCTTGCATTGCAGCTGGTGGTTTTGAACTGCTGGCCATGAGGATGGCAGCCCCAAACTACACTGCCAGTGATCTATATCCAAATCTAAACCAAACTCACATGCATATGAGGGAGAGACCATGGCTTAGGGCTGGCGCACCTTAGTCCTCAAAGGAGCATCCTTGCTCTTCAATACTTTTAAGAGGTCTTGTGCAGCACATTTATCTAATGCAACTTGTCTTTTATATAAAATACACATGAATTAAAACCGACCGTAGATATGCAAGTGCATTAGCTGAGTGATCTATGGAAATTTATTCAAACATTCAATGAAAAGAATGAATATCATGGATTGGGGAAACATAATCTAAAAATATCAATAAATAATATAAACACCACAACGTGGGATTTTAAATTACCACATTCAAGAAAGTCATCCTTAAAAGATCAACATGACATCATAAGTACTCCTTTTCCTTGTAGTAAGCAGCAGACACCTTGACAATGGTGTGGTACATGACCTTGCCTTCCAGAAACAAGACAGTGAGGACACGAGCTAAGAAGCTGTACACAATCAGAATTTCAGTGCAAAATTAAATTCACTTACTACTTAATAATCACTCGAATAAAGCATTTTGAAATACATGACAAGAAGCCATTGACAACATAATATCCTAAATATAAAATACATACATTAGGAATTTAATATTTGGATCTCATTTGAGTCTTAGGCTTGAAATTTATTGCTTAACAGATCTCATAGGCGTTTCAGTTCATTTAATGAACACTGGCCATGGGGTCGTGAATTATTTAGTAGGGCCCTTCTAACTTTAGTCTTTGTAACTCACATCAAATGCCTGCTGAAGGCTATGCAAATGCAAGGTGTGTGACCCTCCCAGTAGATTAGACAGTTGCTAATAATGTAAATAAGTACATTGCACCTTTGTGGGGTTGAACCATGCACTTCATGTGTATGGAATGCTCACATGGGATTCGGTCAATTTTGCCATCCCTTTTGGCTGTATTTTCAATTGCCTGAAATGAATGTGAAATTTGGACATTGATCACAGAAGACTGAAGAAGAATGGGTGCATGTTAATATGGTGCCAGTGAAGCATATTGTAAGTACCTTGGACTGCCAAATGAACAAACAAATCTGTCCTGGAAGAAGTACAACCATAATGCTCCTCAGACGAGGGCGGTGATACCTTATAACACATGCTTTGGACATGTTGCCAGGAAAGACCAGTCCCATGAGAAAGACACTATGCTTGGCACAGTAGAGGGGCAGGGGAAAAATAAGAGAAAGCCCTTGAAAAAATGGATTGATCCAGAGGCTGAAACAATGGGCTCAAACTTAAGAACAATTGTGGGCATGGTGCAAGGCGGAGCAGTGTTTTGTTCTGTTGTACGAGGGTCTGCTGTGATTTGGAACTGACTTAATGGCACCTGCGAAGAGTCGTTGTTTGTTGCTACTATTCATAGATTGTAGGTTCCAAATTCCAATCATTAATTGATGCTCACAACTGTTTTGTTTTGTTTTTCCATTTTGAGTCGTGCCTCATCAGCAAATGAATTCCTGGAGGGTTGACTTCCTCAGGCTTTACTCCATCTATGTCATGATGGGAGACTCGGCTGGGAGAAGGCAGCTCTTCCTCAGTCATACTTTGAGCTCCTTCTCACCTTCGTGACTCATCTTCTGACCATACCTCTGGCAAAGATATGCTTCTGGACCTGACAATGCTTCCATGCTGTGCATCCTCCAAAGTGGACAGCCAATTCTTTCTTTGTAGTGTCAATAGCAACCACTTGGCTCTACGTGAGACATCCCAAGCTTGCAAAGGGGACTATCACATCCCCTGGGAAAGAAGAACCGGGAGTGGAAGACATCCTTTGAACCTAAGGTTCCTGTGCTTCACAGTGGCAATCCGAGAGGCAAAGAACCATGACACAAAGTGGTGTGAGATGGTGAGAACCCAGGAGAAGCAGTGGCAGGAGAAACAGGACTCCAGCAGCGATGGTGCAGTGGGATTCTCAAGCCATGGACAAAGAAAGCTGAACGCCTCTGGGCAGGAGGCTTAAAGGTAGAGTAAAGGGCCGTTAGGCACTCATGGGAATAGCTGAGAGTTTTGCAGCATTTGCCTGAGCAGGGCAGGGCCTAAGGAAGGAGCCATCGGCCCTAGGTGGACTGTGAGCATTCTTAAGAAGAGGCAATCCTGATTGAAGAACTATATACTAAGCATTCTGATCCTGAATTGTTGCTTATTACTACTTTGATAAAATTTGTAACTGTGATTATTGTTTATAAGTTCTCTTTGGCTATTATTAAGATCTACTGAATCCAACAGAGAAGTAAAAAGTGCCATGGAAGGGACATTTGGTGTCAGAAGTGGTAAAACGTTTGGCTTGGCGGAGACATGTTTGATCTCTGCCACTTCCACTGTAGGAATCTGCCTTCGACTGATGGTGAAGGTGAATCTCCTCCTCCTCATCTGGGAAGTCATAGGATGTCAGGCACTGTATCTCCACTGCTTTTACATTAGCTCAGAGCATCTTTGAAGGAACAGTGGTTTAAGCTTCAGACTGAACAGTCAGTAGTTCAAGCACACCAGGTGAGACATTATATTTCCCTAGAAATTTACAGCCTCAAAACTCCTGTGGAATAGCTGTACCTTGGCTTATAAGATTGCTATGAGTCATAATGAACTCAATGGCAGTGAATTTGGGGGCTCTATTTTCTCCACATAGAGGAATAAATGTTTATAGTGAAGCATAGATTCTAGCACTGCTATAACTTCATATGGAATGTACCTATGAATTTTTGTTAACTAGTTAAATTCATAGGAACTCAAAATGTTCTCTGTGAGATGCAAAATATTATCCAATGGTGTGATTAATCACTCTTGCCTTTAACTTGTAAAACTCAAGTTTTAAGTTGGATAGAATCACCTAGAGAGCTTTTTATATCTTCCCTTGTTGATACACTTCCTTGCATACAAAACCCCTTGGAGCCAATAGTAGTGACTTTTAAAGTTACCCAGATGATTTCCATATGGTCTCAAGGTTAAGAAGCTCTGCCTTAGGGGTCGTGCTGTAGTCCTTGTTTTTTTAGTGGGATCTGGTTTATGAACCTCACTAACACTCATTGCTATCGAGTCAATGCCGACTCATAAACTGGTGCAGGAGTTTCCAAGACTGTAATTGTTTTTGGAAGTAGAAAGCCCCATCTTTCTCCTGCAAAGTGGTTGGTGGTTTTGAACTGACAAACCAATGCACCACAAGGGGTTATAGGCTTAAGAAGATATAATTTTTTTGTGGAACTAAAGTAAATCACTTTTCAAGAGGAAATGCTCTCAAACCAATATGTTAGAATTTGCCCTTTTAGGGAAACAAACAAACTTGTGTAAAAAGCTAAAGACCTTGTTACCTACGAAATAATTGGCGGATAGTGAGGTGGTTTCAACACAAATTTTAGAAAGAATCAGCCTCGCCAAATTTCACAACTTTAAACACAACGGAATCATCTGCTTCCATTTCTGCGCTGATAAAAACCGCATGTCAGAAGAGGGGCCTGACAGCTTGAGCATCATTTAGCTGCAAACATGGGAAAATTCAGACAAATCTGATGAATGGTTAAGAAAAGCCAAACCACTATGTACAGCTTTCTTTGGCCTTAATGCAAATAAACAGAGATTCATTTGTGCCCTGTTGGTATCTGATGGACCACTTTGGAATGTTTTCAACATGTGTGCCGCACCAAGTACTGCATCTGTGGACAGTACTATGTACAGCTTTCTTTGGCCTTCATGCAAATAAACAAGGATTCATGTGTGCCCTGTTGGCATCGGATGGACCACTTTGAAATATTCTCAAGCTGTGGGCCGCACCAAGCACTGTATCTGTGGACAGTTA
>NW_022111373.1:105587894-105599173 GCF_000313985.2 Echinops telfairi
TGTGAAATCTATCGCCATGAGAAGAAAAACAACTCAAAGTACATGCCCAATTGACTATGAGTATAGTGCATTATCTTCATGCATGACACAGCCATCATTTGACCTTCAATTTTTTAAAACTGTGGTGAAAATATGCATAATAGAACATACGTCATCGCAACAATTTCTACATTTCCAATTCCCTGACCTTGATTATACTCAGCAAATTTTGCAACCAATCTCGATTACCAAATTATTTTACCACCATTAACATAAACTCAATTCCCCATAAGAAGAAATTCCTCCTTGCCCTCGCCCTTCTGCATCTGGGAACTATTAATAATTTTTGATTTTTATATATTTCTTTAGTTCATATAAGTGAGATCATAAAACATGTCCTTTTGTGATTGACTTGCCTCATTCAGCACGATGCTTTCAAGGTACACCCATTTGTGGCATGTGTGGGGGCTCCTTTCTTTTTATGGTTGAGTAACCTTCCATTGTGTATCTATAGCACATTTTGTTTATTCATCCTTCTGCTCATGAACATCTGGGTTGTGTCCCCTGTTGGTCAACATGCAAAGGGCCACAGTGAACCCTGGCGTATACCTTTCTGTTCCCGTTCCTGCTTTCGTGTCTCTGGGCATATCCCTCAAGCACAATTCGGTGTTGCTGTTTTTGGAGGCCATTTCATTATGTAGGAATTTGTGGTAACCATTTCTCCATTAGTTGTCTATAGGCATTGTACAGTCTATCTTTACTATTTAAGTGCATTTAAATTTAATTGAGTGGCAGATATATTTATTTAATCTCATTGAAAAGACACATTTTCTAGGAACAAAGGCATTTCATTTGCTCTTTCCTTTTGTTCAGGTTAGTGGTTAAAAGGCTCCAAGGCTACTTTCCAATATGAACCTTAAATCATACTTTCTGGTAAGCTGGTGAATTTCAACTTCTTGGAATGTGAAGTGGATGTTTGCCCTCTTTCTTTGCCTTCTTTATAGGACTATCTTCCATTCTGGCACCTTAGAATTGTGCTCAGTGTGTTCATCTGCTACTGGAAACACTCACCTGTAAGACAATAAGAGGAAATCCCACAAAGCAAATTAAATATTACTCTGTAGGAGCCCGCATAGGGTAGTGTCTATGTGTTAGGCTGTGATCCTCATGGTCAGAGTTCAAATCACCAGTAGTTTAAGAGGGAAATATGGGGCTTTCTATTCCCCTAAACATTTACAGTCTCAGAAAACCCACAAAGTAGTGGGGCGGGGGGGAGGGACTATGGGTCAACATTGGCTGGTGGCAGTAAGTTTGGTTTGGAGAAGAAGGATGGTTAGACTTTGTCTTATGTATTCTGAACATGTGATCAGGAGGCACCAGTCTCTGGAGAAGGATATCATGCTTGGTAAAGTAGAGGGATGATGCAAAAGAGGCTAACCCTCAATGAAATGGACTGAGTCGTGGCCGCAGCAGTGGACCCAAAGAGCAATGATTTTGAGGATGGTGCAGGACTGAGCAGTATTTTGCCATCTGCAAAGGTGAATGAATATCCTCACCCAACAAAAAAGCAAAAAGCCACGGCTTTGGACTTATTTTAAAATTGATATTGTCAAAAATTTTATGGGTCTTATTTTCTATTCTGTCCTATAGATATTTGAAAATATACACCCATAGATCAAGATATATATTTAGAGGTAGGTGGGGGACACAAATAGATAGATACATCCCTATAAACCCATTGTCCTTGAATATATTTAACTCATGAAACCAACAAAACCCCCTGCCACTGATTCAATTCTGACTAATAGTGACCATATAGGATAGAACTGCCACTGGGGGTTTCCAAGACTGTAACTCTTTGTGGGAGTAGAAGCCCTCATTTTTCTCCCACAGAGGGGCTGGTAGTTTTGAACTGCTGATCTTGTGGTTAGTAGCCCAAATTGCAACCACTACACAAGCTGGACTACTTTATAACTCATAGTGACCCTATATAGGGTTTCCTAGACTGACCTTGAGGCAGTAAAAGGCCTCATCTTTCTCCTGACATGTATGTGGTGGAATTGAACTGCTGACTTGGATAGGTAGGTAGATACATAGATAAATAGATAGATACATATTCTTCTTTAGAAATACACTATAGATTACAGTTGAGACTAATGTCCTAAAATTTACTGCTCATTCTCCCCATTCTTGGTATAAGCCAGACTATATTTTTTTGAGAAATGATTCATATAAATTGTATACACAATATAAAATACTAATGTAAATTAAAGGGCTTAACAATAATTTTAGTAAACCAATATAAGTGCCCTACACACTAGCAAATTACTTAGTCTTAGGTAACTTGAGTTGGTTCTAAGAACAAACCTATGTATAAGAGAATAAAATACTGCTCAGTCCTGTCCCATCCTCATAAAAAATAAATATCATCACTGTGATAATTAGCTTTTGTGTCAACTTGGGTAAGCCAGGATTCTCAGTGGTTTGGCAATTAAAATTTAGTAAACCCCCATGGTGTGACCTAGCACAATGTACTGATTTCCATAACAGGGTCAATCTTCCATGAACAGCCAATCAGTTGTAAGATTAGGATAGAATACAAAACATTTACTCAGGTTGCAATCGTGACATAATCAATTAAAGGAAAGTTTGGGTCAGATGTATGGCATGCTTCCAATATAAGTGACCCCTGTGGAAAAGCTTCCTGGCTCTTTTGTGTGTGTCTGGATACTGCATCTGGCTCATTGACCTCCAGTTCCCTGGATGTAAGCAATATAGCCTGCCAATCTTATTATCTGTGCCATGCTCTAGAATTTCATTTGCAGAAAGTGATGAAATTCAATTTGTCTATTGTCATGCACATTTCCAAGTTTTCTTTCTACTAAACTGTGTAATTTGGTTTAAATGGGGGAAATTGTAGTAACAATAAGCTGAAAGAAGAGCTTATGGGATGAATAATAAAGTTGTGACTGGATATATCATTTGACAGTAAAATAGGCATGACTATAAATTTAGAATAATAAAATTTTTAATTCATAGTAAACAAAACAAACATAAAAAGGTTTCCCTTGGTTTAATTGATTATCTCCTATATACACATTTTCATAATTTTCATTTCTCTAAACCTAGTACATATGAGGTAGCTTCAAAAAGTTAGTTGAAAATTCCAGTAACTTTCAATTGCAGTTTTATCTATAAACATTTTGAAACACTCTCATATAATCATTCTGATAGTTGCAGGAAATACAAGCAGACTATCATGAAGTTTCTTCCTTCCATACGTAACAATGTCCACAGCAGAATGGCATGTAATTCAGCATACCGAGTTTCATAATACAGCCATATACAGGGAAGAGTCATGTTCTAAGGAATATTATGATTCTGCTATGTGAATGGAGCAAAGGCCCTACAACGGAGGAAGCTTGAACTATAATTTCTAAAATTTGGTTGTAGATAGGTGTTGATCCATAGAAACTTACAATAGTACAGACAACAGACTCTGGATCTACAAGCCTTTCTTCAGCCATCTCTTTGCTGCACTTCTTGGATCAGGAATCTATTTTCATCTTTGCTCTGTTGTCACTAAAATTCAGGCTTTCTAGAAAAGCAAACCCAGTGATGCTGTACTGTAGAGAATATAAAGCAGAGATAGTATAAGACTGACTAACCTGACTACTAGAGCTAGGAACCAGGAAATCAGAAAATGAACGAGGCAGCATGAGGATGAAACAGGAGGACAAACCAGGTAAACCAGGGCTGGTGCATGCAGAGGCTCATCTGCAAATCAGATGGTATGGTGGGCTACTGATGGCTCCCAGAATTGGCAAGCTATATGGTGATCTCAAGTCCAATGAACCAGAAGATGATGCTACCGATGTGGGACCCACACAAGCAAGAAGAGAGAGGGTGCAATTGCTCCCCAGTTTACAACTATGAGGTAGGCCATACCTCTAAGGAGATGTACTTTACCCTAGTATTTTGGCCACATTATGGGAGAGGTCTTGCTGCAAAACTTCTGAGCATTCTGGCCCAGCCAAGTTGACACAATAACTGTCACACACTTCAGTAATTATATATGTCACAAATAATTACCAAATCTACATATATAATCAAGATCGTTTTGGTACACTCCAGAGTCATATATCCAACTACCTACCAACTTAAATTTCACAATTTCACATGTCCAAAACTTAGCATAATCTTACATAATCATGATTACTTCTCCTTTTTCTTTATTTGCTTAACAAGTCCCCCATATAATCCTTTAAGCAGAAGACCGAGACTATCCCAGGGGGTTTCCATATTCATCTCTTGTCACTATCAATGTCACAATTTTTTCTCTGGATTCCATCTATATTCATTCATTTAATAAATCTACTCCTTTTCTGTCCTATCATTTAAAGCTTGTTGAGGTTTATTGAGATTATTTGCATGGGTTTTTAAAGATAACCTTTACCATTTTTCTATATTTAAAAAATTGATTTGGATATCTATCTACAATAACGTCAAACTTTTCAGCCTCTGGCTTATCCATATCTGCAATACCTTGTCTCACTACATTCAGGGCCATCTTTCTAAAACACAAATTATACTATGCCACAATTTTCAGTTTATACTTCTTCCTGTTGCTTTCAGATTGGCAAAGGCACTCGACTGTGTGGATCATAACAAACTATGGATAGCCTTGAGAAGAATGGGAATATCAGAACAATTTTAATGTGCTTATGTGGAGCCCATAATACATGGATCAAGAGGCCATTGTGTGAACAAAATAAAAAAATGCTGCATGGTTTAAAATCAAGAAAGGGTTCATCAGGGTTGTATCCTTTCACCACAATTATTCAATCTGAAGGCTGAGCAAACAATCACAGAGGCTCAGTGACATGAAGAAGAATGGGGAATCAGGACTGGAGGAAGGATCATTAACAACTTTTATATGCAGATGATATGACCTTGCTTACTGAAAGTGAGGAGAACTTGAAGCACTGGACGAGAAGATCAAGGATTGCAGGCTTCAGTATGGATTACAACTCGCTGTAAAGAAAAACAAAATCCTCACAACTGGACCCATAGATAACATCATGATAGACAGAGAAAAAACAGAAGTTGTCAAGGATTTTGTCTTATTGGGGCCACAACCAATGTTCATGGACACAGCAGTAAAGAGCTCAAACAGCATACTGCACTGGATAAATCTCATACACAAGACCTCTTTAAAATGTGGACAAGCCAGGAAGGCACTTTGTGGATTAAAGTACACCTCAAGCAAACCATGAAATTATCAATGGTCTCATATGCTTGTGAAAGTTGGATCTTCAACAACGAAGACGGAAGAAGATGCATGCGGTGTTGGAAAAGAACGTTGAAGGTGCCATTGACTGCCAAAAGAGCGAACGAACAGTCTTGGAAGAAGTAGAGCAAGGATGCGCCTTAAAGTTAAGGAGGCCGAGATTTGGACATGCTCTCAGGAGAGACCAGTGCTTGGAGAAGGGCAGAGAAAAAGAGGAGGGAACTCCGTGAGAGAGATTGTCACAGGGGCGGCAGCAACAGGCTCAAACATGAGAACAATTGTGACTATGGCCCCGGGCAGGATTTTGTTTCCTTCTGTTGGACCTAGGGTCTCCATGAGTTGAAATTGACTTGAAGGCACTTAAAAACAACAGCTTGCAGGATAAAATTTAAATTATTTCCCAGTTCAACCACCTTAAAAGGATCATTATAATTTTGTCGCTAACTTCTTTTCTAGCTTCAGTTTTTTTGTTTTTTTGTTTTAAGGGAAGCTTTTTGAGTCTGTTTCTCTCCCTTCCACTTTCAATCAACCTAGTTAAATTTCCCCTGTGCAGTTCATACATGGCTATAATTGCTTCATTTTCTCTCTCCCTTCCAAGACTGCAAACAATTTGAATAGATCATTAGTTTAAAAATCTACAGCAAGAAACACTATGCTTAGCATATAGCATCAACTTAATAAGCATTTCCTATAATTAAGTAAAAGGCAATCTGCTTGATATCCAATTGGTCTCTATTATGACCACTGCTTTCTTTCAGCCTCTGCCTGTGTTCATCTTCCTTTACCTCATATCTTCTGCAATGTTACCAGGGAGCTCCTGGAAAATATTTCTCTGCTGCAAAGTCTCTTTCCTTTGCTCTTGGTCTGCAGAAGTGGTTCTCAATTGGGCATGATTTTGCTTGCAGGGTACATTGAGAATTAGCTGGAGACATTCATAAGTTTTCACAACGTTAATTAAATTATTGCTGGCATCTAGAGAAGAGAGAGATCAAAAATTCTGCTAAGCATCCTACAATACACAGATCAGCCGCCACAATCAAGAATTATCTGATGTAAAAACACAATAGTGCTAAGGTTTAGAAATCATATTCTCTGTGTTAGTCTGAGTACTTTAGAGGAACCAATCCACAGAAACTCATGTATATAAGGGAGAGTTTTATATAAAAGGTAAGTGCACATCAAGAAAACATCCCAACCCAGTGCTGCCCAAGCCCACAGGTCCAACATTAGCCCATTAACCCATATGTCTGACACCAATCCACAATGTCCTCCTCCATCTCACAAAACAGACGCAATAATGCCAACTGCAGGAGGAAAGCCACGTCAGTGAATGTGTAAGCATCTCAGCATTGGCAGGGGTCTCCACACAGCTGCTCCAGCACCCAGGGCTGCATCGGGGTAGGTCCATGCGTGCATCGGGGTAGGTCCATGCGGCTTCTTCTCAGGATGTCTTGCAGGAAGTGAGCCTTGCCAGCTGAAGCAGGGAATTGGCTAAGGTAGGTGCACCGTGGGCCAACCATCAGAAAGCAAGAGACTTGAAAACTAGAAAGTTGAGGCTCACTGAGCCATTTATCTCTCCGCCCTTCAATTAACCCCATATGTGTTTATCAGCCAGGTTAGCACAATAAACTTTAACTCTCTGTCTCTTTGATGAATAGTGTGCCAGACATCACTAAACCTGCATGTTTATGAAACACACCTTCAAGTGGTGTGAAAAATATGGCTACTAAAAACTGACTACAGCTGGCCAGTTACCTATGTACTGGGCTGTTAAAAAGAGAAAAGAAAAAAAAGCTGCTGGACAGCCCTCAGTCTTCAGGGTAACCACATGTGGTTTAGGAGGCAGTGCCCCAAACAGGCACTGACAGAGCACAGGGCATAAAGGGCAGATTTTACAGAGTGAAGAACAAGCTGTCAATTTGGACTTTGTAGCCACACACCAATTAAGTTCTGCAATGATGAGTTTTATGTGTCAATTTGGGTAGGCCTATTATTTAGTCAAACACCAAGCTAGGTATTGCTGTGGAAGTATTCTGTAGATGTGGTTAACACCTATAACCAGCTGAGTTTAAGCAGAGGAGAGTACCCTCGAAAATGTGAGTGGATCTCATCCATTAACTGGAAGGCCTTAGAAGAAAAAAAAACAAACAACTGAGGTTTTCTATCTTGTGGTTGGTGAGGGCCTACAAGTCAAATTTTTTTTCCTAAGAGACCACACAATAATGTTACTTGATAGAAGAGTTGGCTTTTTGTCATGCCCAAGGTCAGTCTTTATGCTCTGTTTCTTTTTTCTAGGTCTTCTCAGTAGCTTGACTTCTCCTGCCACTTGTAGTCGCTGCCCCCATGGACACCAGAGGTTCACTTGGTGAGGTAGGAATCACGCCCAAGGCTTTGTGTCCAAAGGGCAAATGCCTCTCCTGGATCTCATAAATCAGTAGTCCCACTTGAGCTTCTGTGTTCTGAGTTTGCATTAGTCCACAGGTAGTTCTGGTAATGGTCTCTAACAGGTAAAGTCACCCCAATCAAACCTCCTAACAGTCAGATTGCCAGGGCCCTCCAGGCAATCTCAATACAATTCAATATTGTGTAGGACCCCTACCAGCTAATTTGAACAAAGATTGATAACTGGGGGAATCCTCTGGCCATTTCAAATAAAGAACAACCAAGGAGAAGCTGTGTAATGAAGTGAAATTAATTACTTAGGGTTCTTCTACAAATTACTTTATAACTCTTACCAAATGATTGAATGGGGCCGTGCAAATGAGGTATCTCACAAAACTCACTGACCTCATGTTGATGCTGATTCATAGTGATCCTATAAGACACTGTAGAACTGCCCCTGTGAGTTTCCAACATTGTAACTCTTTATGGGAATAGAAAACCCTGTTTTTCTCCCATGCAGTGGCCAGCAGTGGGTTCAAACTGCTGGCCTAGAAGTTAGCAGCCCACCACTTGAAGTGGTGGAAGAGTAGAGACCAGAAAGTGAAGCAAACAGGGACACTAGAGCAGAGCAACCACACTGCTGAGATCAGGAGGCATTGAAGAACAACAGCAGGTGGGCTGCCTGCCCCTTAGACACAGAGGCCAGGTAGCCTTTTGACTGGAGAGGCTGATGACCAGAAAGGGACTGGGCTGCGGACTGAAGAAAGGCATTGATGTGTACATAGGCAATATCCTTTTTCCCCCCTAAATCAATCCTGTGGTCATTTCACCAGTTTGGGATATAAAAGAACCAGAATAGACATACTCAGCAACTGCCAGAATCCCATATTGATTTTCTGACCTGTGAAGTTAGAGTTTTTGTGGGAGCAAAGGTCAAATGGAAAATAGTAAACCAATGCAGTACTAGATTTCTGGAAGGGCTGAAGAGATTCATGCCACCATCATGAACTTGAAGGATGCAGAGGTGGTGACCTTATCACATTTCCATTAAACTCGTATCTTTGTCCTGTATATAAAAATAGATAGATCTTGGGAAGTACTTTAGAATGATGTGAACTGAATGAGGAGAGTTAGACAGAAATTTGGCTTTGTAATTGTCTTTATTTTGAGGTTTAGTATGATTTAGATAAAAGTCCCTGCGAGCTACAAAAATTTAAGCACTAGACCCCTGTGTTAGACAGGGTTCCGTAGATAAGCAAAATCAGGACACTTATGATTTTATATATATATACATACACATAGATATATATGTATAGCTCTGCATATCTGTATATCTATAAGCATAGATATATACAGCACAAAGGAATATAACAGCAAATTAGTCCACACAGCAGTACAGAGGGCTCAGTTCAACTCACTTTTTTGGAACAGTTAATATGCTGGAAATCCTTCAACTCATGAGGGATGCTGGGTCCCAGGTCAAGTAAGCAGATAGTTGAGCTTTCCCTAGGGCAATACAGGCAGTCCAGTCACAGGCAGCAGCTCAGGAGCGCAGCAACTCAGGCCCAGATGATATATCAAACTCAATCAATGCAAGATGACAGGATCCAACAACCTCAAGCTCAAGCAATGTATACACCAGCAGCGTGGAGAAGCAGGTCTCGAAGGAACCTCAAGCTCTAGTGACAAGATCCACAGGTTGACTCTCCCACGGGTAGTGTAGCTCACAAGTTGAGACAGAGAACTAGCTAAAGCAGCCACACACTGCTCTGATCACCAGAGAGCAAGAGAGGGGGGGGGGGCGGGTCTTGCTGAGCCAATTATCTCTTTGCCCTCCAATCAAACTGCAACCTGATTAATCCCACATGTTCTTATTGGCCAGGTTGGCACAATAAACCTACCTATCACAACTGCAAACTGGAAGGTTAATGTTTTGAACAGACTCAGGTGCCTCAGAAGAAAGGCTTGCAGCTCTCCTCTCAACATCTCATAGCCAGGACTGGGGTTCTACTCTGAAACAGAGAGCTCCGTGACTCAGCAGGAACTGAGTAAAATGAGAGTTTGTACGGATATTAACTTGATAAGAGGTAGGCTTTGAGCACCTAATGTGACAAGTTGACGAGGTGAATTATTTAACTCAATGCCAATCTAAGCGTTGCTGTGAAAGTACTTTGTAGGTGTGATTGCCATCTATGACCAGGTGACATAAACTGAAGGAGATTACCCTGGACGATATAAATGGCCTAATCCAATCAAGCGGAAGGCCTGAAGAGTACCAACCGACTGAAGCAGAGACTCTACCTCAAGATTGTAGCTCCAAGTTCTGCTGAAGTTTCCCACCGGCCAGCCTACACTACAGACTTCAGACTTGCCACTTTCCATGAGTGTGTCAGTCAATACTCTAAGAAGAATGTTTTCGTACTATGTCTATACCTGTCTCCTATTGGATCTGTTTCTCTGGAGAATTCCGGCTGGTGCAGCTTCCTCCGGTAAAATCTTTCAACACAGCAATTAGTGGTTGTAAAATATTTAGTATTTGTGAAATAGTATATCTCAGGCCGGAAAATGAATGCATCTCATGGATTGTCTGAGCAGGGAGGGAACTCTGCCGCTGTAGAAAAGGATGTTTAGAAAAATGATTAGACTTGCTTAGTCACCCTCTGTAAATTTGAAATTTACTGTAGAATTTGAAATTCCAAGGGTTTCATTGGCCTGTTGTCCACTCCTCTTTCTGCTCACATGATTTTAAAGTAAAAGGAACGTCCTGAGTTAAATGTCTACACCAGCCTTTATTTTTAAGTGTTATCTTCCCAAACATGAATTTCGAATAAATTGGTTTGCTGGTTTACATGGTAAGTTTTGAAATATTAGATTTGCCTTCATATGTCTTATGGAAGGTAGAATAGATATATAGCTTTAGCTTGTCAGTGGTGGGTAGAGTGTTAGTGGCCGTCATAACAAAGACATTAGATTATTGTACTAACAGATAACATTGTCTTTGGAACCGTGTAGTTGTCAAAATCCACTATGCAAAAAAAAAAAATTGGCAAAGGATATTTTGGGACAAACAGTATTACACTACACAGGATTAACCTCTTGGGGTTTTTCCATAGCATCAATTCAGTAACATCTGCTTTTAATTTCTATATGTTTTGTTTCCCTGGAAACTTAAAATACTCTAAATTCAACATAAACTAACCCTTTTTGTAGCTCATTTTATTTTTAACAACTCTGAGCTAGTCTTTGATTTCAAACAGACTTTCAAAGATTCCCACCCCCCTGAATGACAATGAGCTGCAATCTAGCTTTGTAAAAAGTTTGTTTAAAAGTTTGTAAGTGTCATGAATTCAGCCTATTTAAATCCCTAATTATGATTTATTTGGAAATCATCCATGCATATCAGTAAATCCTATGTCAGATGAACCCCCGAAATGGAACTTTTGCCATTTGAACCCCTATCTAGAGGTAATCTATATAACCAAGAATTCCTCCCCATTTGCAAGAGTTCAAAGAAGAATGATGGGGGGAGTGCGGAGTGGAGATCCAAAGCCCATTAATAGGCCACTGGAGATACCCTTGCAGAGGGGTCTCAGGGAGGAGATGAGCCAGTCAGGGTGCGATGTAACAA
>NW_022111373.1:105599623-105604873 GCF_000313985.2 Echinops telfairi
AATGTGCTTTACACAATTGATATGTGTATGGATTGCGATAACAGTTGTATGAGCCCCTAATAAAATGTTTTAAAAAAATAAAAGAAAACTGTAAGAATAAGCAAGCAATGCTCTCTAATGCTAACACAGGCAGCAGACCTATTACTTCATATTGAAGTTTCCAAGTTTACTTTGAATATCAGCCAAGAGCGTATTGCTAACTAAATTGACCTTCTCTGTTAATAATTTCTCTGGAAAATAAGGGTATCTCATAATGGCAGTACTACCACACTCTCAAACTCCTTACCCCATCCACACACTCACAGATCTTGCCAGTGATGAAGTGTCTGACCATATGTCATTGTTTCTCAACACTTTTATTGCCTAATTTGGGGCCATGTGTTTTCCACAAAGCACCTCTATTCTTGAAAGAGAATTTCCCAGACATCCTTGGTGGCCATGGGTTCATTTCCCAGCATCTCCACGAAGGAGATCTAAGGGAAAAGATGAGGCTGCCTGCGCCTGCAAAGATTTGCTCCCTATAGGGTCAGTATGAATTAGAATAGTTTTGATGATAGTCTTTGGGTGACCTTTGAGTTATCAAAAATGATATGGTTTTGAGTTATCAAAAATGAAACTTTGGGGTTTATGGTTTCAATGAGCCAGTCCTAACTCTTTCAATAAAGTCTTCTTTTTTTCTTATATCTTCCAAAAATCACTGCTTTAGTTTTTATTATCTTAAAGATTAAGAAGACAACACCATAGCTCAGAGTAAGAAGTATATATTTTAAATGACCATATTGTCATTTAAATGACAGTAGAGCTTATCCTAAAAATTAGCTTAGGTTGGTGTCCATCCCCCAATTTAAAAAGTCATACATAAAGCTATTGCAGGGGATCTGAGACTTTAGGTTACTCCGCCAAAGCACACATATATATTAGGCAAACTGAACTTCCATATAGACAATAATGAGTAAGTGTAAGTATGAATTTGATCAATGACTTTCTGAATATTTTTTCCATTCTAAATTTAAGGACTTGCTAGTTTTGACTCTAAAACTAAAGTTTCCTAATTTAGGACAGAAAACAACTTCATCTTCCCACAATCTATATTTTCAGCTGCGGTTTTAAATGAGTTCAAACCAGTTTCCTGCTGTTATGTGCTCTTGAACCAGCTCCAACTCATTGTACCCTACATACAAGACAATTCTTCACCAGCATCACAATTGTTATGCTTGAGCCCACTGTTGCATCATGTTGAGGATCTTCCTCTTTTCTATAGACTTTCTACCAAGTCTCTAGGAGCTCATCTTTTCTGATAATATATCCAAATGACATGAGACCAAGTCTCAACATCCTTATTTCTAAGGAGAATTCTAGCTATATTTCTAATACGAACTTGTCTGTTCTTCTGGCAGACCATGATACTTTCATAGTCTTTGATGACACTGTAATTCACATCTACTAATTCTCTTTCAGGCTTCATTACTCATTGCCCAACTTTCACATGCATATGAGTGACTTCAAAATACAATGACTTGTGTCAGGTTCCCATTAGTTTTCAGACTGACATCTTTACTTTTGAACACTGTAAATTGTCTTGTACTGCAGATTAACCCAGTGCAATTCCTTTGATTCCTTGACCGCTACTTCCATGGATATGTGGCTTCAAGTTCAATTGTGAATGACTCGAAGCCATCGAGCAACAAACCATCATTAGAAATTTGGGTTTTTCCCTTTTCGTGATGTACTTCATAAATCTGTCTGGGGTAATATTGTGTTGGGAAAAAATATGTCAATGTAAAAATGTGTTCTTAATGTACGATTATATAAAGCTTTTTCTTATACACACACACACAAATAGAAACGTAAATGACTCCATTGCATTATTTGCCTTTGACAGAAGAACTATTACTACTTTAATATGTAATTTTATTAAGACTACAGGTCAACTCTTTAAAAATTCTTATTTGAAATTATATTCTCCTCATTTCTTTTTTAAATCATTTTATTGGAGGCTCATACAACTCTTATCACAAGCCATACATACATCAATTGTGTAAAGCACATTTGTGCATTCATTGCCCTCATTGTTCTCAAAACATTTGCTCTCCACTTAACCCCTTGGCATCAGCTCCTCATTTTTCCTTCTCCTTCCCCACCCCCTCCCTCATGAACCCTTGATAATTTATAAATTATTATTTTGTCATATCTTACACTGTCCGACATCTCCCTTCATCCACTTTCTGTTGTCCATCCCCCAGGGAGGAGGTTATATGTAGATCCTTGTAATTGGTTTCCCCTTTCAACTCCACCCTCCCTCCACCCTCCTGGTATAGCCACTCTCACCACTGGTCCTGAAGGGATCATCTGTCCGGGATTCCCTGTGTTTCCAATTCCTATCTGTACCAGTGTGCATCCTCTGGTCTAGCGAGATTTATAAGGTGAAATTGGGATCATGATAGTGGGTTGGTGGGGGGCGGGGAGAAGGATGTATTTAGGAACTAGAGGAAAGTTGTATGTTTCATCATTGCTGCACTGCACCCTGACTGGCTCATCTCCTCCCCTCTTCATTTCTTTTTTACTAAGTCACCTGACAGGTAATATAATACCTTGGTGCCATGCTAGGCACAAAGACTTGGAATTTGGTATCTCTGCAATTTCATCAGTGATACCATCCAAGTCTATGGATTTCTTTTAAGAAATGTAAATCTTTGAATAGCAACTGGTGGTTATGGGAAGAAAGCAAACCCATGAGTTCAACAAATGTGGCAGTCATAGTACTGTCTCGTTTCACGTTGATGCAGATATACTTTTTACTTATCTGACATTAAATCTGACAGCGTACATCAATGAACTGTCCATCGTATTGGTGGCATGTGACACACCTACAAGCCAATCTCATTGATGCTATGTCTTAAAGGAAGCGAAAGATGTTTTGATGGATTCTGTACACCACTAAACTCTCAAGTCTCTTTGATTTTCAAATATGGTGATGATGTATTTTGCATGTGAATCAGAAGCATTCAGAAATTTCTATGAAACTTTTTAATTTGTTCTCAAAACAATCAGATTAGGGAGGAATGTCTTCAAGTGCTTTCCAGATAATTAGAAAATGTATTCAGTGAGATTGCCTCCTGTTGTCAAGCTTCTTCTGAAACGAAATTCCATTCAACAAAAATTCATGAAGCAATTGTTTTGTGTACATTTGGGGTAGAAAACAAAAAAATAAGCAAGACCCTTTAGATTATTTTTGTTGTTGATGTAATTGTTAATATTCTCAATGTGACTGGTAGAAAATTATTAGAGAACAGAGACTTAGATGATAATATTGAAGTGGTTATTTATCCAAAGAATCTTACTATTTAATAGTCAGCCAGTTAAGAGAAAAACATACTTTTCTTATTCATAAACAGTCCTTCATCATTTGAGGAAGTAACCAGATTATAAATGAGGTATGAGAATTTGTATGCATATTGAAGAATGAGGAACAATGAAGGTATAAAAAATGGATGGAATATTATTTCTGTATTATAATGAAGAAATTCATTTGTTTTAAATTGCCTAGCAAGCCAGCAAGTAATCAGTTTGATTGTTTTAGAGATTATAATAAGTAACGCTGAGTATTTTAAAAGACCTGGCTTGTGAATTCATGCAATTGTGGATCAACATCTACTGGACGTATGTCCAGTACTATACTGAGATTTAGCAGATGCCTGGTGGCGCCATGGTTCAACACCCAGTTCCTGATAGAGGTTGGTGATGGTGATACTTAGGTTTTCTGTCAACTTGGCCAACCAGGATTCTCTGCAGTTTAGCAGTAATCCCTCCCTCAACAAGTTAGGTTACAGCTTGATAAAAACTCCTTGAGGATGTGACCTATTTGATATCTATAAAAGAGGTAGTTCAGAGAGCTGGCTCTTTTCCTTCCATCCTGCTAGCCTGCATCCTGCATCTGCTCTCTTGGGATGTGCTGACTGCTCAAGATATTGGCTGCCAATCGAAGGAGCTACCCATAACCTGCCCTAACATCTGATCTGTTGATCTATCTCTGCCTCCACAAGCCTCTGCGCATCTGCCTTCCTGGCTTCTGGGTTTCAAAGCCCCAGAATGTTATACATGTCAGGACAAGCCTCCAGCATGATATTTCACAACCACATTGTAATTAACTCCTTCCTCAAGTATGTGATTACCACTCCTCTGTCCATTTTTGTCCTACTGTGGTGGCTTGTATGTTGCTGAGATGCTGGAAGAAATGCCATTGGTATTTACCTAAAGGGAAGAGGTTTCAGCAGAGCTTCCAAACTAAGAACAGACCACAAAGAAGGAATATGCTGCCTGCTTCTGAGCAATTAACCACTGAAAACCTTATGGGTAATAGCAGAATATTGTCAGGTGATGAAAGCCTCATGAATAGCTGTAGAGCATTGCCACAAGATGAGCCCCTCAGGTCTGAGGGCACTAAGAATATGACCAAGGCAGAGTTGCCTTCTAAAAGTAGAGTCAACTCGAATGACATGGATGGAGCGAAGCCTGCAGGACCTCCATTTGCTGACAGGACATTACTTAAAATGAGAACAGCTGTGAACACCTATTAATGATTGGAACTTGGAATATAAGAAATATTAAAGTAGAAAAATTGAAATTCATCAAAATGAAGTGGAATGCAAAAGATTGATATCCTAGGCATCAGTGGCTTGACATGGACTGGTATTTGCTAGTTCAAATCAGAGAATTATATAGTTTCCTATACTGGGAATGACGCAATCAAACAGAATGTCAAAAAGGACATTTCAAGTTCTGTCTTGAAATTCAATGTTGCCTATGATAGAATAGTATGCATGAAGATAAAAGAATAAACCGTTAACACAATGATTATTCAAATTTATGCATAAACCACTACAGCTAGGGATGTAGAAATTGTAGAATTCTACTTCATTCTTCAGTCTGAAATTGATCAATCTTGCAATCAAGATGCATTGATAATTATTGGCGATTAGAATGCAAAAGTTAGAAATAAGGAAAAAGGAAAAGTAGTTGGAAAATATGACGTGATAGAAACAAAGCTGGAGATCACATGACTGAACTTTACAAGACCAATGACTTCACTGCAAATACCTTTTTCCAGCAATGCAAAAGGTGATTGTACATGGACTTCTACATATGGAATACACGGAAATCAAATTGGTTACAGCTGTGCAACGATATGAAAAAGAGGGAATCCAGGGCGGATGAGCCCTACAGGACCAGTGGTGTGAGTGGTGAAACAGG
>NW_022111373.1:105605144-105606207 GCF_000313985.2 Echinops telfairi
GATAACAGTTGTATGAGCCCCTAATAAAATGTTTGATATTAGTAGCTAAAATGAGGCCAGGAGCCAACTCTGGAACAGACCATAAATTTCTCATAAGGAAGTTCAGGTTTAAGCTGAATAAAATTGAAACAAATGCACAAGAGAAAAATATGACCTTGAGTGTACCCCTCTTGAATTTCAAGGACATTTTAAGAACAGATTTGCTGCATGGAATACTAAATTACAGAAGATCTGATGACATCATACATGAAGAAAGCAAAAAGTCATTAAGAAGACATGAAAGAAAGAAAAGATCAATGTGGATGTCAGAAGAACTAAAAAAGACATTTAAGCCTCCAGTTGGTAGATTGAAAGATGCTATGAGCACAATATTGAATGCTGCATAAAAAATATGGAAATTATACACACAATCAAATCACTGTACCAAAAAGAACTACTGAACATTCAAACATTTCAACAGGTAGCATACAAGCAAGAATCAATGGTACTGAAGGAAAAAGTCCAAGCTGCACTGAAAGCATTAACCCAGGACAAGGCTCCAGGAAGTGATGGAATACCAATGGAAAAGTTTCAAGAGCTACTTAACGGACAGAGTGGGCGCAGAGATCCATATTTGTACCCATTCAAAAGAAAGGTGACCTAACAGGATGCTCCAAATATAAAATAATATTGTTGTATCACCTGCAGGTAAAATGGTCCCGGGAATCATTAATAAATGTTGTAGCAGTAGATTCAAAGACGACTGCCAGATGTGCAGGCAGGATTGAGAAGAGGACGTTGTTACTGTTAGGCTGTTAGGTGCCATCAGGTTGGTTCCAACTTGTAGAGGCCCTCTGTACAACACAAAGAAGCCCCGCCTGCTCCTGCTCCTCATACTTATTCTTTTGTTTTGTTTTGTTTTTTCACGACTGCTTCAAGTTTAAGGAAAATTGATTCCCATGACGACAGATAGTGATGACTGTAACAGGTGCGTTGGGGTTTTGTTCTACTTAATTTTAAATTCCTGAAATGGGACTGGGTGAGGGGAGAGTTAGGAATTCATTTCTATTAAAATATAGAAGTT
>NW_022111373.1:105624137-105626363 GCF_000313985.2 Echinops telfairi
CTTTCCTAGGCTTCTTTTTCTTGTTATCTGGTTCAGGAACTTTTGTATCTTTATCTTTATTCTTGGGTTTTTCAATTTACCATCCTCTTCTTCCTCTAGTTTTCGCTTTTCTCCTTCTTGGTATCTTCTGTTTTAATTGTCTTGGGTTTATAGTCAGCATCATCCTCATCTGGAGGTCTCCTCAATGGCTTTATATCTTCTTTAGGAGGAGCAAACTAGCCATCATCTTCAGGTTCATCCTTAACTCGGGGTGGACTAGAGAAGGCAGTTTCCTTTTCCTTCTTTATTTTTGCATCTCCAGAAGCTCTAATCTTTTCCTCCTTTCTTTTTTCCTGTCTCTGTCTTTGCGCTTGTCTTTATGCTTTTCTGAGCTGCCATCTTTGTGTTTGGTTTTCTCCTTCTCTTTGTGTTTCTTTTCAGAATCTTTATGCTCACTGTTGCTATGCTTGGATTTTTCTCGGTCCTTTTCCTTGTCCTTCTTGGGTTCTTTGTGGCGATGTTCTCGGTCTTTGTGTTTATCTTTGTGTTTGTGAGAATTTTGGATAGCTCCGCATGACAGGCTGGGACCGTTCAATCGGAAATCCGCTTCGATCTGGGAATCGTTGTGGAGATGGTCCCCGCTCGTGTCGGTCAGAGCGGCAAGCGCGGCAGGAGGCGAGGGGTGAGGAGGAGACGCAGGCGGTCGGGAATGGCTTTGCTGACAGCCCACGGCTCTCAGAGGATCCCGGAGGCGCGGATAAGCAGCAGCGGCGGCGGGCCTGAGACTCCCGGAACGGCCGCGACAGCAAACGACGGCAGCGACGCTGACTGACGGCCGGGCAGGCGGCGAGAGCAGCCCCCAGCAGTTGTGTAACAGCCTAAGTTCGCATTTCTCCCCTCACACTTATTCTTATGTTTGAGCCCATTGGTGCAGCAATTGTGACATTCCACCTATTCAAATGTACTTTATTTTAAAATAGTTGTATTGGCTTATACTTCACATATCATACAATTTACTTGTTTAATGCTATTAAGAAGAATTGTGCATTCATTACAATCTCAGAACATTCTCTTCTCGTATCCATTGATATTAGCTTCCCATTTCCCCCAATTTACCCTATCATGCCCCTAGGTCATTATTAATCCAGCTATTGTCACAATAGATTTACCTATCCTGGATTTTATATACAGAAAATCACAAAAAACACAACCCAGAGGCAGAAAAAAACACCAATGACCAAACAAAACAGGGAAAAAGTCCATGGAAAATAAAGCAGTAACATTAAAAATGGAAATAATGTTAAAATGGGTCAAAAGAGATTAAATGATAAGGCGCTACATTTTAACCTAACTACATCAATCTGATAGGAAGGCTATTCACATCCCTGGACAATGGTCAGAGAGGATTTACTGGAGGCTTAATTCATATGTCTACAAATGGATTTGGGGCTTTCACTGTCATCCACAGCATTCTGCAAACTGGGTGCTCAGAATTTAAACTTGGTTACTGCTCCCTCCTTTGGATTTGGATTTAATTGTTTACAATCCTTGGATTTCATAGGCTGATGTGCTTCTTCCCTGCAGATATGGTTGAGTTGGTGCCTCATTTGGCTGCTCATAAGACAAGAGTGTGCCAATTCATCTTGTCCAGATCTTGCACTTCCCACTGCTTCTCTACTTTGCCAAGCATGATGGCCTTCTCCAGGTTCAGGTCTCTGCCGAGAACATGTATCAAATACGTGAGATGAAATTTTGCTAGTCTCTAAGAAGCATTCCAGTTGTACTTATTCCAAGACAGGTTTCTGTATTCTTTTGGCAGTCCACAATACGTTCATTATTCTTCACCAGCATTCATAATTCTAATGCATCAATTCTTCTCTGGTCATCCTTATTCAGTGCCAAAATTTAATATGCATTTGAGGCAATTGAAAATCCCATAGCTTGGGGCAGGTGCACTTTATTCCTCAAAGTAGCATCTTTGTGTTTCAACACTTTAAAGAAGTCTTATACAGCAGATTTATCCAATGCAATGTGTCCTTTGATCTCTTGACTGCTGGTCCCATATGCACTGATTATGAAGATAAGCAAGCAAGATGATGCCTTAACAACTTCAATTTTTTCTCCAATTTTCATGATGCTACCTATTGATACAGTTGTGATGATCTTGTTTTCTTTATATGGAGTTATAATGCATAGTCAGTAAATCATAAGTAAACACTTTTCTGGTTTTCTCCACTTCTGATCATA
>NW_022111373.1:105627093-105628749 GCF_000313985.2 Echinops telfairi
TTGGAAGATAAATAGTCTAGTCAATAGTGAACTTAAATCAACTAGTATTAGCTATTCTGAATCATACTGATGACAGTGATGACAGACAGAAATGACAAATCGAAGAGGAACAACATCACACTCATTGCCAGAAACAGTATATTGAGATCTACCCTGATGACTGCGTTGTCACAAATACAGATCTCTTCCAGTCAGTTGGATAATGAGACAGTATTGAATAATATTATTAATAATACATAGAAGGAACATTTTTCTGAAGATAATAAATACACATGGAACAGAGAGAGATTCAAGCTAGATTCTCAAGAGAAAATGGAATGAGCGATAGATCGCTGACATCAGAAGCATCTTAACTAAAAGCAGAGAATACCAGAGGCATATTTACTTCATGGAAATATTTTTATTGATTGATGGAAATGGAAAGGCTTTCAACTCTGTGGATAAGAAAAAACTGTAGATAACAATGAGAAAAATGGGAATGTCACAACACTTAATTGTTCTTTTTTTCCCCTTCTTACTTAATTGTTCTCATGCAGAAGTGGAACCTAGAATAAGAAGCAGACATTTGAACAGAACAAAGTGATAAAACTTGGTTTAAAATGAGGAAAGATGTGTGTTGGGTTGTATAGAGTCACCACACTTAATCTATATGCTGAACAAATAACATGAGAAGCAATTTTGTAGGAAGAAATGTATATTACTGGGTTTGTAACAATTATTTATTAACAACTAGTGATGTACAGGTGGCATAACCTTTCAGTGAAGCAGGCTTGAACCATTCCTGATTACAATCAAGAACTACTTCCCTCAGTTTGAATTATACCTTAGCATAAAATACAAATTTTCACAGCTGGATGAATATGAAAAAACTTAAAAGGAGAAAAATATTTTCATTGTCAGGAATTTCATTTTCCTTAGACCAACAAGCAAAGCCCATTGAAGTTGTTGTTGTTTAGTCCTGCCTTTGAGGGCCTTCCAACTCATAGCAACCCTCTGTACAACAGAACATGTGTCAACACGGCTTAGCGCTGTGCCCCTTCACAGTGAGGCCATTGCCATAGCCACTGTGTCGATCCATCTTGCCCAGGGTTGTCTTCTTTTTGCTGCTCCTTATTTTACCAAATAAGCTATGCTTCATCAGGTACTGGTCTTGCCATCCTTGTCTCTAAGGAACATTCTAGCTGTACTTCTTCCAAGACAGATTTGTTTGTTCTTTGGGTAGTCCATGGTACTTTCAATATTCTTTACTAAAACCATAATTCAAATACATCAGATTTTCTCTGGGCTTCTTTACTCAATGTCGAACTTTCACATGCATATGAGGAAATTGAAAATGCCATGGCTTGGGTCAAGAGCACCTTAGTCCACAAAGTAATGCCCTTGCTTTTAAAAGGCTTTTAGGAGATATTTGGCAGATGATTTACACAATGCAATGCATCCTTTAATCTCTTGACTGCAGCAACAATCTCTGATATGTGGATAACACGGTCTCATTTACTGAAAATTACGTGTACTTTAAGCACCTGTTGATGAAGATCAAGGACTACAGCCTCCAAAATGGATTACAACTCACAGTAAAGAAAAGCAAAATCTTCCATGATGCTCACCTTCCTGACACAATCACTGAAGACAGAGCAGGTGCATAAGCAAACGTAG
>NW_022111373.1:105630814-105634611 GCF_000313985.2 Echinops telfairi
AAATGGGTTTATCCTTTTAATAACGTCATCTCTTTGGTATTTCTATGTGGTATTCAGTTCCCCCTCTGTATCCTTAAGTTTAAACTTGGGTGCTCTTCCCTCGGTGACAAATTCTTCTGTCCCTCCAGATAGTCGGGGGTGACTTCTCTGAGTTCTATAGCACAAATCAATGTAATGTAATTGTCTGTTTATTAGTCTCCCCCTCCTCCTCATACTATACACTATTCTAAAGAGAGATGAATAAATGTTCGTTGAATAAATAGCTCAGAAATGGGTCATTTGTAAGTTGCTTAAATTTGGTACTGTTTATAGCACATGCTACCGCTATAATTAGGTGCTGCTGAGTTAGCTGTGATTAAAAGCAATGCTATGCACTACATGATGAATCATTAACCAGCCCTTTAACTAAGTCCTCATCTGATTTGATTCAGATAGCATTATCTTTTATTCCTACAGTGACTGGTGAATTATAATAGCTTTATGAATTTCTGTACTGCTTATTCTTAAAATCCTAGTTATATCATCATTTGGGGGAAATAATTTCGACTGAGTCTCCCTACATTCTGGGTGGTATATTTTTGGAGTCCTTGAAAATCCAATTTTTCTAAAGATATTTGGTCGCAGAAGTTTGCGTCAAATTTTACTAGGTTTTTGTTTCATTAATGTCTGATTGTGAAGACTACAGAGAATTCGGAATCTTAGCTGGGGTTTTGTTCTTGCATATGTACCTAGTTCTCTTCTTAGAGGCCGATATGCTTTAGACATGCTTCTTGAAATGGAAATACTTCCAAATATGTTTCTATTTTTTTCTGTCTTCACACTTATTATGTTTCCAAAAACCAGTGTAAGTTTACTTCTCACCTACTTCTTATTGTTCTTTAGTATCATATCTAATTTTCTGTTCACCAAACCGATTATCTTCTTTGTCATTATTTCCATCTTTTTTCCTCGGTTTCTCTTTCCTGGTATTCAAGTTCAAAGGATACAAAGTGTCATCTTTCCTCTTATGCCTAAAACTCCACCAAACAAATCCACTCTCTTCAATTCAATTCTGACATGGTGTCCTTCTCCAGGCATGTCCAATGTTTACAATACTCTAACCCTTGTATGTTTGTAAAGATGTTGACTATCACTATAAGGAGAAGCTCAATAATTAACATTAGAGAGACAAGAGCTCACAACAAATGGAATCCAGGAATAGGAATGGGAGTAGCAATACCAGGAAGGCAGGGGAAAGGTGGGGAGAGGAGGGGAGGAAGGGGGGACTGAATGCAATAATCAAAACATAACCACCACCACCACCCCGAGGGGATGGACAACAGAAATCGTGGGGGAAGGGAGACATCAATGGGTGTAAGATATGAAAATAATGATAATTTATAATTTATCAAGCGGATCATGAGGGTGCGGGGAGGGAAAAAAGAGGAGCTGATACCACGGGCTCAATAGGAAATAAATATTTAGAACATCATGATGGCAACATATGTACAAATATGTTTGATACAATGAATGTATGATTGTTATAAGAGCAGTAAAAGCCCCCAATATAATGATCTTTTAATTAAAGGGGGGAAAAAGATTCCAGAGATGTTCTCAGGCAAATACTCCAAAGCCAATAAAACAAGCTCACTCCCATTGAGTTGATGCCTATTGGTATGATTCGGAACTGTCTGAAATAAACAAGCACAGCTTCGCCACTGAGAGATTTCTCAAAAACGACATCAGGGTTTTGGTGTTCAGACTCTTATCTGAACTATCTGAGCCTTTTACATTTGTTGAGTATTTTCTTAATCAAAATGTGGACAATCCAATAACTCTGAAAAATATCCTTAAGCACTAAGGATTGCACAAGCGAGGCAGGACACGCAATTCTCACATTAGGAAGGGTTGTATCCCTGCCTTTGAATTCTTATGTGACACAACAAGGGGTGGAGAATCAGTGAAGCAGAGATTGTGGGTTAAAGGCAACATTTCTCCTTAAATTCCTCTCCCTTGACCATGACCTTGTACTGGAGAGGCCACATTAGACTACAGGGATTGATGTAAAACTTCACAACAAATAAATTCAAAGCAACTTCTCATGCTTAGTGCTTCCCTCTAATTAACATGTTGGAACTCATGTTGTTATTGTTCTTTGGCTACTTTATGGATCAGTTAAAGCATTTGGCCTCACCTTACCCAGAACCCAAAGCTGAGCGAGTATTCCATTGAGCATGTGGGACTGAATTTTGGCAGGAACAGATTCAATAACTACATTACAATTAGATAGATTTTTCCACCCCTATGTATGGGGAATCAGCATTTTTTTTACCTGGTAAAACATAGACTAAATATTTTGAGGATAAAATAATAAAACAAAAACATTTCTTGGAAAGCCCCAAACAAAAACAAACAATAACAACAAAGAAAAAAAAGTCACTGGAATCAAGTTGATTCACACTCATAGCCGCCAAAGGCCAAAGCAAAACTGCCCCTCTGTGTTTCCAAGATTCTGTACACACTCAGCCATCTTTCTCCTCCGGAATGGCTGGCAACTTTGAACCAAACACCTGTGGCTGGCAGCCCAATGCTTATACCACATTGCCTCCGAATTTACGGAAAATAAAATAAAAGATAAACATTACCCAGAAGGCCAAAGATGTTAGTTAGCCGTGCACTTTTGAGTACTAACTTTCTAACTTGCAAGAGGCTCTTTTTTAGTTTTTTATGAGAGTTATTACATATTTTTCCCACAGGGGAGATGATGGTGACTTGGCTTCGCAAACAACATCTTTCTCGCTAACAAGCCCCACTGGAAGTCAAATAAGGTGAAATGATGCACAAAGTCATTGGCAAACAGTGATGTTCACTGGGGAGCACAGACATCAAGTTGAATAGGTTTCTTAGGGCTGAGCAGAGACGCATGGCTGGATACTCTGGAGAAACCCGGGAATGTTGAAATTGCAGAGTTGGATGCGTCACAAAGTTCACAAGGAGCCCCAGTGACGTAGTGGTCAAGCACTCAAACCCACCAGCTACTTCCTGGGGCAGACATGTGGCAATCTGCTTCTGCAAAGGTTGCAGACTTGGAACACGGTGACGCAGTTCAGCTGGCCTCTAGGGTCACTGTGGTTTAGGACTGATGCCCCAGTAATGGGTTTTTACTTCCTTTATGGCATCCCCCAAACTTTTCTGTTACTTCCATTGCAGGCAGGGCATTTCTTTGTTCTGGAGGAAACTTTGAAGTACAACAGGCATGGAATGGCTGGGACTAAGTAGATCATTCTGAATTTTGATGCTGTCACTAAGCTTTGTATCACCTATGAAGAACCGAGGTCCTGTGACTGGCGAGACTGGAAAGATAGGCTGTTCTTCCTCTAGTGCCATTACTCTGGGGCAGGTGTCGAATTTAAAGACAGAGCTGCTTCAGCTGCTTTTCAGAGTTTACACCGATATATATTGGAGTATATGTATATGTGTAAAATAATCTTGCATTTTGAACTATGCTACAAGATGAGTGCTACGTTGTCTAAATGTATAAAGAATAGGTGTATAGTGAACAATCATGTAATCATGACCCACATTAAGACATAGAACATTTTCAGTGTCCAAACAGGGCTCTGATCACAAGTTCAGTCTTCCCCAGATGTAACCAGTATTCTGAGCTTCCTTGTTATCTTTGTGTTTTTACCAACTATGCATACATCTTTTGGTAATAAAGTTTAGCTTTTATTGCCTTTGAACTTTGAAATCACACTATATATATATTATACAGTTTTCTTTCTAACACTGCAAATGCAGTGTTTTTCTGAAGACTT
>NW_022111373.1:105635356-105637384 GCF_000313985.2 Echinops telfairi
TTTGAGAATGATGATGGCAACAAATGTACAAATGTGCTTGACACAATGGATGGATGTATGGATTGTGATAAGAATTGTATGAGCCCCCAATAAAATGATTAAAAAATATATTATGGAATAATTGGTATGGCACTTGCTCTCCCACCATAAATACTTATAAATCAATGCAAAGTAAAGGAAACAACTGCTTTCAGGCAATGTACAGCACACATTGCAGAACTGTGTTTTCTAAAGGCAGCATATAAAATCAGCTATATAATTGCAACCTATGAATGAGTGTCCTCTGAACTGAGGGGCATGTGGTAGTTACACAATTTCATGTCAACTTGATAAATAAGAATGAAGGGGTAGAGTCTAGTGTCAATCAGGTCACAGCCTGATCCCTCCTTGTGGGCGTGGCCTTCTTATGAGGATTCTGGGAACTCTTTCTGTGCTTCACATTCCTTATGAAAAGCCACATAGAGCCACACTGATGGCAGTCAGAGAACTGGAGACGCTTCCACTACCACTGGATCCACAAGGCTTTCCACTTATAAGGCTGTGATCTTCCTGCATTCAGCATCATTGCATGGGTTATGTAAGTCTGAAGAGAAATTTATTGACTAGTATTGGACATATGGACTAATACCGGACTTAAGGAGTTTTTCTTGACTGGGCTGGGGATTTTTCTTTAACTCTTTGTTACAATTACTCTTTGATCTAAAACTCTCTCTGACACATATATGAGTGTCTCTGTAGAACTGCCTATGTGGGTTTCCAAGACCAAACCTCTCTACAGGAGTAGAAAGCCTCATCTCTCCTCATTGTAGTGGCTGAATGTTTCAAATTGCTAACCTTGTCATTTGCAGTCCAAACAGTAATGACTGTACCACCGGGACTCCCAAGTATCAGTGAATCTAAAAATTGAAATCATATAGCATATGTTCAATTAATATAAAGGAATCTATTAAAAATCAAAACCAAAAGATATCAGGAAATGTCAAAATATTTTTTAATTAAGCAATATATTTCTAAGCTCACATGTTTAAAGAACGCCCTAGAAAATTAGAAAGAATTTTTAATTAAATAATAATGGAAGAAAGACAATTTATCCACATTCAGAGGATGTAGCTAAGTAGTAATTGGAGGATAGTTTCTAGATTTAAATTAACTTAGAAAAGAAGAAAGTTTTAAAATTAATTATCTAATCTTCAAACATAAGAAGCTATAACACCAAAACCCAGACCAAGCTGACTGGCACTGAGATTCTAACTCATAGTGACTCTATAGAGCTGGGTAGAACTGCCTCTGAGTTTCCCAGATGGTAGCTTTTGATTACTTCATTGCCTTTTCCATGAGCATCAATTGTGAATGCAAGTAAAATGAAATCCTTGACAACGTCTATCTTTTCTTCATTTATCATGATGCTATTATATCAGTTGTGGGGATATTAAGTTTTTTGTTGTTGCTTTCTTTTTTACATTAATGTTGACATTCCAAATAAAGGCTCCAGTGTTTGATCTACAACAGAAAGTCTTCAAGTCATTTTGACTTTCAGCCAAAAGAAGTGTCATATGAATATCACAGAGTGCTAATAAGACTTCCCCCAATTAGTATCTGTGCTTTTCTTTATATGGGTCAGATTCTCAAATATTTGCTCAGCATACAGATTAAATAAGTATAGTGAACACTAATAACTCGGACACATGGCTTTCCTGACAGTAAACCATGTAGTAGTCACTTACTTTGTTTGAACCGATGCCTGTTGCTCTGAGGATGTCATGGGATTTTCAATGACCGTATACACAGTTTCTGCATGAGCACAATGAACGATTCAGGAATTTTTATTCTTCACAAAATTATTCATAATTTGTTATCATTCACATAGTCAAATGCCTTTGTAGAGTCAATAAAAACAAGTCAACATTTTTCTCCGCTTTCAGCTGTGAGCCATCTGATATTGGCAGTGATATTCCTTGCTTCATGTCCTCTTCTGAATTTCACTTGCATTTCTGGCAGCTCTCTGTTAGTGTACTACTGCAGCAATTT
>NW_022111373.1:105641962-105644330 GCF_000313985.2 Echinops telfairi
TTTCCCAATGCTAAGACCACATTCATCCATCTGATAAAGGGAAGTTTGAGGAAGGTGGGCACAGCTCAGGGCTCTTTAATCTGTCAAGTCTTATTTTCTTTTCACCTTTGAAGCATTCCAGAATCCCCTTTCCAATCTGTCATAGGTAAATCTAACATCCCACCCTAGAGTTTACACTAACATTTAATAATATCATTGGCAGACAGAAAGCCAATTTACAAAAAGAATAATCTCCTATGAATTTCCATATTATTTGTATCTGCATTGTATCATATATTTATCTTTTCTGTCTTTGTTAATGGACCTCATGTTCACATATATGCTATATTTGGCGGCTGTGAAGAGAAAAAAGTAGAATACTTGCTGTTGAGCAAATGAAATGATGTTTGAATTATTTCCATTTGCAAACAACTCACAGGCTATTTGCAACAAGCCTTTCATGATTAGGTGGATAGTTTGTCAAGAATGTGGTAAATGCTATTATGAAACAAATGCATCCTCCCAATACACTTGGAAGTCATAATTTTCCATGTGTGTACAATCTTCAAACCATAAATTGCATGCTTTAGTATATGGATTAAAAGTTTCCTTCTTTGAAGCCCTGTGCTATAAAACCAAGGGAAATTTATGTGCTACTAATGTAATTGTTTCAGTGGATTATAAAATTTTAAATCTCCTCAATATTTTAAAATTTCATCCTACCAGCCCAGCAGGCAGTTTCTCAAACTCTACCATGGGGGTTTCAAAAAGTTTGTGGAAAAGGATAATGGCATTTTTCCATGAAAATTTTGAAGCCCTCTTATAGTTAATAGAATTAGCCACTAAATCAGATGGGGACATATTCCAGAAACAGTCATATTTTTATTTTTTGTTTGGAGGATATTTAATAGTACAATTAAGAGCAAGTGTCAGTTTATAAACAATTAGTTCTTTCTTCCTCTCTGTTCATAACTTTTTTCCTCTCTTCCTCTCTTTCTAAGAGTTGCTCTTAGAAATGTGATTTTCATGGCTAAACGTTAATGACATAGGTCACATATCCAAAAATGTTTACATGCAAAAGGACGAACCTTTAAGAAGCCTGGGCCAATGTCAGTCAATGTCAGTAGTGGGTGTATATTTACCATACATACACTCAAAACTCTATTCAGAGTACATGGTGACACACAATGAAATAGAGCCTCTGACTTCAAATATCATGCCCACCACTCAACCCTGAAAGAAAAAAACCAAGAACACATACTCAGAACACGGAGAATAGTGTACTATGACATATATTACATGCAAAAATTGATTAATAATATTCTAAATGATCTGTATATGACTAGACATGGCAGTGAGAATAAGAATTGTAAAAACAATAAAAAATAGAACTATCTATGTATCAGCCATTGTTAAGGACTTCTGTCTTAATACAACAGTAGCTTAAGGCCACTGTTAAGAAGACGAAGAGCCTGACATTTAGTGAGGTTACATGACTTGCCCTGAAGTCATATCTAGGAACTAAAATATCTAGATTCAAACTCAGTTCTCCACTTCAGTAGGGATTTATTTGCTGGCATCTATCTTAAGCTATTTAGCTATCTGAAAAGCTGATCCATGTTCCATAAGTATTTTCTCACCAGTTAGAAAAGAAATATGAAGTGTCATATACAATTAGCCAGTGAGAGCCACAAAACCATATATTCATGGATCCCTTCTTATGCTCAGAAATTTTGAAAACAAATGCAAAGTACAAATAAGACAGAAAATAAGTGTGTGCAGGATAGTGAGATCTCATTCCCAGGATAAGCTGTTTAGTTGTCAGCAAGTGGCCTGTAATTAGGCAGAGTGCAACAAAGACTATGGATGTCCCCCATGGTTTGAGCCTGCTCAGCTTAGATGGTCAGAGTGTTTGACTAGAAGCAGAACCCTTTACCTCTGAGGACTATCCTTGGTTCCTACTCAAGATTATTCTCTTTTTCTCCTCGGTCCCAATTGTCATTTTCACAAGGCATTCTTCTGAGAATAATAGTGTATATTTAAAGTTGCTGTATATTTATCAATATAATTTGCCCAAGTCACTTTGAAAGGATTAGAAATACTTGCCTCATGAAGTTTCAAAATAAGTTGAGTTTCCAAATGCATATCCATAAGTAAGTCTATCAGGATGGACACCTATATTTATTCTATGAAAATATAATGCCTCCAGTGTGTTAAATAAGAAAAACAAAAGACAAAAATAAATATGATGTTTTTTGGGTTTTTTGGCTTTTTTTAAATAATAAGGAGTTTAAGATGTTAAGCCATGCTTGAAGGTAAACAAGCGGCCATCTAGCTCAGAAGCAACAAAGCCCACATGGAAGAAGCACACCAGCATGTGTGGTCATGA
>NW_022111373.1:105645149-105652029 GCF_000313985.2 Echinops telfairi
ATCATATCAAATAAAGAAAATTTAAATATTCGTTTCAGTCAACTACTTGAGAAAAAAGGGGTAGAAGATAAACAAAAGCCTAATATAAGAAGGTTCAAAAGTATTTCCAATATTATTTTACAGATTTTACAATTGGCCAAAAGTTTCTTTGAGACTAAACACCAAAAGCAAGCTTCTAAACTCAAATATTTATCACAACTGCTCAGAAAACCAGTATTCTCTTACAAGGCAGAGGATAAAAGTCTACAAGCAAATCAAGATGTCTCATGAACTCGCTAACATATTTAGATCAAGAATTCTCTCTCAATTCCCAAATGGATCTTAAGTAGTGCTTACTGTTGTTAATTGTAGTCTAGCCAATTCCAACCCATGGCAACCCCATTTTGCAGAGTAGAACTGCGCCATGGGAGGGTCAAGTCTGGGAACGTCCAGAAACAGATTGTCGGGCTTTGTCTGTGGTCAGCTGTGAGCCACCAAACTTTTGGTTAATAATCTAGGGTTTAACAAACAAGTGATGCCATCCAGAGACTTCCTAAAGCTTTTTTTAGAAACTGGGGGAAAAGAGGATGAAGTGCTTTAGGAAACAAGGGTTTGACAAAATTAACGGTATTTCTTTCTGTCTTTCTTTCTTTTTTAACGGTGTTTCTTAAAATAAACCTTTTCCCAGATCCCATTCCGTACCCACCAATCCCACTACTGTCAAGTCCACTCCAATTCACAAGAACTTATATAATAGAGTAGAACTGTCCCTTTGTGGTTTTGAGATTGAACATTTTTATGGGAGCCGAGAACCTCATCTTTCTCACACCATGCAGCTGGTGAATTCAAACTGTTGACCTTTCAATTAGCAGCCAAAGGAACAATACCATCCCATGACTATTTAAGAATATTGCTATAATTTTATCCAGTTGTTACTTTTATTTTATTGAACAATAATGTTTATATTTTTATATGTATTTCATTACACACATTTTTTTATAACCTCATGTATTTGTGTACCAGACCGAAAATCCTGGAAGCCTTCTTACTTATAAAAATGATAGATTCACTTGCTTCTGTGTTGTCCAAGGACTAGAAAATACAAAACCAGCACAAAGAAACCTATTTGCCAGTAGAGTTAAGTCAAATCAATCCAGTGGATGTTGACTTCATTCTGGTTTATGGAGGTTCCATATGGTGAGGGTAGAACTGTGCATCAGCGTGCTTTTAGTGACTGGGTTTTTCATAAATAGATCGTCAAGCCTTTCTTTGAAGCAGTCACTTCATGACTCAAATATTTGACCCAGAAGCTAAGAACAGTAACCATTTGTATCTCCCAGGTTTTTTGTTTTGTTTTGACTACTCCACTCACTGCTGTTGAGTCAATTCCGACTTACAGTGACCCTATAAGACACTGTCCTTGTGGGTTACGGAGTCTGTAACTCTTTACAGGAGTGGAAAGTCTCATCTTTCCCCCACAGAACAGCTTGTGGCTTCAAACAGTTGACCGTGTGGTTGGCACCCAAGTTACCCACTCTGCCAAGGCTTTAGAACCTAAGCCTTCACTCTTGAGTCAGTTCTGATGTAGAGAGACACTATCAGACAGAATCGTGCCATCCTGTGTGGTTTCCAAGGCTGGAAGCTTTTACAGAAGCAGACTGCAATGTCTTTCTTCTGTGGAGCAGCTGGTGGATTCTCAATGCCAATCCTTCAGTTAGCAGCTCAGCATTTTGCCACTGTGCCACCAGGGCTCCTTGGCAGTTAAAAATGAAATCCCACTCGATGGTCACTTTTCTCTGCCTGGGTTGCAGCCAGAGTAATATCACATGCAAGTAAAATTTTCCTTTTTACAGTGGAAAGGCATAGGGAAAAGAAGAAGACTCAACAAGCTGGCAGCAACAACAGATTCATACATCGTAACAATTGTAGGACGGTGCAGGACCGGGTGGGGCTTCATTCTGTTGTAGGATCACTTTGAATCAGAACCTACTCAATTATCATCTGACAACAACAGTGGGGTTTGCTATAATTTGGAAGACATTCTGAAGTTCAGTAAACATACCTTTCCATCTTTGAGAGCTATACCCTCCATAACTGAAGCATGATCATGTCATGAATTTTCACATAGCATTGTTTTTATGGAGAATATTTTTACTCCTTGAAGTTGTAGACAAAAATGGTTAGAAGAATTAAGAGATCTCTGTCTAATCTGAAAATTTCAAAAATCAAATAACAATGTATTAGTAGAAATGAAAAAGAAGTCTTGATTTGTCAAAGCATGCAACCTAAGCAGAGAAAAATACATGTGCTAATGAATTGAGATGGCTGGCTAACAAAGCTATAAATCAATCAAGTAGTCCAGATGACATTATAAACCACAGACACGTGCTCTTGGGGATAAATAATGCTCTTGTGGTTTTTGAAAGCTTTGTGAGTCTTTGGGAGTGTTCAAGGGTGGGAATCTATCTCTACTTATCCAGTGTATTTACAACGGGTGGCAAAGGGGATTGTTATTGTTGTTCTTACGGTTAAAATTTACAGCACATGACAGTGGTTTTTAAAAGTCACTTAAATAATGTTTTTAATGCTATGAATAGTTTGCATCGCCTGTGCCCACAAGAAAATGGCTTTCTGATATTGGACTTCCAAATTGTCGGATTAATTTTACTACGTCATTCAGTAATTTTGAAACACCTTCCTCGTGCCTCATAAAGCTCTGTTGATACGATAGACATTGCTCTGCTAACTGTAAAGTCAGTGGTTCCAAACTGCCGCTGGCTCTGTTGGAGGAAGATGAGTTTCTGTACCTGTGGCGCTTTGGGCCTCAGAGCCTCCAGATGAGAGCTCTGTGGGGCAGAAGGGACTCAATGGTAATGAGTTTGGTTTTACTGTTGCTATTTGTTTCATTTGTTCTAAAAGGCTATTTCTTAATTCTTTCATTTAACAGGGTAAAGAAAAAAATGTGTCTTTAGTATTCAAATACTCTACTTTTAAAAAATAGCAAATTAAACTGGAAATAGATGCAATATAAAAGACAAGTGAAAAGGCCAATGACAAGACAAAAATTCCCCCTACCCTATTATGATCTGATCATAAAGCTGGATTTAACTTGGCTTTCTGTCAATGGAAAGAAAAAAAGTTGCCAACTAATCCTCAGGCATCATAATATGAAAATATACCACTTATGACAAATAATAATAGAAAATATTTAATATAGTAAGTATAAAATGCTAACCAGTGTACTAAGCATCTTACATTTATCAATTAATCCCATCCTCATACTAAGCCCACAATACAGACATTACATTCATACCCTCACTGCCCATCTCTCAGTCTCTGTAGTGTAGTGGCTTGCATGTTGCTTTAATGTAATGTTGGGAGCTCTGCCACCAGGATTTCAAACATCAACTGGGTTACTCGTGGTGGACATGCTTCTGCATAGTCTAGGTTAAAATAAACCAAAGCTAAGATACAGATGGAAGTAAGGCTTGGAAGTCTACTTCTGAAAGCTGGCCAATAAAAACTGTGTGGATCACAATAAAACATGGTCCAACTCCCTTGCTTTGGGTTCATCACCAAGAGAGATCAATCCTTAAATAAGGAAATTAAGTTTAGTGAAGAAGAGGGCCAGCACGCATGAGGAAGACTTTCAGTGAGATGAATTAGCATAATAGCTGCAGGGATAAACTGGTATATGCCAGTGAGCATGAGGATGCTGCAGGACTGGACAGGTTTCATTCTGTTGTACACGAGGGCACCATGAGTAAGAGTCAACTGAAAGCTATCTCTATCTATCGATCGATCGATCTATCTATCTATCTATCTATCTATCACCACCTATCTCTTGCTAGCTTTATAGTAAAATAACTGAGATCATATTTCATAAGTTTCGGATCTTAATATATGCAGCCTGGAGTCAAGGTTAGGTTCTACCATGCTGTGTATAGAAAATATAAAGGTGATCTTATGGAGAAAACTTGCTCTGATCCTAATGGTGACACTAAATAGTAATGTCTTGAGAAAGTCCTTGGTAGATGTCACAATAATTTTAAGACATATTCCTCAAATTTACACACATTTTTCCAAAACTCTAAATAGTGAAACCAAGCCTGTTTCACAAATTTGTTTGATCTTGATCAGCAAATGAAGATCAAAGACTGAAGCCTTCTGTATGGATTACAACTCAATGCCAAGAAGACTCAACTCCTCACAGGCAGGCCAATAGGCACATCATGAAAAACAGAGAAAAGATTGAAGTTATCAAGGATTTTATCTTGGATGAATCCACAATCAACACTCATGGAAGCAGCAGTCAAGAGATCAAATGGCATGTTGCATTGGGTAAATCTGCTGTGAAGACTTCTTTAAAGCATTGAAAAACACAAAGATTACTTTGATAACTGTGGTGCACTTGACCTAAGCCATGAAAATTTCAATAGTCTCTTATGAACATGAAAGGTGGGCATTGAATACAGAAGATCAAAGAAGGACTGATCCATTTGAATTGTGATGTTGTTGGAGAATATTGAAATTATTGTGGACTGCCAAAAGAACAAGCAAATCTGTGTTGGAAGAAGTATGACTGAGTGCTTCTTTGAGGCAAGGATGGAGAGACATTGTACTTTGGACCTGTTGTCAAAAGGGATGAGCCCCTGGAGAAAGGCATCATGTTTGATAACATACAGGGAGAGCTGAAAGAGGAAGCCCTCCACAAGATGGATTGACACTGGGCTGCAACAATGGGGTCAAACATAGGGACAATTCTGATGATGTGGCAGAATGAGGCAGTGTTGTGTTCCATTGTGTTTGGGATGGTTATGGATTGGAATCAACCCAATGCACCCAACAATCACTAAACAACAAATCTGTTGCAGAAGAATTTCTTTCATTAAAAGATCAGGTTACTCTCAGACTATAGTGATTGAGGGTGTCTATGTGGAGATGTTGGCATTTTCATTGATGGTAAGGGATAAGTAGGCTTCTCCATATAGGATTAACAGAGCGCTAGAAGTTATTTTTGGTACATTATTTCTCAGTTGACAATAATTCTTAAATGAAATGACAGAGTCAAAACCATTAAGATACTGGGACTGCACATTAAATCAGTTAAATTTCAGCTCACAAGCCAGTCCAGAAATAGCCTATGCATCCTAAGTGTGCTGGTTTGATTGGCAGAATTTCCAGGCATGTCAATAACCCTTAGAAAAATACAGATTCTTGGGATATATCTCAAATTTACTGAATGAGATTCTTCAAGTAAAATCTGGAGATGAGAAATTTTAAATAATACTCCCAATGTCCACAAGTCAAGAAATAGAAACTAGGTGTTTCTAATTACAATAAAATTCATCAGATTGGTGTCACGCTCTACAAAGGTCTTGATGTTAAGTATTTCAAAGCATTAACTTCTCTAATAAGGGTTAATATGTTACTTTTGATAACTTACCTATTTTATATTCATATTGGTGCTGCATTTCTACTCTTCCAATAAGGGAGCATTTCATCATTTTTTACAAAGCACTAACCTGGCAAGAAGATATGAAATTAAATTGAGATATGCCTACATATACTCATTCTGATTTGAATAACACCATTGTGTTCGTGGATTGGATTTGTTAAGAGGTATCTTTTACATATAAATTAAAGCAAATGGCTATCTCAAAATGCATAAGCATAGCTCATTTTCGTTTTTGTTGTTCAATTTTGTGTCACAGATATTGCATATTTACGCGTTCAACATTTGTGGCAGCCCTGCATCAAGCAAGTCACTTCCTGTCTCTTTGTCACCTGTTGGAATTTTCACAATATTTCACATTCTTTTATACGTTCTTCTTAATTCTACAGTACATGTAATAATAGATGACAGTAGGGTGCAAACATAACTTTACAGGCACCTCCTGGAAACAAATATTGTGTGGCTTACTTTATCACAATATTTACTGTATTGAGATGATCTGGAATGAAACTGTCAATGTCTCTGAAGTGTGCCGATACACCATTGAGACACGTTCTGTATTCAATCTAAGACAAAGTACGCTTACCTTCTGGGAGAGTCTAAAATTATTTACAGGTACTTGACTAATAAACCACCAAGGCAAGAGCAAACATAATTTCAGTTTTATTCCTTTAGTTCACCTGTTGAATTTGCTCAAATAAATACTCTAGAAGATTCCATGTTGCATGCAGAAATGGTTCCCAAACTCTCAAGATGAGACCACAGACCCACAAGGTAGTTCCCACTTTTTCTTCTTACATCCTTTCCTGGTTATTGTTGCCAGAGGATAACGGACACAAAAGTGAACAGGCTGTTTAATTAGAAGATATCTTGCATCTTGTAGGCTCAAAAGTGTGCAGAATACAATCTTCCTCAGGCATTTTGGATATTTTCATTAACGGTCTTTATACAATCATGAGAAGACTTTCATAGCCTGGAAATTCTAGATCGCATGCTTACCTCAGAGTTGCCTCAATCATCATGAATAAATTAACAAATTTAACAGTGACTAATCAAAGAAAAAGAAGAGTTGGTGTCTTAGTGAGTTAACTGTCAGGTTGCAAGTCTCAAGATGGGTGGTTCAAACCATCAGCAGCTCTGCAGAGGAAAGATGAAGTTTTCTGCTTCCATAGAGATTTACAACCACAGGGATCTTTCCACCCTGCCCAACAGGGTTTCTGTGAGTCAGATTTCACTCAATGCCAGTGAGTCAATTAAAAAAATGCTAGGTAGAAATAAGTAACCCGATGGATGAATGGAGGATGCATGGATAGATTGAGATATAAATATTATATCAGTAGGGGTAGATCAATAGATATGACCTCAAAGTTAAATAAAATGATCCTGCTGTGTTTGAGTCTCATCTCAGAGTAGTAAATAGAGTGAAAGCTGTGAGAGCTGGAACTC
>NW_022111373.1:105652759-105654578 GCF_000313985.2 Echinops telfairi
GAGTCGATTCTGACTCGTAGCGATCCTACATTCAACATAATAAAACACAACCTGTCCTGTACCATCATCAAAATTGTTCTAAAGCTTGAGCCCATTGTGGAAGTCATTGTGTCAATCCAACTTGTTGAGGATCGTACTTTTGGCTGATCTTCCATTATCCAGTGTGACAGGGCCTCGTCTCTCCTGATAGCATGCCCCAAGTATGTGAGATGAAGCCTCCCTCCATCAATTCTAAGGAGCATTCTGGCTGTATTTCTTCCCAGCAGATTGGTTTATTCTTCTGGTAGCCCATGGCTTATTCAATATCTTTCACCAACACTTTTTAAAACTTAAACAAAAGTTATTCTAATTCTTTGTCCAACTCCTTGGTTATATTTATCTTCTTTTATATTTCTAACCACTCTGTATACTAATTACCCTAGAAGGAATCTGTGTTAATCTACAGAAAATTTGAGGACTAATTGAAATGGATTTATTTTAATACATCTTCTTAGATTCATCATTCCCATTAAAAATTAAACACAATATAGTAACATATGATACATCTATATGATTTTTAACTTTCCAAAAGCACACAGCACACTGCCAGGCATATAGAAAATATTAAATATAGTAGGTGTTTAAAGTAAACTTGCTAAATTAAACTATTGCCCACACTACACATAAATTGCAACCTTAAAAGAAGTAATGTGTGAAAGCACAAGTTGCAATGACTCAGTTCAGCTGGACAGATGAAAGTCTGGGTTTTAGCATTTCAGTGCCTTGATCCATCCGCCATCAGTCACTTGTGTGAAGAGGCTTCTGTTTCTTGTCAGCCAGCAATAGGAAGTACACCAGGATTTAGTAGCTGAAGAAGTACCAGAGGAAAGGCACAACACACACCATTCTTGTCAAGTCCAGTTATAAGAGCCCAGCTTCCTTATCCTCTGCATCTATTGAATAAGCAATCTCTATGAGGTTTGCTCTCAGCTAACACCTCACTATCAAGCAAGATAAAAAAAATAAAGATAAAGATATACACCCACTCCGTAGGGAGCTCAATAAACCCAATTATAAGAATAAAAATCTTTATCTTAACTCACAAAATCCATCTATAAATTGAGAAAAGATCCCAGATTGTTATGGGAATAAGTTAAGAAAGGTTATTATTTATTTATTTATTTATTTATTTATTTCATCTGTACAGTTTTTAAGGAGTGAATTTCTATTTAGAGGATGGTGTGTAGTACTAAGAAGTTTCCTTTACAAGATGCAATGCATTCACTTCAGCTATTAGCCTTGTGAGGCACTGGCCAAAGAAGGAATGTGTGTTTAATTATGAATAAAGACAAATCAGGGAATGGGAGTGATCTGCTTTTGGGAAGCATACAAACACTCAGTTGGGAACAGACCAAAAGACACCAGTTGCCATCAAATTGTGTTTGACATTTGAACCATTTTATGGAGTTTTCAATAGCTGAAATAGATGAACAGACACAAGAGACATTAATAAGTGCAAAACCCAAATTATATATATAAATGTATATATTAGTAATAATATATATCTCTATATGCATAGATACACACACACACACACACACACACACACACAAGACTAGGGCAGACAACAAACAAGGGTCCACTAAAAATGACCATATAGGTGGAAGAAGGGAAAATGGCTACCCGATAGGGCGCACCCATCCAGAGCTCCTGCTGCCAGACCAGAAAATTGGGAGGTAAGGTGAAGGGAATGAGGAGGTGGAGTCCAGAAATTAGAACTAAGGTACTAGGGTCTCTCATGAACCCCATTTTTTGTGTGTGACTTCCACTCACAAAGCAA
>NW_022111373.1:105655627-105656662 GCF_000313985.2 Echinops telfairi
AGCCTCACGGACAGGTTATCAAGCCTCAGCTATCACCTTACCTACTACTCTATTTCTTCCCTCTGTGTTCACTAGCATTTCTATCCTTCACACCGCAGTCAGTCTCAACGAGCTCAGCCAGTCTCAACAAGCTGGGGTTGTTTTTTCTCTCTTTCTTTTTTTCCCCTCTTTTCCCTCCTCTCTCCCACTCTCTCCTATCATAAACCACTGCTGACTTCCAGATCACTACCCTCAATTTAGGGCAAATCAACCCAAATAGCAGGAAGCACTCCAGCCCGCCCTCCATGGGAGTGCTCAACACCACACAAGGCAGCTGGGACAAACATCTACACTGCACTGCGCTGCTGAGGAAACCTCTGTCGGACCTCTAGGTGAGCTCATCAACTAGGGATATACTGCCCAGCACCACTGGGTCCCTGCATCAAAAGAGCACACCAACCTGCCATTGTGAGGCAGGGTCTAAACCCCTTTGGCCCCAAATACAACTAATCATGAATCAGCTATCTATTTATTCTTTATTTCCCCCTTCTTGCTCTCCTCCCTCTTTACCATCACAGACAATCTTAGAGAACACAGTGGGGTTTTTTGTTTTTTTGTTTCTTTTTCTTTTTTCTCTCTTTCCCTTTCCTTCCCTTCTTCGCTTTCTCTCCTCTCTTTCCTTTGTTCTCTTTGCTTCTCTCACTGCTTGTATGATTCTCTCTTCTCTCTCTAATTCACTTTACATGCCACTGCTGGTTCCCAGACCCTTACACTCTGCCTAGTGCAACACTTTCCTCCCAGTGGTTTTTTGCTTTATTTGTGTTCTTTCATTTTTCTTCTTTTTTACTGTTATTCAAACTCTTCCCTCGATCCTACCACAGCCTCAGAAGATTAAGTTCTCCTTTCTTTTTGTTTTCTTCCTTTCTTTTCTTTTTTTCCCTTTTTTTAAAATTTTTTTTACTGTTTTCACTTTTGTTACTCTGTTCTAGTTGAGTGTGGGTGAGTTGGTGTCAGTTTGCTAGACATTGTTGCTCCAGTCTGTGTCTTCCTCTTTCT
>NW_022111373.1:105659728-105667974 GCF_000313985.2 Echinops telfairi
TACAAATAGCAAGAGGATAGATATAATGAAAATCAGAGCCGAGATACAGGAGAGGGGAAACAAGAAAACTATGGAAAAAATCAATGCCACTAAAACTTGGTTATTTGAAAGAATTAACAGAATTGATAGACCTCTGGCAAACCTAACCAAAGAAAGGAAAGAACAATGTTTGTAAGGATGAGGGATGAAACAGAGGAATTACAATGGACCCTAACAAAGTCAAAAGGATAATTACACAGTACTATGAAGGTCTATACTTTAACGAATTCAACAATTTGGAAGACATGGACAAATATTTAGAAACACAATCCCTCCCTAGACTATCGCAGGTGGATGTCAGAACCTCAACAGACCCATAGCAATGGAAGAAATAGACAAGGTAATCAAGGGATTACCAACCGAAAAATCTCCCGGGCCAGATGGATTCACAGGAGTATTCTACCAAGCATTCAGGGAAGAACTGACACCAATCCTATACAAATTCTTCCAGAACATAGAAAAAGACAGAAAACTCCCAAACTCTTTCTATGAAGCTAGTATAACATTGATACCTAAAGTGGGCAAAGATACCACAAGAATAGAGAACTATAGACCAGTACCCCTAATGAACATCGATGCAAAAATCCTTAACAAAATACTGGCTGATAGAATACAAAAGCATATTAAAAAATATAATTCGCCATGACCAAGTGTGATTCATATCAGGAATCCAGGGATGGTTTAACATACGAAAGGCCATCAGCATTATTCGCCACATTGGCAGAATAAAATGATAAGGATCACATGATAATATCGATAGATACTGAAAATGCATTCGGCAATATCCAGCACGCATTCCTGTTTAAGACACTCAAGAAGACAGGAATAGAAGAAAAATTCCTCAATATTATACAAGCTATACATGAAAAACCAATAGCTAGCGTGGTAGTTAATGGAGAAACGACAAAAACAATTGCACCGAAAAAGGAGACCAGACAAGGATGCCCCTTGTCCCCACTCCTATTTAACATCGTACTGGAGGTCCTAGCTAACAACATAAGACAAAGGGAAGATATTAAAGGTATTAAGCTGGGAAAGGAAGAGGCAAAATTATCATTATTCGTAGATTATATGATTCTACATATTGAAGATCCCTTAAACTCCACAAGCGGAATGTTGGAAGCAATAGAGGAATATGGCAGAGTGGCAGGGTACAAAATCAACAAACAGAAGTCTATTGGACTGCTATACACATCAGACAAAGTCACAGAAGAGACGATTAAAAAGGTAGTACCCTTTACAATAGCCAAGCACAAATTGAAATACCTAGGCATAAAGAAATGAAAGATTTGTTTGAGGAAAATTATAAAATACTACTTCAAGAAATCAAGAGTGACCTCAACAAATGGAAGAATAGCCCATGCTCATGGATTGGCAACTCAGTATAGTAAAGATGTCAGTTCTACCCAAGGCACTATATAAGTTCAATGCTATCCCAATATGAATACCACCATCCTTCTTCAAAGAATTGGAAAAACAGATTACCAAATTCATATGGAAGGGGAAGAAGTCCAGAATTAGCAAAGAACTCCTCAAGAAGAAGGACAAAGTGGGAGAGCTTGCTCTACCTACTTTAGCACGTACTACATGGCCAGAGTAGTCAAAACAGTGTGGTATTGGCATAATGACACATGCTCAGACCAATGGAAAAGAGCTGAAGACCCAGAAATAAAAACATCATCATATAGGCAACTGATCTTTGATAAGGGCCCAAAAAATATTAAATGGAAAGCAAAAGCCATCTTCAATAAATGGTGCTGGAAAAAATGGGTATCTACCTGCAGAAAAATGAAGCAATAACCTTACCTCACTCCATGCTCAAGAATAAACTCAAGGTGGATCACAGACCTTGAGATAAAACCCCAAACAATTAGGGCCATAAAAGAGGGAATTGGGACAAACCTGAGAACCTTGGCACAGGGAATACATAAGCCATCAGAAATAGGAAAGGATACAAACATAGAGGAGTCACAAATAGACAAATGGGACATACTGAAGATAAGACACCTGCGTACCTCGAAAGAATTCACCAAGAGAGTAATAAGAGAGTCCACTGAGGTATAGATATATAGATATAGAGATAAAAGAAAGAACAGAAAGGTAAATGCAAAAGGGGCACAGGGAAAAAGCTACTGTAGTATACAAATACTCTAGGGTAAGGTCCAGGTAGTATGGCAGGTGCCAGACCAAATCCAGGGGTACATAGGGTAGCCAACCACAAAGGGGAGCAGGGAGGGAGGAAAGGGGAAAGGAAAAAAATAAAAAAGGATATGTGATGGGGGAATAGGGCACTGATTACCCAAGGGAAGGGTATTGTTTGTGTCTCCACAGGGAAAGAGGCACCAGATTTAAAGCCAGTGCCAGACAAACGCAGCTTGTTGGCAAGGAGTGGGGAGCCAGTGGAGGGGTCTGAGGACTCGGCCCCAATGCCAGCTACCTGGACATCTTTAGCAATGAAACATCAGACAAAGGCCTTATTACTAAAATCTACAATACCTTGCAAGCTCACAATAAGAGAAAAACTAACTGCCCATAGGATCCATTGGTCAACTTTGATTTCTCTCTCTTTTTTAGTAGTTTTTTAATATAAAATTCAAGTACCACTTGCATTGTTAAATCACTTTACAATCAGTTCCAGTGCTCCCTCCTCTCTCCTGCATTCATTGTTTTAGTGAGTGTCATTATTTTAAATAGAGAAAATTATGGTGTGATTTTTGTTGGCTACTGTACCCCCTTTGGTTTTTCATTCTCATAGCACAATATTATTTTTGTTCTCAATTGATTCATCTAAACTCCTGATTATTCCCCTCATGGTCTCTTTGCAGGTCTCTATGTCCTTGTCTCATAAAATATTTGAACATCAGAGCCATATTTTTAATGAAGCTCTGTACACATCCACAAATGAAACCAAGGTGATATGTTACTGGCAAGTAAGATTTGGTTGAAGCAGTACATTGACAGAGGACTGCCAAAGGTTCAGGTCAGATTCAGCAGAGCACATGGAACGAAAGACGTCAATGCTGATGTCAGATGGATTTTGGCTGAAAGTAGAGAATTCCAGAAAGATGTTTACTTGTGCTATATTGACTATGCAAAGGCATTCTACCACCACTTTTCTGTCAGTTTGTCTTATGGTGGTGGATTGTGTGCTGCTGTGATGTTGGAAGCTGTGTCACTAGTATCTCAAATGGCATCAAGGTCACCCCAAGTGACCAGATCTCGGCTGTGCTTCCAACTAAGAACGGACTATGAAGAAGGAACCGGTTGCCTCCTTCAAAGGATGAAAACGCTAGACAAAGCCTTGAAACACTGTCAAATACTGACTGTCTCATATACAAAATCATCTTGCTGGATCCACACTCAGTGCTCATGGAAGCAGCACTCAAGAGCTCAAACAATGCACTACATTGGATAAATCTGTTGTATAAGACCTCTCTAGAGTGTTCCCTTCATAGAAGCATATCATCAGACACATCTACAGTAATAACGCTGGATGAGTTTGAAAGTGTGACCTTGAAGTTAGCAGATGAATGCAAATTACTATTGCCACCTTGAAGTCTTTTTACTTGCCTCAGTACCTCACCCTAACAAAATGTATTTAATAAATTTGCAACAAAATAATTCTGGAACCATGGCCAATATTAATATATATTATTTAAAATCTGCAGGTTAAAATTTTGTTGAATAAATCAAGAATTATCCAAAACTGACTTGAAAGTATTCATCTAAATAACTAGCTTTTGTCAGCCATACTGTGTGCATGTTTAAAGATGCCATTGTGTCTTTATGGGTGTGCATATTTTTTCCCAGTCTATTGGGTAGGATGTTAAAATCTGATTTAAGCACCTGAGCTGTTTTTCTAATGAGTAAATTCATTGTGATTTAGAAGGAATCATATGGTCAACTTCATAGATTTATTTTTATTATCAAAATTTTGAACTATCAACTTTGGATTTAAACTATCAACTATCAATTATAAGGATTTACAGTAAATACCTTAGGAAATATTAATTTTTTTAATAGTTTCATCTTATTTGAAAGTCTCATCTGCCAACTTCACTTTTTCCACCAACCCAGCGAGCGGGGATTTCCACAGGCTTCACAATCTTTTGCTTAGGTGCTGCCTCTGTGGGGGCCCTAGTAGCAGTCACTGCTGTCTTTAGAAGCTTGCCTTGCCTTGTTTGCTTCCTTGGCAGCCCTGATAGCCTGTTCTCGTTGGGCCTTTCTAACTTCAGGTTTCTGACTCTTCTTGGCCATTATACCAGCAAGAGATGCACCGGCGATGGCCCTCTGGAATTTGACTGCATGGCGGGTTCTTTTCTTTTGAATTTCTTCCAATTGCCCTTTCTGTAGAGAACAGTCCAGTTTATCTGCTGAGGGTTCCTCTTGGGCAGGAATGCCGATTCACATTTTGCCTTAAGAAACTTGACAACCTTTCCATCAGTCCTGGCGTAGCGCCTCCCGTGTCCAGCGTAAATCTTGTACCCACTGAAACTGCACTGCTCGACCTTCATGGCTGCAGTAGCAGAGAAACAAGGAAGATGGTGAGGAGCAGGAAATATTAATTTAGTATGTTGGGAGAACAGTCTTTGAGTCTTCTGTAACCCTGCTTATTTATCAGTGGTTTCTATAGTAATTGAGGCATGCAAAAAGCTCATGATAATGTTAATAGTGTAAGACAGTAAATGTATGTACAAAATAATGGCTACTTCACTAAAGTACAATTAATTTTAAATACATTTACATATTCCTATTATATGATTGAGCTTTTTCCCTATGCATGTTGATAACTGTAAACTGTTTAATAAAGGATAAATGAATATAGCCATATTTTCATGCTTTGCATATTTTTATTTCCAAGTAGTATTAGGATTTAACAAGGAATACAAAAATACTTCTCCTTTATAAACTACGACGTCCTTTTCCAGGAATTGGTCTCTCTGATTTTATGTCCAAAGAAGACAGATGAAGTTTCACTGTTCTTGATACAAAGAAGCGTTCTGGCTGCACATCTCTGAAGAAAGACCTGTTGATTCCTCTTGGCAGTTTATGGGACTTTCTATATTCTTTGCCAGCACCAAAATTCAAATGTATAATTTCTCCAGTCTTTCCTATTCAATGTTCAACTTCCACATGTATATGAGGCAATGGAAAACATCAGGACTCAGGTCAGGCACACCGTAGTTCTCAACATGACTACTTTGCTCTTTAACACTTTAAAGAGATCTTGTGCAATAGATTTACTCAATGCATCATTTATTTCTTTACTGCTGCTTCCATGAGCATTGATTGTGGATCCAAGCAAGATGACATCTTTGACAACTTCAATCTTCTCTTCATTTATCATAATGTTACCTATTGGTAATATTGGTCTAAATGGGAGAGCTTCAGTTTTCCTTACATTGAATTGTAATCCATATTGAAGTCTGCAATCCTTGGTCTTCATCAGCAAGTGCTTCAAGCCCTCACTTTCAATGAGTAAACTGGTTAATGAGCCATACTCCAATCACGATGCCACACTCTTAAAAAAAAATTTATTGGCATATATTTCGTATATCATAAATTTAATCATTCGGTCTTATTAAGAAAATGGGTGCAATCATCACCACAATCAATGTCAGGACATTTTCTTCTCCTACTCATTGATGTTAGCTCCTCATTTCCCCCATCCTCCACTGCTAGGCTCCGTAGCAATTATCAAGCCAGTAACTCTCTCTATAGATCTACCTATATTGGAGTCCATATGCAGAAAGTAAAATAAAACACAAACAGGAAGTAGACAAATAAACAAAAACTAATGACTAGGGAAAAAAACAGAAAGACTTCAATAAAAAAGCAGAATGTAGTAAAAATGGAAACAACTTTTTTTTTTGTGGTTAATTTTTTGTTTTGTTATTTATTTATTTAACTTTCAAATAACATTTATTGAACACCTCTCATTTGCCCAGTCGTTTTCCCAATGCTTTCTTTTTTTTTCTTTCTTTCTTTTTTTTTCTCTTTTTTAACATTTTATCAGGGTGCGATGTAACAATGATGAGAAATACAACCTTCCTCTAGTTCCTAAAGGAAACAACTTTAAAATGGGTCCAACGGGAGATCAAATGACAAGGTCTTACATTTTAACCTAACTACATCTGCCATAACTGACTTTACATGCTCTCTGTCTGATAGCAAAACTATTTACATTCCTGCACTATGAGGGGATTCACCAGAGATGTAATCCAAGCTTGTACCCTGCAAATGGATTCTAGGTTTCCATGGCCATCCACAGCTGTCTGCAAACCAGATAGACACAATTTAAGCTCTGATACCATTCCTTCCTTCAGATGGATTTTATTTTTGACAATACTTTGATCACACAAGGTGGTGTGCCCCTTCCATGAGGACTTAATTGATGCCTCACTTAAATAACTGCTTTTTTAAAGACAAGCCTTTAAGACTTCTGATATTTTCCTTCTTCTAGCCAGGTGCCATCTAGTTTCTTCATCATATTGCTATAACACCTACAAAGTCAGTGAACTTTTCTTAAGGACAAGTATCCAGCAGAGTCAGGTCATAAGCACTAATTGTTCTTAGATTGGTGCTAGATTTAAGTGTGAACCCAAATTCATTTATTTATTGCTTATTCATATCGCTGGTTCCCTTTAGATACATCATTATTATTTTATGAAGAAGAACGTTATAAATCATGAGAACATTATAAATCATCATAGCATAAGGCAATTCTAGTGATAGTATCATTCATTTAGCCAGTGACAGTGTTTAAAACACTGTTGAGAAAAGGAAATGATACACGTATAGGGCAGCTACAGACCAAAATACATAAATTGTTGGCTTGCACAGATTAAACTCTTAATGACTGGACACTACACAAACAATGGAATTGGTGATAAGGCAAAACTTTCAATAACACTCTTTCACAAAGGCAGAACCATGCCAACCAGCTTAATACCTTACTTTCAGAAGAAAGTAAGGAAGGCACCCTCAGAGCAAGAGATCAGAACCAAAGCCTGACAACCACTCATTCCATAATGCTGGAATAGCAGTCATCTGCTTCTTATCACTCTAGGGCCTTTCAGCCTTAAGTCGAAGGGAGTATGTTGATTCCTTAAAGTTGCTACAGGTGAGTTTGAGGTAAAACCTAGTTCATTTAGTAGAGTTTCTATACTGAATCCTTGAGGCATAGCCTATGAAGGATGTTGTCCGCCCTGATAGAACAGAATCTGAAGTCCCAGTAGTCTACAGCACTGGGCCTGGGTCACCTTGGGCTGAACAGTAACTAGGTCAAAAGTGTCCAATTGGGGACATAGTGCCAGGTATGCTTTCCCTTTGGGTCCTATATAAATATCTTTAAGTGTTTTGTTTTGTTTTGTTTTGTGATGGGAAGTTGCTCCACTAGGTTTACCCACAACAAAAATGTAATCCCTTTCTCCAAAACATACATGCCCCTTCTCCCCATAATGACTTGAATTTCCAGCAATGTTTGCTTCTCATTCTTGGAGGGATTCTGTTAATTTGGTGTGACCTTAGCACAATGTTGAATGGCAATAATTGAATGATCTTTTCCCTCTCCCCCCATCTTGAGAAACTGACCCCATCTTCTACATCTGTCAAAGTGTTTTTTAAGATGTACATATAAAGGAAGTGATATACGGATCTGGCACTAGGTAGGCTCTCTACCTGGTAGCTTAGGAAACCAGACTACATTACACGACATGAGGGGAGAACCTGCCTTCTTCTCGGTGCTTATCATAATAGTAGTAGACTCAGACAATATTTGTTCTCTTATAAATGACTAACTTCAATCAGCATCATGGTTTCCAGGTCCACCCATGTCATGTAGTGCTATGTGTTTCAACACTGTTTTTTAGGAATGCATTTTATTCTATTGTGCGTACATATATTCATTTCTTTATCCATTCTTTACTGAAGGACATTTGGGCTTTTTCCGCATTTTTATTTATATATTCCAAATTCTCTGATGATTGGCTCAGCATGCAGATTAAATAAGTATGATGATAGATACAACCCTGCTGCACAGCTTCCCTGTTTTTTGTTTGTATAAGAGAGAGATTTATATAAAGCGTAATTGTACATTAAGAAAGCATCCCACCGAATCCAATCCAATCCCACAAATCTGATATTAGCCCATATGTCCAATACACATGCAATGACGCCGAACGCAGGATGATCACAGGTCAGTGGGT
>NW_022111373.1:105668431-105669876 GCF_000313985.2 Echinops telfairi
ATCTTTCAAGGAAGATCAGAGCAGGTCTTGTATTAGCATCTTGCAAGGAAGATCAACAAAGTCTTGCATGGCAGATCAGAGCAGGTCTTCTATCAGCATCTTGCAAGGCAGATTGAAAGCATCTTGAACGGAAGATCAGAGCAAGTAGTCTCTCAGCACCTTGTAAGGAAACCAAGGATATCTTGCAAGGAAGATCAGCAAAATCTTGCAAGGTAGATCAGAGCAGTTCTATCAGCATCTTGCAAGGAAAATCTGCAACATCTTGCAAGGAAGATCATGGCAGGTCTTGTATCAGCACCTTGCAAGGCACATCAGGGAAGATCAGAGTAAGTCTTATGCCAACACCTTTTAAAGAATATCCGTGACATCATGCAAAACAGATCAGAGCAAGTTTCCCCAGCATGTTGCAAAGAAGATTAGCAACATCTTACAAGGAAGACCATAGCAGGTCTTCTATCACCATCTTTCCAGGCAGATCAATGACAGCCTTTAAGGAAGATCTGGGCAGGTCTTCTCCCAGCATCTTACAAGGTAGATCAGCAAAATCTTGCAAGGCAGACCAGAGCAGGTCTTCCTCAGCAGCTTGGAAGGATGATCAGCAACATTTTCAAGGAAGATCAGGACAGGTGTTCTCACAGAATCTCGCAAGCAAGATCAGCAACATATTGTCAAGGAAGATCAGAGCAGGTCTTCTATCAACATCTTTCAGGAAATATCAGTGGACCAGAGGCCAATGTCTGTCCTAACTATTCCCTGCTTTTATGTGGTGTAGTTCACCATGACCCTACCGATATGAGTAGAAATCTCTCTTTTCTGTATTAAAGGGGAACAAATTCTTTTATGTGGAGATGCTGGACTTGAGACCATGTCATTCACAAGTAGGAGTCAGTAACCTAGGTCCTTCAGGATTGACTGGGCCTGTTCTTTCAGATAGTTCCACAAACAGCCACACAGGAGAAATTCTTAGTTATAATGAAAGAAAAGAAAGGAGAGGTGAGCAATGGCTGGCCACCCATCAGAGTCACACCTGTCAAAGAGCAATACCATAAGCATTAATTATTCTATGTTTCTCCCTTCTATTTCATTCTCATATTTTTAAGTGTAAGCTTTATTATAAAAAGTCAAGAAGGGGTTATTTAGCTTAATGGACTAGAATGAAATTATAAAGAGTGAGACTTGCAATCAGGCACACATGCAGACATATACAAGTTAGGAAGTATGGACTAACCATATCCTAGTGTTCTTTGTGAAGTCTTTTTTTTAAATCATGTTATTTTTATTTTTAAATCATTTTACTAGGGGCTCATACAACTCTTATCACAATCCATACATAGATCAATTGTGTAAAGCACATTTGTACCTTCATTGCCCTCATCGTTCTCAAAATATTTGCTCTCCACTTAAGCCCCTGGCATCAGGTCCTCATTTTCCCCTCCCTCCCAATG
>NW_022111373.1:105671615-105673211 GCF_000313985.2 Echinops telfairi
ATCAGATTGGGTGCAATTCCCACACTGATGTTGTCCCTGTAGGGCTATGGGTCAGTGAGGAATGTCATGTCTCATAGTGGGGCCAGCCATATGCTCCTCTCTGTCGACTGGCTGCTCTAATTGGGAACATCGTCCTCATGGCCTGGTGGGCCAGGATGTGCTCCACTTTCTCCTCCTCCCTCTTCATCTGCTCCAGTGTGCTCTGATCAGATATGTCCCTCTCCCAGAGCTGCAGATTCAATGCCGTCATTTGTAATAAATTCTTCTGGGGGAAGGGGTAGGTGTCCACTTAGTTGTTGTGATTGGGGATGGCCCCTCCCGAGCTTCCCTGGTTTTAAGCCAGGCAGTAATCCCTTGTTCTTTTTGTACAATTGCCTCTTGATCCATGTACAGGTTCTGCATGAGCACAATGATGTGTTCTGGAATTCCCATTCTTCTCATTGTTATCCATAGTTGGTTAGGATCCACATAGTCAACTACCTTTGCATAATCAATAAAAGAATCTTTTATCTCAGCAATAAGACCTGTTGTTCCATGTCCTCTTGTGAACCAGGCTTGGATTTCTGGTAACTCCCAGTCAATGTAGTGCTGCAATTGGTGATAGCGCATAACCAATTTGATAGGCAAAGACTCAGAGCATATTACAAGTTTGTTTCCATTTTAATTTTCAGCTATTTCAATGATATGATGAAGATTTAACTAATCAATTCCAGTGGCTAAACGTTTCTTAACATATGAATGACTGCCCAAAGAAAGGAAGCATTATAAAAATTATCTGTTTTGCATTTGTGGTAATTTTCTTTTAATAAATAACATGATTCCATAAGTTTACATGTAATTTTAGGAATATTTATGGGGTGACATCTCAATTTTCCTATGTACATTGATTAATTTGATAAATATGAGAGTGGGAAGTGTTGATTTCAGTATAAATTTATAAATATTAGGTAATTTTATTCTTTATTATAACAGTGCATGAGCTCATAAGATGTCAAATTTAGTAAATGCATCTCCTTAAGGTCTTCTTTGAGTTAATTTTAATAGGCTGAATTGATGATTAATCAAAAAGGGATTTGTTTTATTTAATGTCCCCTAGCTTAAAAAAAAGTTTATAACCTGCGTACAAAAAGTTTTTTAAAAAGCATTAAATAAGTTTACATTTTCTATAAGCGAGCCAGAGTGAGCAAATGACTTGAAGTCATCAAAAATTATAGACTATAATATAATATATTACAATTACATGTAGGTATTTTAATAGTTAGACTGATGAAGACTCGGTCTATTTAAATTATGGTGTTGGTAAAGAATACTAAATATACATACAAGGCCTGCCAGAAGCAGGAACCTTTCTGTCTTACAAGAATTAATTACAGCCAGAATGCTTCTTAAAAATCAGAATGGGGGATTTTGTTTCATTTACTTTGGAAGGGCCCGTCTCTGCAGAAGGACATCATGCTTGGCAAAGCAGAAGATTGATGAAATGAAGGAAGACCATCAATGGGGTAGATTAACACAATGACAATAACAATGAGGTCAAACAGCAAAGATTGTGAGGAGGGCCCAAGACTTATACAAAGAATCTCTGTTCATCAGAAC
>NW_022111373.1:105673468-105674657 GCF_000313985.2 Echinops telfairi
CCATGGAAGATAGATGAGGCTTTCTGCACCCATAATGCTTTACAGCCTTGAAAATCCAGCTCCATTCGGCACTATAAGGTCAGAGTAGAGTCAGAATTGCCTCAATGGTGGCGAGGATTTTTCTTTCTTGAGTTTTATTATCTTATGTGGATTATACTGACTGATAGAGACAAGTATATATAGAGATCTCTTGGATTGTTTCCTGTTATTGATATCACAAACAGTCACACCTTTAATCTTAGAGTACATTTGAAAATATATTCATGAATTTTTCCCAAACCATAATTTCACAGAAGCCAATTGATGGGTAAAGTGCCCATCCAGAACAATAGCTGTAGGAATTAGAATGACCTTATAACTACATGGAAATTATTTTTCTAATAGCAGCTTAATCACTCTGCCTTCTTAATCCCTCTTGTCACAATATTCCAAATAGTCTTTTGAACTCCTCAGTGCATCATGTGAGTGGCCTATTGTTACTGTTTTGAGGGGCAAGGGTAGTAGAGTTTAAATCTGGAATGACATGGTGGATAGAAGAGACAGGAAACACAGAAAAATACCGGAAAAAGAGTAGCTATTACAACTCAATCCACCTGGACTTCTCTGACACTTTGAGCGTGTTTTTGCTTTTCACAGGGTGCATATCAAGATTCAAGCCAATCTCATCTAGATCTCAAAGGGATGAGGTGCTTCCCACTGACATCTGGGTTCCATATTAAAAGCCTAAACATTCTGGGAGGGTGGATCACTCAAGCTAGCTCTTTTGATTTCATGTAAACAAAATAACAAATTGATGAACTGATTGCTTCACTTGTTTGGGATTTCTATATACACAGCCATATGCCAATGATCATCAAAAGCGTCATCTTCAAAACTCAAAGCAATATACAGGATGGTATAATCTGTGTTATGAAGGACAATGTATCTACTCAAGTCTCTTTACCTTCTCAATTTCCCAAGGCACAAAAAGATTACAGCTATTGAGGGTGAGCCTTGATCTGTTAATCAGAACACAATATTATTTTTAATATTGGCTTGTTACCCTTTTGTCAGTTATGCTTTCTTCTGTCAACAGTGTGACATTTTATTATTTAAGACAATATAATAGACTGAGAAAAAGAAAAAAAACACATGTTTAAGAGTGGGAAAATACCGATATTTTATTGACAATTGGGGTGGTTAGATGTTA
>NW_022111373.1:105677860-105678891 GCF_000313985.2 Echinops telfairi
TCTGCTACCTGTTCCCTTCAACACCTCGTGTTCGCACAGGCTTGTGTGCTTCTTCTCTGTGGACTTTGACTGATTTTTAACTTTTTGGTATAAAGAAATGTTCTAAAAGCTCTGTCTCATGGCTCTGTCATGTGCTTTTGAAGTCTCCTTCTATTGTGTTTTCCCTTATGGGACAGAGTAGATCCACCCCTATGGTTTTCTGAGACTTTAAGTCTTTTCAGAAACTGAAGGTCTCATCTTGCTCCCCCAGGTTCAAACTTTGGACTTCGTGGTCCGCAACTCCATGCAGTGTGATGAATTGCAGTCAAGTTGATGGCAATATAGGAGCCTGTTGTGTTTACCCCTCAGTTGTGGCCAATTTTCAGGGTATGCTAAACCCTTTTCTGGCCTCAGTCTGCATGTCCGTTTGTAACGGTCTTCACCGAGGCCCCCGGTGTAGTGTTCATCTATTCAACATATTCCATCGCTCATCCAGATTTCTCTTCTGAATTGTAGCTGTTCATTCCAAACTGTGTAGAAATAGTCACTGTGATGCCCAATGTGTACTTCAAAATTAACCTGTTCAAATTATCTGAAGAAAACCTCTGTGCCTGAAAGCTGCTCTTCCTTCTATATTTGCTTCTTCGATAAAAAAAGCACCCGGCCTGTGCCCCCATCCCACGCCAGCTATTTCATACAAAATGTCTTTTCTCCTTCTCTCTCACAACCCGCATCCAATCACTAAATCCTATTTAATATTCCCTCTAAATACTTTGTGGCTTAATTTACTTCTTTCTAGTCTAATTGTTTCTACCCTAACTCAGATCCACACATCTCTCATCTGAATGACACACTCTATCTACATAAATGGTGCAGCGTGGATAACATTTATACTCCCTCACTCTCATCTGTCACCATCATCCTATCAAATGCTACTCTTGGGCACATTAAACATAATCCAATTCCTCAAACAGTCTCTGTTACACTGGTACCTATAGACAAGCTGTACTCTCTGCCTACTATGTCTCCACTGCCATTGATTTGACTCTGAC
>NW_022111373.1:105680082-105685255 GCF_000313985.2 Echinops telfairi
GATGGCAATAAGCGTAATAGACACTTTATGTTTATTAAATGAAACCCAAAGGAAGCTTAATGGACTCCTGAATCTGTGCTACTTCCGGTATCTGATATGATGAATGTCATGAGTTTATTCAAACCAAGAATGAGAGTTAGAGTAGAAGATAGTTGTAAGTTGACTACATGCCGTTGCTACTATTCATTCATACGGTAAGTTGTTGTGTTTCCTGCTAATCTCTAAAAGCTCCGAATTATTAGCAGTGTCTCTGCGAGTCAGCACTTTCAAAGAAAAACTAGGACTCCGTAGTGTACCATTTCCTAATTTCACCATATTTGGAGATGACAGCTCAGCTCCAGCTGAACACAGCCAAACAACTCCCTAGGATGTAACTCAAAACATCCTTTTGTTTTCCAAAAGGATGATTATTAGGACAACAAAGTCATGTAAATAAGAAATAGAAAAGGCATGACAGGTCATCTAACTTCTCCTGTGAGACTTCTCTCTTCCCTGCTGGCCTCTAAGATCACCAGGGTACATTTTCAGCACAACTAGTGATGTCAATCCCAACTTTACCCTTGGGAGGTAGTTGTGCAAGCCAAAACCACTGTTTCATTGCTTCAGCTTGGATGAAATAATTTTTAAAAAATCTGTCTCTTTCTCAATATATGTATTTTAATCCAGTTCCATTGTATTTCATGCTTCTATTTTTTTTTTTTAGATTTTATAGGTAAAAGAAAGTTGTGATATAATCTCAGAGCAGTAGTTTTCTTCCAATTGGAAATAGACTAATAAGTAGCAACTTTATTCTTTCCATTTTAAGGTGTACTTAATTGTGACACCATCTGTTCATTTGACGTTTAGTAATAGGAAGGAGCATGTAGTTGAGATACCAAGAGACAAGTCCTACTAAAAAACTATTCAAGAGGCACGTCCAGTCTCCTTGCTGTGCTAAAAAAATATTAAAATAAAAATCTCCTTAAATAAATGAGCTATCTGCTAGTGCTGGAAATTTGAATGGCATAAATAGAATATGTCAAATGTCATAAAAGTTCATTACTTTTGCTTGTTCCCTGTTTTCATCTTACTTTTTGTTGGCCTCTTACCTGTGTCATCAAAAACGCTACCTTTGTAGGTCATTAAAGCAGCTCTGGCTCAATGCAAAAGGAAATCTTGTCTTTTCATCTGCAGTGTTGCCCCAAGTGTCTACTGGGTACCAACCAGTTGAATTTTAGCTATATTTTATATAATCCCAGCTCTACCATTTTCTCACTTGACCTGCTTGTTGAGATGACCTGCTTGTTTAAATGGTCTAATATGTAAATATATAACAAATAAAGGTATGTAATAGATTCCTTGTATAACATAAACAACTACATATGGTTTCAGATATTATTGCATAGCACCTATCTTGCAGTCCACATTTGTGAATACAGTTCTACCATACTTTATTATATATTTCTGGATACACTCCTTCTGCCATTAAAAAAACTCTGAGCCTTTTGACTACTGTTTGATAGTTTTCTACCTGATAGCATTCTTATTATACATGTTATATTTTCAATCTGTCCTAGCTGTGTTGGTCTTTTGTTATACTAAAATCTATTTAATCCGGATAAATATATAGAAGTTCCAAGTCTGAAGTTACAACTGCAGTTTTACTTCATTGATGGGCTGCTAATAGATGTACTGTTGAAACTATTTAAAACAGGCAATATGGACACTTAAAGAAAGGAAACACTGACGTGGATGTAGACGGAGCCTCTGGAACCTGTTCTTAAATGTAGAGGAGCTAAAATAAATGGGAGCAAGGATGAAGGAAAATAGCTGAATAGGAAAATTAAAAGGGCATCTCGAGAAAACAAAGTGTTGTAATGAAATGTGCAGACGTGGAGTTAGAAAGTCAGAAAGGAAGAACACATTCAGCACATATCAAGCTAAAAGAATCAAAGAAAAAAATGAAAGCTTCAAGTTACAGTATTGAAGGATTCTATATGTGAAATATTTCATGATAAAGGAAGCATCAAAAGAAGATTAAAGGAACACCCAGAATAAATGTACTAAAAATAGCTGATAAATAGGCAGCCATTTTAAGAGGTAGCATATGATAAAAAAAAAAAACCCAACAAAACCCAATGATACTCAAGGGAGAAGTACAAGCTACACTGACAGCATTAGCCACAGAAAAAAAGGGCTCCAGGACTTGATAAAATACCAAGTGCAATATCTCCACAAGCCAATGATGCACTGGTCTATGCTAAATGAATTGAAAGAAAGCTCCCTGGAGATCCATATTTATAACTGAAAGACTAAAAGAAATTCATGTTTATGCCCATTCCAAAGAAAGGTTCCCAACAGAATGCAGAGATTATTAAACAACATCATTAATATAACATAGACAGTAAAGATGTGTTGGATGTAATTCAAAGTGACTACTATAGTACATCAACAGGGAGCTACTAGAAACTTAAGCCAAATTCAGAAAAGGTCATGTACAAGAAATACTGTCAGATGGATCTTGGCTGAAAGAAGATAATATCAGAAAGATATTTATTTGTATTTTATGGGCTATGCAAAGGTCTTTGACTCTGTGGATCATAACAAACTGTGAATAACATTGAGAATAATGGAAATTCTATTTCTGTGTTCATGCAAAACTTGTGCATAGGTCAAAGGATTGCTGTTGCAACCAGATGAATAATACATAGTTAAAATCATGGAAAGTGTGCAATCAGTGCTATATATTTTTAATCATCATTATTCAATCTGTAGCTAAGCAAATATTCTGAGAAGCTGGGTTATATTAAGTATATAGAATCAGGATTGATCTAAGGCTTAATAACATCCTGACACATGCAGATGACACAGCCTTGCTGAAAGCGGAGATTACTTGAAGTGTGTGCTAATCAAAGCTTGCCACTTCAGTGTGAATTGCATCTCAATATTAGGAAAACAAAATTCTCCCTAATTACATCAATAAACATCACGGATCAATGGAGAAAAGAACGAAGCTGTCAAGGATTTCCTTTTACTGGGATCTACAATCTACATTCATGGAAGTAGTAGTCAAGAAATCAAATGATGGGTGCTTTTGGCCAAATCTTCTGCACAAGGCTTCTTTGAAAGATTAAAAGGCAAAGCTGTAACTTGGCAGAGTACAGTGTGCCTGCTCCAAGTCATGTTATTTTCAATCACCTCATATACATGTAAAAGCTGGAAAATGAACAAGAAAGACTAGAGAACAATTGATACATTTGAATTGTGTTGGGGAAGAACATCAAAAGTACCTTGGATTTCCAGAAGATCAAACAAATGCCTTGAAAGATATTCAATGAGAGTGGTCCTTAGAGGAGAGGATGGAAAGACTTAGTCTCACATACATTGGGCATTGTGTTAGTCTGAGTTGACTAAAGAAACAAATCCAGAGCCACTCATGCATGTATAAGAAAGAGCTCTATATCAAAGAGTAATTGTATATTAAGAAAGAATCCCAACCCAGTCCAGATCAAGTCCATAAGTCTGATATTAAGGCCCATATGTCCAATACCAGTCTATAAATTCCTCTTCAGGGTAGAAGGTTTTGTGGATCCAGTGGTGGTGGAAGCATCTCAGTGCTGGCATTGGTCTCCATGTGGCTCCTCCAGCTCCAGAGCTCTGGCTCCATCAGTGTGTCTCCATGGGGCTTGTCAACAGGAACGTGCAACAGAGAGAGTGTGTGCCCCACCTCCAGGGAGGGAGACAGGAGTTCAAGAATCCTCAGGAATAGGCCATGCCCACACAGAGGCATTATTGGCTACAACCTGATTAATAGGCTAGACTCCACCCCTTTTCTGAACCTGACAGGAGATTATGTAACTGCCACAGACATGTTATGAAAAGAAACCAGTCCCTGGAAAAAGATACCATGCTTAATAAGTTTCGTGAAAAAGAGGAAGACATTAGACAAGATGAATTGACCCAGTGGCTGCAATAAAGGCTTCAAACATAACAATGTTAAGGATAGCTCAGAACCAGGCCCTGTTGTACTTAAATCATTACGGACATGCGCTGCTCTGTCTGATCACACCTATCAACAACAGCAGCTGGTAAAATTAACAGTATGCTGATATAACCAAACAGCAAGAGACACAATTGGAAATAGTCATATTTGATTGAGGCAGTAACCTTGAATATTATGTATGCAAACTTTTAAAATTACATTTTCAAAAACTAGCACGTCAAACCCATGAATTTTAAATTTTCTGCCCAAACATGAAATATTATAATGTTGATTCTTTAATAGAAGTTGTTGGGGTTTTTTAGTTTAATATAGTAGGAGCCCATGAAAACACTTCTGCTTCAAAATTTTTGAAGAAAAGTATTGGGTAGTAATCACTAAATGGGGATTCATAAACCCTTGACCATTATGACAACCTGCTACAGCTACAGAATCCTCTAGCTGGATTCATTGCCCTCTATTATTCTTGTTTATGATCTTGTAGCCAGTTCCCCATCCACATGACTCTGCGTTCATCCAAGGCAATTATAATTAATTTGTAAGTAAAAATTCATGATCCACTGTTTCGAATGCTTCACTGGAGCACAAATACATGACGTCAGTTGCATCTTCTTCATCCAGTTTATTTTGTAACTCTATCAAACAAGCCTATTATCATGGTCTGGCATGGTTTGTTCATTATAAACCATGTTGCTTAAGGCTCAAGATTCCATTGTTTTCTAACTGTTTACAGATTGTCCCTCTGCATTTGCTCCTTGCTTCCCTCTATACTGATAAATTGTCCATTTGTCTGTAAACATGTCATTTGCTTAGGATTGTTAATAAGAGAAAAACCCAAAGGAAAATAATTGGTAGGTATTCTATGTGGAAATTAACTGTAGAGAAGAATCGCTTTTCTTTCATTTTGCAAATAATATATAGTTTTTAAATGAGATACTTTGTAATCTTTTTAACTTTTCCTTCTTTACAGTTTTTTTTTTTTTAACGTAAAATGGGATCCTTAAGAATTAACAAGGATTGCAAGATTATTTATTTGTGGGCACTTACATTTTCAAAGGCGAATAAAACTGAGCTAATGAGAGAAAAGCGTGTTGCTAAATAGGGTTTATATAATAATTCAATGCCTCTCAATGCTCCCCATAGAAATTAGGCAATTGTAGGGCACCTTGGGATAAGTTAGACTGCATGTCAGTA